>NW_026988491.1:0-385000 GCF_030222135.1 Aotus nancymaae | reverse complement strand
GCATGCATGCATGGATGGATGAATGGATGGATGGATGGATGGATGGATGGGCGGGTGGGTGGGCGGGTGGGTGGATGCATGCATGCATGGATGGATGGATGGATGGATGGGCGGGTGGATGCATGCATGGATGGATGGATGGATG
Organism: Aotus nancymaae; assembly: GCF_030222135.1. Lineage (NCBI taxonomy): Eukaryota > Metazoa > Chordata > Mammalia > Primates > Aotidae > Aotus > Aotus nancymaae. The sequence goes on along the minus strand of NW_026988491.1, from coordinate 384,855 downwards.
GGGGGCAGGTGGGTGCATGCATTCATGGACGGATGGATGGATGGATAGATGGGTGGATGCATGCATGGATGGATGGATGGATGGATGGATGGATGGATGGGCGGGTGGGTGGATGCATGCATGCATGGATGGATGGGCGGGTGGGTGGATGCATGCATGCATGGATGGATGGATGGATGGATGGATGGGCGGGTGGATGCATGCATGGATGGATGGATGGATGGGGGGCAGGTGGGTGCATGCATTCATGGATGGATGGATGGATGGATGGGTGGATGGATGGATGGATGGGCGGGTGGGTGGATGCATGCATGGATGGATGGATGGATGGATGGATGGATGGATGGATGGATGGATGAGTAGATGAATGGATGCACACATGGGTGGATGGATGGGTGAGTGAACAGACATTCAGATGGAAACATGCACCAGCAGACAAACACAAGATCAGGGCGAGGAACATGGCAGGTGGGGGACCAACCCCAGGCTTTATTGAGCAGTTTCCAGGGAAGGGTGGACAGGTCAGCCCTCATCCCAGCCCTGGAGCCTCCTCCTCTTGGCCTGGCAGCCCCCACAGGGTGGGTCTGGGTCCTTGAGGTCTGGGTGCCTCTCAGCTGCTGAGGAAGGAGCCTCGCTTGTGCCATTTCTGGTCGCGGATGCGGCGCACAGACTGCAGCTGCGGCTGGCTGGCGTCCCATTCATTCCAGTGGCGGTACTCGCCCCGCTCAAACACGTACTGGCGCCCACGGTAGCCGGGGAACTCATAGCCAACCCACCTGCCGGGAGACCAAGGTTGGGATGTGGACGGTCTGCTTCCAGTTGCCCTGCCTCCAGCCAGCAACTGACCGTGTGCTCTGCCTGCCTACATTCCTCCTTAGCTCCCCAGAGCCCTTGGGATGAATCCAAACTTCTTACCCTGCTCCTACGACCCTTCACAAAGTCTCTCTAGCCTTATCTCTCAGTATCTCATTCACGCTCAACACCACAGCCTCGCTTATTCTACTTTCCTGGAAACTGCTGTGTGTGTGGACCTTTGTATGCATGATTCCTTCTGCCTGGAACACTCTTCCTCACCTCATCCTTCTCCTTCCCCCTTTTTCCCACTTGTATCCTTTACATCTCAATTTAGATGCCTCCAGACTCCTGCAGGTTGAATAGAGTACCTCACTGGGACTCCCAGAGCCCTCTGTGTGACCCAGTCACAATCCTGATCACAATACATTGTGAATCCCTGTTTCTGTGTCTGTCTCCCTGTCAGACTGTGTAATTTTTTTGAGGGCAGAGGATGTGCCATTCTTGTTGTTCTCTGTAGCTGTACATCAGCATATAGTAGATGTTCAGTAAAAAATTGTTGAATATGCCAGGCATGGTGGCTCACGCCTGTAATCCCAGCACATTGAGAGGCCAAGGTGGGTGGATCATGAGGTCAGGAGATCGAGACCATCCTGGCTAACACAGTGAAACCCCATCTCTACTAAAAATTCAAAAAATTAGCTGGGTGTGGTGGCGTGCGCCTGTAGTCCCAGCTACTCGGGAGGCTGAGGCAGGAGAATCACTTGAACCAAGGAGGCAGAGGCTACAGTGAGCCGAGATTGCACCACTGACTCCAGCCTGGGTGACAGAGTGAGACTCTGTCTCAAAAAAAAATTGTTGAATAAATTATTATCAGGGATAGGTGGCACCTCTCAAGGCCCAACCCCAGATGACAAGCCCACAGGTGAGATGTAACCACCTACAAAAAGCAGGTGATCCTAAGACTGCATCAGAGGTGGTATTAAACCTAGAAAGAGGGAGGTGATAAGCCTGCTCTCCTCTGTACAGCTTGGGTCACAACTCAATAGCTCCATACGTCTGGGGCCCCTTGGTAAGAAGAACAAGAGTTGTGAGGGGAAAGAGCATCTCGAGAATCAGGTGGAGAGGGCAGTTTCACTTGATTCAAGTCAAGGCTGCCTAGAAATCTCAACAATACAGGAGTGTAGGGACCATCAGTCATAAGAAACTATGGGCACTGATTCTGTTTGGAGCCAGAGGCATGGCTGAGCAGAAGATGGGGCAAGAGCGAGGGTTGGGTCCCTTACGTCCCGTTGATGGCGCGGACACTCGCCACACGGTCCTGGAAGCCATGAGCCCACAGGCTGGGCACGTCATCGTCCACTATCTCCATCTTGCGGCCACTGAAAGCTGGGTTCTCAAACAGATGCAGCTTGTGATCCGCGCTATCCTGAGGGCAATATTGTGGGGTGAGCCTCTGCTCCCGCATCCAGAACAGAGGTCAAGGAGGCTCCAGATGCCGGAAAGAATCAGTGAGTCACCACAAAATAACACCCACCCCCAAACTCGCTGCAGGAGGGAAGGGACTCAGGAGACGCCTCCGCCTCCAAATTCACTGTAGGAGGGACGGGGAGATTCCTCCAGAGCTTGTTGATTTAGGAATCCAGAGCCATAGAATATGAAACTGAAAAGGAATTTTCAGATCTCGTTCAGTCCCTTCATTTAAATGATAGAGAAACAGGCCTGGAGAGAATGGAAGGAGATCAAATGTAACCGCACAGGAGCGCTCCCACTCTCTTAACCAGAGGCCAGTTTAATCTTTTCAGTTTCCCCGCTTCCACTGCCCTCTAAGGAGGACTCAGTTATGTGACAAGGAGAAAGGGCTGGAGCAGCTACTGGGTGTGAGTGAAGCAAGGGAGGAAGAAGGGTGGTGTTTAAAGTGTTGCTGTGGGCCAGGTGTGGTGGCTCACGCCTGTAATCCTAGTTCTTTGGGAGGCCAAGGCAGGCAGATCACTTGAGGCCAGGAGTTCAAGACCAGCTTGGCCAACATGGTGAAATGCCATCTCTACCAAAAATACAAAAATTATCCCAGCATGGTGGCATGAGCCTGCGGTCCCAGCTACTCAAGAGGCTGAGGCAGGAGAATTGCTTGAATCCAGAAGGCGGAGGTTGCAGTGAGCAGAGATCATGCCACTACACTCCAGCCTGGGTGACAAAGCAGGAGTCTGTCTCAAAAATAAATAAATAAAGTTTCACTGTGGATGGACTGTGTCCCTTTCAGGCGCTAGAGAAACACAAGTGGAAAACTTAAAAGTATTTTGAAGTTACTTTCTGAAGTTATTTCCTGGACTGCATTTCTTTGATAACCATACTGATTTGAGACTGGACCATGTGGCTCATCATTTTAGTAGGGTTACAAAGAAAAGTCCCAGTGCTATGCTGGTTTCATTCAAGATGTGAGTCCTGGTGTCTCAATCCCCAACCCAATGTCCATTCAATATCCCACTTCTTATCCCACACAGCTGTTCAGATCAGAAATATGAGGGTGCTTCCCAGGCCAGGTCCCTAAGGGCCAAGTCCTCAGTCCAGCTTGTACAATGAGCTTGCCTGACCAGCTCTTGGTGCACCCTGCTTCCAGGAACTCCCAGAAGTGGGCGGGAGCCATACTCACAATGTTCAGAGGCCGGAGGGACAGGAGGCTGTCACTATTACGGCTGTTGGACCAGGCATCCCAGCGAGGGTAATCCCCCTTCTCCAAGACAAACTGCTCCCCACGGAAGGCCCTGCTCTCAAATGCCAGCCACCTGCGGGAGGAAGAGTCCTGGCTGCATCACTTCTGCTGCAGCTGAAGGAGGATTCAAGTTTAGTGAGAGAAGGGTCCAAGAGGTGCTGACCTTGAACCTTGTACCCTCCCTCCAACCCTACTGCTAATTCCTGGACCTGTAATTAAAGGAGCTGCTAGGACATACCAGGAACTGTCTGAGACTCTGGGCCAGAAGGCCATCCTAGGAAATGTTACCGAGAATCTAGCCTCTGCAAGGTACTCAGAAAAGTCTTTAGCAAAATGCCTGGCACACAGTAAGTATTCCATAGGTGAGAGCAACCTCTTCCCCCTCCTTTTCTTCTTTTTTGTATTATATTGTTATTAATATGTATTGATTTGCATCGTTCCATTCATTTTCATGCAAACTTTCTCTGAAGTATGTACCATTGTCATCCCTATTTGACAGATGAGAAAACAGAGGCCTGGTGTGTGAAGCAACTTGCCAAAGATCCTCTACATAGTTAGTGCCAGAGCCTGGACGTGCAACCAAAAGGCGGGAATTCAGGGCCCAGCTGGGACACCTGCCTGCCTTGTGGACATGGATGGGACACTTACCCACTTTGGCCTCAGTTTCCCCATCTACAAAGTGGGAATAAGAATGACACACCTCTCTCACAGGGTCATGAGGCTTCAATGACATAATGCACATTAAATTTTAGGTGTTAGAACCATTATTAAAATTATAAATATTGAACCCCAGGTTCCAGTCACTGAGCTAGGTGCTAGGTTCTCCTTGCTGTTCTTCCAATCTCAGCTATCCTGGGATTCGCTCCAGAAATCTAATATTCTAGAGAATTCTTCAACTCTCATTTTACAGATGGGGAAAACGAGGCCCGAGAAGCCAGGGGAGTTGTCAAAAGCCCCACAACAGATCTAGAGCTCAGACTCGGGCATTAAACCCCTAGAAGGTCAGGGTTGTGTCGAGGGCCTGAGGGGTCTAGGTACTCACGGCCCGGACTCCACTTGGATGGAGCCGACCTTCTCCAGCAGGCTGTCGGTCAGGTTGGGGCACTCGGCCGAGAGCTCGCGGCGTTTGCCTTGGAAGTTCTCTAGTTCGTACACGATCACCTGGAAGAGCAGCGTCCTAACCATCCCACCCCTGCTGGGCTCCCAGCTCCAGCTTCTGCCCCTCCCTGGGGCATCAGAGGGAAATACCACCTGCTTTATCCTCTCGGCATCTCGCCAGCCTGGAGCCGGCACCAAGGCGTGCCTGCACTGCCCTCTAATGGCCATGGAGGGAAACGCCTTCAGGAACTTCAGAGACCAATTAAACTAGGGATTGCAACTCTCATGTCCCGCAGGAGACAGGAGGGGAGCCCGGCGGACTGAAATAACCCAAGAGAGGACCGTGGGGAAATGAAGCTGCTTCTGGCAGTGAGGGAATGATGTCCCAGTTCCAATTTTTTCAAGAGAGGTCAGAAATCTGCATTTTCCTTAATGTGAAATTTCCCCCTTTAAAACATCCAGTGCAGGATAAATGAATCTCTGAGAAAACCTGTGCAGCCCCCAGCCTAGGAAAAGAGGGGCTGCAAAGGCAGACCAGGGTTTTACCTCTCTCGACCACCTGGAAACACACACTGACTTTGCAGAAGATCCCCAGGGAACATCTGTTCTAGGCGTTTTACAGAAGGGATGAAAGAAGCTCAGAAAGGGTAAGATACTTGGCTCGGGCCGCACAGCACTTTAAGAGGAGGCACCGGGATTCGACCCATCCTTAGACTCTGTCTCTAATCGTTTCCCAAAAGGACCCCAGAGATGGCTTGGCAAGGGCACAGCCAATACATTCAAACCTCCCAGACTTTCAGTGTGCCGCCTCCTGCTAGCTTACTTCACTCACGCCTTTTAGCCTTTACACCAATTCTAGACATGAAGTCTGGGCACCATCCCCATTTCAAAGATGGGGCTGTTGAGGCCCTGAGAGGGCAAGACACCAGGCTGAGGTCAGACAGGAGAGTCAGAGCTCAAACCATGCTTCCGGAAAGTCCCGGACCCCTCTGATCCATTGACGCAGGGAGGACGTGGGTGACCATTTCCGTTTTGCAGGCGAGGGAAGATGCACCGAGCTCGTGAAGCAAGCTTCTAACAGGAGGGTGGCAGTGAGAGGACCCACCTGGAGCGTTTTTGTCTTGGCCTAGGGGGTTGGAAGGATGGCTCTTCCTTTCTGCAGAGGTGCTGCTTGGCTGGGAAGATGACCCTGAGACCCAGGAGCAGCCTTGGGCCTGGAGCCCTCTGACCCCCGCCCTGCCCAGTACCTTGTAGCTGCCTCCAAGGCCTCCACGGCTCTTGCCAGCCACAGCCTGCTCAGGTGCTCCGTGCTGTGCTGCCATCTCCCCAGGAACACTTCTGGCTTCAAACCAAAGGGAAATGGGTCACTGGATCCACTGGGAGAAGCCAGGTGTTGATGTGACTGGAGTCCAGGATGAGCTACAGAACCTTGCTGCCCATGGGACACAGTCATTACTTATGATCGAGATTCGGTCATTCAGTCATTCAGCAAACATCCACTGAGTGCCTGCCACGGGCCTTGTGGACTGAGACAGTGGGAGCAGGGGCCCTATTGTACAGAGGGGAACTCAGGCTCAGCAAAGCGAGGCCACTTCCTCAGGCATACAGTAAGGAAGTGGCCTGGGTTGGGCCTGGCTCCAAAGCCCGTGCCTTTTTCCCCTGATGCAGATGCTCCCCCAAACCCAGGTCCCTCAGAGCTCTCTGCAGATGTACCAGCCCCAGACCCTGGCTAAAGGGTGGGCTTTGGGGCGTTTTCTCTACAGGGTCTCTCCCACCTCCATACTCCAGGAACCCTCATTTGCTGGTTCCTTTGTTCACCAAAGATTCCATGAGCACCTACACAGTGCCAAGATCTGGGCTGGGTGACCAGGATGGACAGGAGACCCCAAATGTCGGGAGGTGGACAGACAGACCTCTAGAGAAAGCCCTTGTAAGACCAGGTCCTTGGACACCCGTTCCAGGTCAGTTTCCCTGCATTCAGTTACTCATTCCTTAAGCATTTATCGAACACGACTGTACACCAACCACTTCCAGACCCAGACGCCAACACTTCTCCTTCATGCTACAGGGACAGTGACATGCCATACAGGCCCCTGCCACAGTCACACGGAAGAATTCTCATTGCTGCACACGTGGACACATGCAGGACTATTCTGTTTATCAGCACACACACATGTGCACACACAAAAGTTTCTATGGTCATGGTCCATCATATCCCACCCGGGGCTCACAGGACAGCTTCTCTCTCTCTCTCTCACACACACACACACACACACATGCACACATACATGCACACGGACGCACATCTGCCCATTTCAGGCATCCACAGTGGCTGTCTTCTCAGCCACAGCCTCTGACTTCCGGGGGGCAGATGAACAAGGCACCTACATCTACACACCCACACCCAGCTGTTACCCACCCACAGCTCCCAGCATGGCCACTCCGGCTGCACAGCTGCACAGCCCACATACTCTGGACGTGGGCCCAACCAGGCACAGCCTGCAGGCTGTCTTGTTCTGTCTGTCCCAGCCTCATCAGTAAACAGGGCTTGGTCCAGCTCATGGAGGACTTTTGGGGACTTGGGGGACATGTGTGCCCACTCCCCTCCCTCAGAGGGACTCGGTTTTTGAAGGTCCCCTGCCCCAAACACACGTCCAGGGATGTGGACCCTGGCCACTGCAGACAAGGGCCCCCTGTTCCACCCCCAACTGGGCTGGCTGGGTCCTCTCACTGGGATCTGAACCTTAAGGAAGTCCCCGTTTTTTTTGCAGGCGGTCAGCCATGCATGTTCCACAGAGACCAGCAAAGGTCCAGGCCTGCCAGGATGGCTTTTGCCTCTCCTCCCCCAACCCATCCCAGAATGAACCTGTTGCTGTAGCCTCAGGAAGAACAGAGGAGCCACGGCCGTCTGCAGACTCGGCCTGCCTTCGCAAGGAGCATGCTATTTATGGGCACGTTCTGACAGCCCAGCACATCCCAGCCTGCTGAGGCAGCACCCTGTCCACCCAATTCCATCCAGGCCATTTCACTCCAATAGCGGGTCCACGGAGGCCCCCAGAGCCTGTCTCCTCAGCCACAGCCTCTGATGACTTCCTGGGGGCAGATGGACCTCACTGGCTTTGTGGGAAGCCCAGCAGCGCCAGGCAAGGGACAGCAGGGTGGGAAGCTCTCCACTGTCTCCCCACAACCACCAACCCCCTTTCTGTGGTTTCTCGGGTTCACCATTTCCTATTGGGGTACATGAAACCTTTGGAAAGATTCTAGTTCTTAAACTGAGGGACCCGGGACTTTCCATTTTCCACACACCACGTGGCCTAAATGTAAGTCAGATCACGTTGACCATACTCTCCAACCAATCCACCCAACCGTTTCCATAGGATGCCGTCACAGAACCGACACAGATTGACTTTCTTCATGTAGAAGGCATGCACGAATAATAGCTACCATTTATTGAACACCTACTACACGCAAGGCATTGTGCCAGCTTCATAAGCATTGTGTGGAATCCTCACCCAGCCGCCTTTAGGGGAGGAGTTACGATTCCATTTTATACATGGAGAAACTGAGTTCAGAGAAGTGAACTCATTTACTCAGAATCACCCAGCAGAGAGAAAGGGGCTGGTCTGCTCCAAGGCCTGGGATCTTAGCCTCGATAGAAATAAAAGTGATCATCACAGTCAACTTATTTGTGACCAAAGAAAAAGTAGATCCAGGCATTTTTAATTTTTTTTTTAACTTAGAGGCAGGATATTGCTATACTGCCCAGGCTGGACTCAAGCTGCTGGACTCAAGCTCCTGGGCTCAAGCAGTTGTCTCTCCTCAGTGTCCCAAGTAACCAGAACTATAGGCACCTGCACCCAGCTTCCAGGAATTTTTTAAGTGTCTAATAAAGTATAATTTTGCCTGTGATCAATATCTGATAACGATTATCGTATGAATAAAATGATTATGGAGCAAAGGAGTGAGTTTACAAGGCTAGAGGCAGAGGGTGGTGAGATGCTGTGGATGACAGCTGGACTCTGAGTCTGGCAGATCTGTGTGACCTTGGGGGCGTTCCTGAAGGTCTCAGAGCTATTGTCTCCTCACCCATAAATGGAGAACCTTCTCTCTGCGTGAGCCATGTCGGGAGGTCACGTGAGCAAAGCACTGCGCACAGAACCTGTTATTTTCTGACTTTTATTCCCAGCATCCCGCCTACTCTGGACAGGTCAAGCCAAGGGGCTACTTCCTGCTGAAGATCATAGAAAACAGAGTTGGTTTGGACTCCCTAATTTCGGATGTAGTTGCTGCCAGCTGGGGTAGCAGGAGGAAGGCAGATATGGGGCTGGTGTGGCTCCCCTTCCCATCACATCTTTAAGGATCCTGCGGACCTACGGCGTGCGCAGCACTTCGATGTGCTACATCTCCTCAATCCAGGCTTTTCAACCTTGACACTACTGCCATTTGGGGTTGGGTCACTCTTTATGGTGGGGTCGCAGTGGGAGCTGTCCTGTGCATTGTGGGATGCTGGCAGCATCCCTGGCCTCTGCTCCCTTCCCGGAGCATCTTCTCTCCTCCTTGTGATAACCAAAAATACCTCCTGTCATTGCCAGACATGCTCTGGAGGACATCATCCACCCGGCTGAGAACACCACCTTCAACTCTTACCTGCGAATGTCCCGATCACCACTCCCATTGTATAGCTAAGGAGAACCAGTGCTTAAAAGGAAGCCGACAGCCAGGAAGTGGCAGAACGAGGACCGAACCCCTTGTCAGTCTGAATGGAAATCCTGCCTTGTTTCCAAGGCCTCCCATTCTGCATGGACACCCTCTCTCAGGACCCCAGCTGTGCCCTCTCGCTGGCCAGTCCACAGCTCAGCATCGAGGACAGACTGACTCAGCCGGCCCCAGTCAGGGCCTCCATGCATGGGAGACTCCATTCATTCACACACGGACGCAGCGACTTCTCCAATGCAACTTGCACCAAAGCTTTATTTGCTATTTTCATAGTCTGAATGCAACATCTTTGTACATGCAAAGGTCATCTTGTTTTATTGCAGTCGACCAGATTTCCAACTGCTCTTCTGTGCATATGAAACCTCTTTATAGTTACAAAATATAAAAGCACTTGTAGACGTCCAATACTCGGTGAGGTCCGGGATGCCCCATTTTTTTTTACATTAAAAATATAAGTTTTTCTAGATGAATTCTCAGTTGCACGGTTAGAGATTCTTTCTGGGATTGGATAAAGTGCCTCTTGTCTGCCTTCCGTTCAGAACTCCTGGAGCTTGTGAATTCATAAGGCAATTGCAAGAACACAGCAGGCAGGAAGCTTAACTTTCCTACACAAGAACTCGAGTTCCGTTTCTACTATGATTCAAATATCTGAGGAAGGACCCAGAAGAAAGGTTAGGAAAATATATACTATACGCGTGTGTGTGTGTGTGTGTGTGTATTTCCACGCCCTACCCCATCTTACAAAGCATTTTGACGATCACAATCATCTGGAAAGCGTGTGACTTTAGGATATTGGTGTGATTTAGGAAACAGCACAGTACAAAATATCTTCCGTGACACAATAAATTACTTTTGTGACCCCCCTATTTACAGGATCTATAAGGCTATGTGGAATGAGATTATTAAAAAGCTCAAATCCAGCTGGGCGTTGCGGCTCATGCCTGTAATCCCAGCACTTTGGGAGGCTGAGGTGGGAGGATCGCTTGAGACCGGGAGTTTGAGACCAGCTTGGGCAATATCACAAGATCCTGTTTCTACAAAAAATAGATTTAAAAAATCAGCCGGGCGTGGTGGCGTGCACCTGTCATCTAGGCTACTCAGGAGGTGGAGGTGGGAGGATCGCTTGAGCCCAGGAGTTGGGGGCTGCAGTAAGCTATGATTGTGCCACCGCATTCCAGCCTGGGCGACAGAGCGAGACCCAGTCTCAAGAAAAAAAAAAAGTTCAAATTCTTTAGAAAACAGCATCATTTTTAGCAGGTCTGATGCCAACAGGGATTGTCAAGGAAGTGCCAGTCCAAGTCATGGAGGAAGATGTCCCGGCACGTGTGCGAGAGCAACTGTTGAAGGAGATTCTGGGAAGGCCAAAGGGGAGGGAGGGCTGAGAGGTGTCGATTTTAAGCGTTAACTTGCCAGAAACCTCGGGCCGACTTTCCAGAGCAGAGGGCCTAGCTTTCTGCCCTTCCCCCTGCAGGAGCCAATTCAGACAAAAGGAAAAAAACTCTGGATTGGGGGGTGCAAAAAGAGAGGAAGGCTGGCAAAGACCCGGAACATTCATGCTTACTGGCTTTTTATGAGGCTCTAGGCTTCCCGAGCCTTGGCCTGCCTGGAATTCCAACTGGGTGAGTCCTGTCAGCTTCTCAGCAGAAAGCAAGGGTCCCCCACTCGCTAAGGGGACTGAGCCCAAAGCGGATCCCCCTCTAGAAGTGGAGTGGGTCCCCTCCCCCCAAGCCCATGGAATCATGATGCCGTGAGCTTCAGCTTTTGCGTTTTGACACATGGTGAGGGGGAAGGCACATTCAGAGAACACAGAATGTCTTCCTATCACTTACTCTGGTTTCACTATCTAAACTGGGGCGGAGGGATTTTTACAGTTTGCAATTATGACTAGTTCCAGGAGCCATCTGGGGGCACATTGTAAAGAAAATTTGAAAGCACAGACCGACAAAGCAGCTTACGGCACCAGGTCAGAGCAGCTGAGGTCTCTCTTGGGAAAATCACGCCAAGGGTCTTTCCAAATCCCTTGCCCAGCCTTTCTGTGCTAGCTTCTTAGCAATACCTCCCCTCCAGGGAGGCACAAAGGAAAACACCATTGTCTGAACCACATGATGTGGCTTCTCTCCCTGGAAAACACCATGGTCTGAACCACGTGATGTGGCTTGTCTCCCTGGAAAACACCATTGTCTGAACCACGTGATGTGGCTTCTCTCCCTGGAAAACACCATGGTCTGAACCACGTGATGTGGCTTCTCTCCCTGGAAAACACCATGGTCTGAACCACGTGATGTGGCTTGTCTCCCTGGAAAACACCATTGTCTGAACCACGTGATGTGGCTTCTCTCCCTGGAAAACACCATTGTCTGAACCACGTGATGTGGCTTCTCTCCCTGGAAAACACCATGGTCTGAACCACGTGATGTGGCTTCTCTCCCTGGAAAACACCATGGTCTGAACCACGTGATGTGGCTTCTCTCCCTGGAAAACACCATTTTCTGAACCACGTGATGTGGCTTGTCTCCCTGGAAAACACCACGGTCTGAACCACGTGATGTGGCTTCTCTCCCTGGAAAACACCACTGTCTGAACCACGTGATGTGGCTTGTCTCCCTGGAAAACACCATTTTCTGAACCACGTGATGTGGCTTCTCTCCCTGGAAAACACCATGGTCTGAACCACGTGATGTGGCTTCTCTCCCTGGAAAACACCATGGTCTGCTGTCCTTTCCCTGAATCCTAGACAACCTGAGGCTATCAGGTCAGGTTCACTCAAAATCCCAACATCCTAAACACCACAAGGTTTCTCTGGTGGCAGGGAGTAATCCTCCACAATACTGATTTCTGAGGCCTTGTCATGGATTTTCAAAGAACAAAGGCCTCTGTTTCATTGGGCAAAGGACCATGAAGAAGGGTATCTACTGGAGAGGAAAAAGATACAGACTTCTCAAAAGACCAGCTGTCAAAATGCTGATGTGCAAAGGGAGGTGAGGAGGAAGAGAAACGAGGGAGGAAAAAGATTATACATATAGAGGACTTTCCATTCTGCATGAGACTCTCACTGAGGACAGCCAAAGCCCCAGGGGAGGAGGGATGGATGAGGAACAGATGACTCGATTGCACACAGATGATTAAGGCATATTGAGTTTAAAAAGAAGACAGATTTCCAAAGGGGGCTCCAGGCAAAGTCTAGAAACTAGTGTACAACACGCCCTTGCTTAGCCTCAAAGAGAGACCCCTCCATTTAGAATGAGGAGAAGTAAATCACCCATTTTCCCAGCTATCTGCAAAGGCTATCAGTAACTTCTAACTTCATTGCATGGATCATAAGCAGGACTCAGAGGTCATGGCGGAGCCTGCATGAAAGAGGGTCGCCCTTGACCCACTGTGATTGTCTGCCCTGTGGTGCTGGAGGAGACAAGGTTATAGAAAAGTAAAAGGAGGTGAGGAAGATCTTCAGGGCTTGTCCTAGTCACTTTCAAGGAGGGTCAACTCTGTGTATCCTAATTAAAACAGAATTAAATAGATTTTTTTTCCCAATTAAGGTATGAGAGATTAGGGGAAAAAAAATTTCCAGGTCAATCTCATTTTCAAGTGTTTTATTCCTTGAGCAATTGATATCCTTGTTGCTGAGATATGTCTGATATCCTTGAGCTGAGACATGACTAATGAAGAACTGAGAGTTTTGCATGGTGAGCATCAGTATATGTAAGAGCAAGTCCTTTCCTACTGCTTGAGATGGTACCGAGGGTCCTTTCCACCTGAAGGAAAGACAGACAGCAGCCAAGATAAGAAGTCAGGAACAAAAGGCGAGGAGTATGCTTTAGGCCAGGTGCGGTGGCTCACGTCTGTAATCCCAGCATTTCGGGAGGCTGAGGGGAAGAACTGCTTGAGCCCAGAAGTTCGAGACCTGCCTGGGCAACAGGGTGACCCTTGTCTCTACAAAAAAATTAAAAATTAGCTGGTTGTGGTAGCATACACCTGTAGTCCCAGCTACTTGGGAGGCTGAGGCGGGAGAATCACTTAAGCCCAGCTGTTAGAGGCTGCAGTGAGCTAGGATCGTGCCACTCCACTCCAGCATGAGCAACAGAGCAAGATCTTGTCTCAGAAAACCAAAACAAAACACCAGGAGTGTATTTTAAAGGGGATCCTATTGACTTGGAAAGCCATAACAGCAAAATTATTATAAAACATAAACTGGGTCTTTAAAAAAGAAATCAACTGAAGCAGTTACAGGAATTAAGAGAAAACAATCATTGAGCAGGGCCAAACTCACAAACCCAGATGCGTGAGGCTCCCAAATCTAAAAGGCTGGGTGGGTGACATGGTCTAGCAATTGCTCATCAGTAGCCAAAACTCACGGAACAGGACACATGGTGGGCTCCCACCTCACAGCCCTGCAGTTGCTGTCCCTGGTGCTGAACAGCAACCCCCTCACCAGGGCCCAGGTGTTTGTCTTAACCTAGAGAAATATATATATATATCCATATATCCACGCCCATCCATCCACTAAGAGAGAGAAGAGGGGTAAAGGGAGATGAGGGAGGAAGCTGAGATGTAGAGACAAATGAACTCTTGAGAAGTAGCCAGGGAGAAGGGAAGCATGTTTTGACAGCATTTGCAAATAATGGATTTATCGAGAAAGACTGACCTCTTGGGAAACTGTTGGGAGGGAGTGGAGGGCACACATGCCTTCCACTTCCCTATCTAGCCAGTGCTGTGCATGGATCCATTAGGAAACTCCACCCCACGTCACAGGCTCTCTATGAACTGCCCAAGCACGTCACGATGGGTATCTCCCAGGCAAGGCTGGCATGCAGACTATGGCAACTCCAGGCATGGCAGGCAGCCAGCCAAACACATCTAGGGTGTCTGCTACAGCCTTAGGACTCAGAAGTGGAAGAGGCTGGTGTTGGGCATTTCCAAAACAAAGACAAGGTAGAGAGTGTCTGCAGCCCTCAGAGGTCTTAAGGATTTCCCAGAATGAGCTGATAGCTAGCAAGAAAAAAGGAGGCTATGCTTTGTCACCTAGCACCCAGCACTTCTATCCAGCGTCTTTGACTCCAGAGCTCCCCTCCAGAGAAGGGCTTTCAGCAAGACCTGCATTTGGACCAAAAAAAGCACTTGGTCAGGTGGAATTAGATGGGGGAAAAGAGGTGAGCAAAAGCAAGAAGTACCCTTCATTCATACATTTGTTCTGAGGCCGGTTCGGAACAGCTCCTCCATGCCAGCAGCCCAGGCCATGTTCAAAGAAGACCGGAGAAAAAGATTCTTAGGGCAGGTCTGATGATTCAATGACAAAGGCACCACCACGTGGGCTGCAGTTTATGAACTCTTAGGGTCAAGGGACAAAGGTCATCCTACAGAAATCAGAGCTCAAATGAAAATAAGCCAGGGAAATATATACAATAGTGACAATTACAACTTCTAAACAGCTTGGATAGCGATAGGTAACCTGAGGTGACTGGATACTTCAGAACCAATTATTCACACATTTTTCCTCCCGTCCTTTAACGTAAACACATATATACATATCAAGTTTCAAAGAAAATTGGCTGAATTATTGCTTTATCACCTTCTAAAGCAAACAAAAATGATGAACAATTACACAGCCCCAACTAGAAAGAGAAATATGCTTCAAAGGACCAGGGAGAGTACATTTAAAAACGGGAACTGCCGATTCCTCGAGGGGAAGAAGGAACTCACCAAAAAAAAAAAAAACACCCTCAACCCAGTGGTAATGCCTTGCACCAAGACTACAGCTGGAAATGAACAGTTTGATCTTCCTTGGAAATGTCCTTCCAAAAAAAGGCCTGCCCTGGGGTCAAGTGAGGAGGTGCTTTCACAAAATCAGGTGTTTTTCAGACTCTGAGGAGACATCCCAGCCTCATGCTGACGCTCTTGGAGCTGTTGAAGATGTCTAAAGTAGGTAGAAATGCAGATTTTTACGTAAAAAGCAAAACCACCCACATGGACATTTCTGGGCAGCCTGGCTCCTTTCCCATCCTGAAGTGCTGTCTGGGGAGATGAGCGAGTGCTCCTGGAGGTTGGGTCTTCCCATCTGGATCCAGGGAGAGCCTGGCGAGGACAGGGTCACTGGACAGCGTTCTCAATCCAACGGGAAGGGCCCAGGCACATAAGCATTGTGCAGGAAGAAATGGCAGCAGCTTGGCCTCGTCTGCGGGTTCTGACGGTTAAGGCTTCTGTTAAGTAGATGTGGTGTTCCCTGGCTGGAGAGTAAGGGACAGTCCTGGTGTCAGCGGTGGGAACATTTGGCTCCATTTCTCTCTAATCAGGCCTGAAAACCTTGCTGGATATTCTCCAATAAAGTTACCCCTAGAAGCCTAAGGTCAGAAAAGGTATTTTTTGTGTGTAGGGGGAAAGGGGAGTTGAGGAGGGTGGCAGGCATGGAATACAGTGAAATCAACATGAAATTTAGGGTCAGGTCAGTGTTCCAGTCTCAATTCTGGGCCTCAGTTTCCTCAAATGGGTTGCTGGAGGCTTAAATGAGGTATTACATGTACTGCACCAAACACAAAATAAACACAGGTCCCAATCCCTTATCCAAATCCCTTGAGCATAGTTTTATTTGGGACTTTATAATTTTTAGAGTTTATTATACACATATATATGTGCATCATACATACAGAAATAATCCTGTAACATACATACATAGATGTATATATATATACAGCATTTGCAAATATATATACATATGTAACACTGCCATAATCAAGCAGATAATATGCCTTAAGTGTATTACGAACATTCATATAAAGTGGGGAAAATAGAGTCCAAGGAGAATTATATGCACTCAGGTCAGGTTTTACCACTGAGTTAGGAAAAGCTTTGTTTTGCAGAGCTTTCTGGAATTCGGGTTTGTGGAAAGAGATGGTGAGTCTCTTGTGCTCATCGCATCAATGCTGACTTTGACGGTGCACATACCATGAGCTCCATACTGAGGAGAAACAGGCAGCGCTCAGTCAAGCACCACACCTGCATTCTCAGTGAGGTCTGAGGGCAGCTCAGCGATGTGGACACTGCTAGCCCATTTTACAGATGAGGAAACTGAAGTTCATGATGTTTGGTCATTTGTAACTTACACCAGGACCTAGCCTACCGTAATTTTTTAATGTTTATTTTTTCAAAGTAATTTTTAACTACATAGGTTGTACATGAAACACTCCCCTCATAAAAATTGTAACTATTTCTGGCCAGGCATGTGGTGGCTCACACCTGTAATCCCTGCACTTTGTGAGGCTGAAGCAGGTGGATCACGGGTTAGGCGTTCAAGACTAGCCTGGCCAAGATGGTAAAACCCTGTCTCTACTAAAAAAAAAAAAATTAGCTGGGCATGGTGGCAGGTGCCTGTAATCCTAGCTACTCGGGAGGCTGAGGCAGAGAACTGCTTGAATCTGGGAGGTGGAGGATGCAGTGAGCCAAGATTTTGCCACTGCACTCCACCCTGGGTGACAGAGTGGGACTCCATCTCAAAAAAAAAAAAAAAAGCAACCATTTCTGGCCAGGCACGGTGGCTCATGCCTATAATCCCAGTACTTTGGGAAGCTGAGGTGGGTGGATCACCTAAGGTCAGGAGTTTGAGAAAGTCTGTTCAACATAAACTCCATCTCTACAAAAAATAAAAAAAATTAGCTGGGCGTGGTGGTAGGCGTCTGTTAATTTCAGGTATTTGGGAGGCTGAAGCAGGAGAATCACCTGAACCCAGGAAGTAGAGGCTGCAGTGAGCCAAGATCACACCACTGCACTCTAGCCTGGGCAACAAGAGTGAAACTCCGTCTCAAAAAAAAAAAATTGTAACCATTTCTGATTAAGTTAACCTCTGATATCCCGCCCTTTTGTTTTATCATAGGGGACTGTGATGCAGCTAGAAGGGCCAGCCAAGTGCATGAGCCCAGAACCCTGGTCACCTGCCTCCTGCCTGGTGCCTTTCACCCACTCCAGGCACCCCAGCTTTGTTGTCTCCCTAAATGGAAACAGACATCACCACCCTCTTTACAGGAACTCAGAATACCCCCCACTCCTCACTTTTCCCCTGCGTAGCCTCTTTCCTTGGGCACAGCAGCCCCAGACTCTGAGAGCTGGCCCCCGCAACTGAGTTCCCCATTCCTGTGACTGCAAGGCTCTTCCCAGCTTCCCCAGCAGAGCCTCTTCATACCTGGTCAAACTTGGTTCTCATAAAGACTTTGCCTCTTCTTGGATTTCAGTTCCTTTAGCCACTGGGGAGAGGGTTCATCCGACCTGAAACCACAAAGCCAGTGAGAGACTAGTTGGAACCAGACTGTGGGCTCCTTGCGGGCAGGACTGAGTGGTACCCGACTCTATCCCTGGGCCCAGGCGGGGCTGGGCCGAGCACTCAGGTGGCAAAGACACCCGTATTAACATGACTGATAAGCAAGAAGTAGGAATTCACCACAGTGTCCAACTCCCTGAGCCACAGACTGATACGGGTCCATGGCCTGCTAGGAACCGGGCTGCACAGCAGGAGGTGAGTGGTGGGCGAGTGAGTAAAGCTCCATCTGTATTTACAGCCCCTCCCATCACTCACATCACCACCTGAGCTCCGCCTCCTGTCGGATCAGCGGGGGCATTAGACTTTCAGGAGCATGAGCCCTACTGTGAACTGTGCACGTGAGGGAGCTAGGTTGCGGCTCCTTATGAGACTCTAATGCCTGATGATCTGTCACTGTCTCCCAACACTACCAGCTGGAACTGTCTAGATGCAGGAAAACAAGCTCAGGGCTCCCACTGATTCTACATTACTGTGAGCCATACAATTATTTCATTCTAATTACAAAGTAATAACAATATAAATAAAGTACACGATACATGTAACGTGTTTGAATCATCACAAAACCACCCCCCCCATACCCCTGGTCTGTGGAAAAACTGTCTTCCACAAAACTGGTCCCTGGTGCCAAGGGTTGGGGACCACTGAAATAAATCACAGTATAACCATTCTACAAGATCTCCTACATACAGCTATAAAAATTTATCTTGGTTGGGTACAGTGGCTCACTCCTGTAACTCCAACACTCAAAGGAGGCAAAGGCAGGAGGACAGCTTGAGCCCAGGAGTCTGAGACCAGTCTGGGCAACACAGTGAGACCCCATTCTCCACACACACACAAAAAAACAAACAAAAAAATTCATCTTATATAAAATTATTTCCATCCATCCATTTGTCATGCAAATAGCTATCCAGCCTTCCATCTCTCTATCCAGGTAAGTGTCTGCGATGGTTAGTTTTATGCATCAACTTAAACCTAACATGTACCCAGATATTTGGTCAGACATTATTCTAGATATTTTTTCTTAGAGAGGTTAACATCAGTAGGCGCTGAGGAGAGCAGATTACCCTCCATGATATGAATGGGCCTCATCTGCTCGGTTGAAGGCCTGAATAGAAAGAGACTGACCTCCCAGGAAGCAGAGGGAAGTCTTCTAGACTTGAACTGCGACTCTTGCCTGCATCCCCAGCCTTCTGCCCTGTTCTGCAGATTTTGGACTTGCCTGCCTCCACAATCATGAGAGCCAAGTCCTTAAAATCAATCCCTATACATACACACATGCATCCACACACGCATACACACATATGCACATGTACATACAGCTCACCCTTGAGCGCCACAGTTTGAACTATGTGGGTCCACTTGGATTTTCTTCTGCCTCTGCCATCCCTGAGGCAGTAAGACCAACCCCTCCTCTTCCACCTCCCCCTCGGCCTACTCAATGGGAAAACAATAAGGACGAAGGAAGAAGACCTCTATGATAATCCACTTCCACTTAAAGAACAGGAAGTATATTTTCTCTTCCTTCTCATTTTCTTAATAACATCATCTTTTCTCTATTTTACTTTATTGTAGATAAAACATACAAAATGTATGTGGGTATGGGTGAGGCTTCTGGTCAACTGTAGGCTATTAGTAGTTAAGTTTTAGGAAAGTCAAAAGCTACATGCAACTTTTTGACTACGTAGGTGGTCGGTACGCCTAATCTCTGCCTTGTTCAGGAGTCAGCTGTATCATTTACACACACACACACACACACACACACACACACACACACACACACAGAGATCCTATTGCTTCTGTTTCTCTGGAGAACTCTGAATAATACAATGCCCAGAAGACATAGAGAGATACTTTTTTTTTTTTTAAACAGGGTTTCTCCATGTTGTCCAGGCTGGTCTTGAACTCCTGACCTCAGGTGATCCGCCCACCTCGGCCTCCCAAAGTGCTGGGATTACAGGCGTGAGCCACCACGTACTGTTTAAACTTTTTTAAATGGAAGAACACATACAGAAAGGTACCGAAATCAAAATGTGCACAGCTCAGTGAATTTTCTCAAGGTGAATACATTTCAGTAACCACCACCTAAATGGTACTATTTTTAAGTTTTATTTTTTTACCTTCTTCTTAGCAGTATTCTGTGTTCTCAGAATTTCTTATAATGAGAACACAACATTTTAATAAAAAAACAATAATGTCAGGCCAGACACAGTAGCTCACGCCTGTAATCGTAGTACTTTGGGAGGCCAAGGATCACCCAGGAATTTGAGACCAGCTGGGGCAACATGGTGAAATCCCATCTCTACATAAAAATACAAAAGTTAGCCAGGCGTGGTGGTATACAACCATGGTCCCAGCCACTCAGGGAGGCTGGGGTGGGAGGATCACGTGAGACTGGGAAACTTGAGGCTGTAATTGTGCCACTGCACTCCAGCCTGGGTGACAGAGTGAGGTACTGTCTCAAAAACAAATACATCATCAGGCCACTGCACTGTTTTTTGTTTTATTTTTTGTTTTTGACCTTGTCTCAAAAACAAAAAATAAAACAAAAAACAATAAAGTCATCACTGTTCAAAACTTTATTCAAGAAAAAAAAATCATGTTTATGAAGACTGTTAAATGGGCATGGGAAAGTATTCATATAGAACACGTAGCGAGGGCATCAAACCAGGCACACGTGATCTCAGCTGTGTGAAAAAGAAAAAGAGGCCGGGCACGGTGGCTCACGCCTGTAATCCCAGCACTTTGGGAGGTAGAGGCAGGAGGATCACGAGGTCAGGAGTTTGAGACCAGCCTGGCCAATATGGTGAAACCCCATCTCTACTAAAAATACACAAATTAACCAGGCGTGGTGGCGCATGCCTGTAGTGGGAGGCTGAGGCAGAAGAACTGCTTGAACCCGGGAGGTGGATATTGCAGTGAGCCAAGATCGCGGCACTGCACTCCAGCCTGGGTGACAGAGCAAGACTCTGTTTAAAAAAAAAGAAAAAGAAAAAGAAAATGGAAGTAGAGATGTCCAAATATCAACAGAAGCAGTCTTTGCAAGGTAGGATTATGGATGATTTTCTTTTCTCCTTTCCTCCTCTGCATTCTTTTTATATTTTCTACAGTGAAGATCTGCTTTTATAATCAAACACACATGCACACAGGGCGTGACTGACTTTGATCTCAGAGAAAGCTCCTGAGACCCATGGCCCTGGAGGGCGCAGAAAAGATGCTGGCCTGGTTGGTGGTGGGGTGGGGGTCTGCAGCTGAGGGGACGAGAGATGAGGTGACTCTGGAGTCTAGGGGCAGGCCTTGAACTGCTATGCCTGCCAGCCTAGGAATGAGGAAGAAGAGGACCCCCTGGGCACATAGGGGTCTAGAGTATCCAGACTTCAGCCAAGTCTAACAGTGGAGACACAAGCCCAGGCCTCCAGAGGTGCCTCTGAGACCCTGGTCTGGGGGTTCCTCAGGCCACAGAGAAATGCTGGTACCCTCAGCTGACTCTGGAGCCTGAATTCTGGCATTACCAGAGCAAGGAGGCACTGTCTCAACTGTGGCCCCGTCTCTCTCCAACATCTCGCCCTTCTGGTTCCCACAGCCCACTCTGTGCTATGTATTTTGCACTGCTTGAGGCTCCCAGATATATGTGGCCTCCAGGCCTTTGCACGTGCTGTGGCTTCAGCCTGGGATCCCTTCTCACTGTCCTTGGTCCAGCTAAGACCCAACTGTCCACCATGATTCAGTTCAAGTATCTCCTTCTCTTAGAAGTTTTTTTTTTTTTTTTTAAGAGAGACAGGGACTTACTGCATTGCCCAGGCTGGAGTGCAGTGGCATGATCATAGCCTCCATCTCCTGGGCTCAAAGGATCCTTATACTTCAGCCTCTGGAGTAGCTGGGACTACAGGCATGTGTCAGCTAATTTTTTTTCTTTTCTTTCTTTTCTTTTTTTTTTGTTTTTTATCAAGACAAGGCCTCATTCTGTAGTCCGGGCTGGAGTGCAATGGTGCAATCATAGCTCACTGTAGCCTCCAGCTCCTGGCCTCAAGCGATCCTCCCACCTCTGCCTCCCAAAGTGCTGGGATTACAGACGTGAGCCACTGCACCCAGCTTGAAGTCTTTTTTGCCAGCCGTCCTCAAGTGTGCATTATGAGCCCTTCCTCCGCCTTTCTCCATCACAGGGGTCAGAGAAAGGGCCAGAGAGTGAATATTTCTGATTCTATGTGGCGTCTGTGGTGCTGCCACCATTGCCAGGGCCCAGGCAAAGGGCTTTAGACACACTCTTTTTCATCCTCATGACCACTCTGGAAGGTTGGGAGGCTAGAAAACCCATTTTATAGATGAGGAGACAGGTTCAGGAGGTCAAGTGCCTTTTCCCAGGTCATGCAGCTCTTAAGCTGCAAAGCTGGAGCTAAACCCTGGCTGTATGACCTTAGAGCCCCTAACCTCCACCCCCAGGTGCTGAAACACCCCAGTCTGAGAGCCTCTTGCAGGGCAGAAGCTGCTTTGTGCTTGTCTCTACACAGAGCAGGCCAAGCCCAGGATCGGGACAGCTGCTCCATGAAGGGAGTAAAACTGATCTCATTCAACCTGGCTGTGCCCTTTGATCCGCCTTCCCAGGTTTCCCAGAGGGTAAGAGGAGGGAGAATGCCTCAGTTTCCCCACTTGTCTGGAGAGGGCTAAACCAGATCAGTAGTTCTCCAACAATGGCCCTCTGGCGTTCTGTGTAGGAGGTGGCAGGGGGCAGGGGAAGAGGAGAGGCCAGCTGGCCTGACTCCTGGCGTCCTTCCCCAGCCTCTGCTGTACTTTTCTACTTTTCACGTATTGGAGTGTTGACAGTTCACATGAACAAAGCTTCTGCTGCTAGAGAAAATTAAAAAGTAGAAACTCTCCTCTATTCAGCTCTAAAACCTATGCGAGCACCGCTCTAGAAGTACACACTGAATTTGGGAGGACAGGGGCCCCCATTCCTCAGGACTCCTCACCTCTCGTCCTTGTCCATGCTGGAAGGCAGCACACGACTGCCCAGCGCCCCAGGCTGGAAGGGGGACTTGGGGGTCTTGGGCTGGGGTGCCCAGCTGGGGGTCTCGCCGGGACTGTCCACCTCTGGCCTCTTGTGCAGTTGAGCCTGGGGAGAGAAGAGAGTTGAGTCTATAAACCGCCCTTTGTCTGGGGAAGGGCCCCCTTCCATGGCTACGTCAGGTACAATGAGGCTCCTGCAAACCCTTGGGGCTCCCTGAATCAAAATGAACCCAGACAGGAAACATGGGGGCTGAGAAAAGTCAGAGGTCAGCCCGGCATTCCAAGCAGCCACCCTCGACCACCAAGATCGCATCACCACCCAAACCCCACATAATCACATTCTCTCTTGCTGAAAAGCCACCATCTGTGCTGTTCTCAGCACACAGCAGGCCACCCTGAGGACCCTACATCCAGCCACTGCAGCTCCATTCAGCTCCTTACTCCTGGAGCCACGTACATAAAATGAAGTTTTTTTTGTTTTTGTTTTTGTTTTTTTTGAGACGGAGTTTCGCTCTCGTTACCCAGGCTGGAGTGCAATGGTGCAATCTTGGCTCACCGCAACCTCCGCCTCCTGGGTTCAGGCAATTCTCCTGCCTCAGCCTCCTGAGTTTCTGGGATTACAGGCACGCGCCACCATGCCCAGCTAATTTTTTTGTATTAGTAGAGACGTGGTTTCACAATGTTGACTAGGATGGTCTCGATCTCTCGACCTCGTGATCCATCCGCCTCGGCCTCCCAAAGTGCTGGGATTACAGGCTTAAGCCACCGCGCCCAGCCAAAAATGAAGTTTTAACAGTCCATTAGAGTCCCATAAGAAAATGATAGGGCGGCTAACCACCTGTTTCTGGAGGGTGTCTTGGGAATATGGTGTGCATAAAATTCCCTTGCGGGACCTGAGGTGTAATAAGTGGTGGCAGGTGGCTTCTGTCTCTCAGGCAGTGCTGGGTCAGGCCCCGGCAACAGCAGTCTCCACCACTGTCCACTGACAGCTTCTGTGCACTGATCACTATCATTTGGGCTCTACCAGGCTTAGGTAATATAAAAACCGTGAGTTCGTTCCACGTGCCTAAGATTCTTTTAAGGTAGATCCTGGCTTTCCTCATTTTACAGGGTGAGAGCCCAAAACTCAAAGGTCAAGCCCAAAGTCACATGGCTTTTATGAACGGGGATTCACACCTGGTCTGCCCGCAGCCCAACTCCAGGGTTCTTTCCAGAACGAGCCCCGCAACCTTCTCCGGGTGTTAATAATCGCCCAGCACTGCTGTGGCCGAGATTAATTAATCAAGAAGTCTGAGCTCATACTGATGAGTGAAAGGCAGGAGCCCCGTTTTCAGAGCGCAGTGGACTCGAGCTGTGTTTTAGGATCCCAAGATCTGCCTCAGCAGTCACTGGGTGCATCTGCCTGTGCACCCCAGGGCCTCCGTCTCACTGACACCCAGGACCTGTGGCTCCACCTCCTACATTAGGCTACCTTGTAAGATCACTTGCCGTGTTGCAAGAGGAGGGAGGGGAGTGAGGGGAGGGAAGGGAGGGGAGGGGGTCAGAAAACCTCCGACCTAGTGGCTGAAAGACGTTCACACTTCGAGGGCCTGTAAAATCAATTACAGAGACGAGTGCTCATCCACTGTTGACTGACTTTCTATTCTCACAAGAAATGACAAAAGCAAAACCTCCGTGTACTAAAGGAGTAACAGAGTCATGGCGCTCCCATGGGGGATTGTGTGCAGCATGGGACACTCAGAGCTGAGATGTTCCACATAACAATCCAGCTTGTTTGCCTTCATTTCTTCTTCAATAAAAGCGAGAGAAGAACTACCTTTTGCAAGGCTGCTGGAGCATAAAGTGAATTTGCAAGCGCATGGTGTCTGGCACAGAATGGGGGGCAAAGGGGCCTCTTTCCTCACCCAAATTAAGTGCCATTTGGTCCCAGGACCAGGAGAGAGTCTTGTGAGAGCTGGAGGGTGGGGAGGAGGGAGGAGTCAGCCCTCTCCTCAGCATTGCATAATGTAGTTGGCATTCTGTGTAATTCAGGGGACTAGGATGTGGTTCCAGCACTGGCTTCCTGTGTCATCTGCTTGGAAATGATCATTTTCTGTGCCTGCCTTCCCCAGCAGAGCGGATTCCTCAAGGGCTTCAGGAGGCTGGGTTTGTTCACTCCTGCTTCCCTGGTGTGAAGCTCAGCACTGGTGAGCATCAGGGGGCCTCAACTGGATTCTCAGCCCACTTTACAGATGAGCAAACCACGGCTTAGCTATGACACCAAACAGAGCAGCAGGTTTGGGGGTGGAGGAAAGACAGAAAGCAGAGATTCAGCCACACAGGGCCCCTGGTGAAATCCAAGTAAGTGAGAAGTATTGTCAACGGTACTGTACCAAGGCCAGTCTCCTAATTTTGCCAATGTGCTGTGGTCACCTGAGATACTATCATGTGGGTGAAGCTGAGTGAAGGGTACGGAGAAACTCCCTGCGTTATTTTTGCAACTTCCTTTGAATCTTAAACTATTTCAAAAATGGAAGGAATGAAGGGAAGAGGAAGGAAGGAAGGAAGGGATAAAAGGAAGGAAGAAAGGAAAAAGGGAGGGAGGAAAGAAGGAAGAGAAAAGGAAGAGAGGGAGGGAAGAGAGAAGGATGTAGGAAAGAAGGGAGGAAGAAGGGAGAAAAGGAAAGAGGGAGACAGAGGGAGGGAGGAAGAGAGAAAGGAAGAAAGGGAAGGAGGGAGGGAAAGGAAGAAAGGGAGGGAGAGAAAGGAAGGAAGGAAGGGGTCTGTTCTTTATGATGCTAAGGTTGAGGAGCACGCCCACCAGGTGGCTCTTGGTGAGAGGTCTGGTACCTTCAGCACTGCCGGATCCATGCCTGGAAACGCGGGCATCCTCTGAGGATGGCTGACCGGGGTCCTCTCAGCCTTGGATGGCGTCTCCTCCTCATCTGAGTCTTCCTTCCTGGGTGATTTCTCTTCTGTTGCAAAGAAAAGGGCACTGAAGTGATTGGCAGCTGCCACGTACTGAGGTCTAAGTGCCAGCTAATTTGCACACAGTATCTCATGCAATGCTCACATCAGACCTGCACAGAAGATACTACGGCCCATTTTACAGATAAGGACAATCCAGGTGCCTGCTTTCATGCTCTCTCTCCTCACAACTCTGCTTCTTGCCAGAAGATACCGATGACAGGCAGAGCAGGTTTTCTCTTGGTTGGGGGGGTAGCGGGGGAGGTGCAGGAAGACCCATCTCTTGGGCCCCTGGCTCATTCCAAGTCAGGGAAATAGAAGGAAATCTTTGGCAGAAGCAGGAAGTAGACGGTAATGCTTTCAGCCAACAATGCACTGAGGTTATGCTCTCAGAGGAGAACATGGAGAGCTTCGTGTGTCTTGTAGAAAGGGGGCCCAAAGGTGGACCAGGAAAAGCCACTTTCCTTGACCCCGGCTCCCCTTTCTGGGACTTAACCCCAGCCCCGTGCTTAAGGCTGAGCTGATCACTCAAGCTTGAGTGATGGGCTGCGGGTCCACTCTTCCAGGAGTGATATGGGAGGAACTTCTACCTCCCTGAGATCTGGATGCTGGCATGGACAGTGAGAACTGGAGGATGGTGCGGGATGGACAAGGCAAGACCTGGTGCTCTGGAGCCCTTGGGCCACCCAGGGACCTGAGGTATGCTCAGAAAACACAGACCCTGCCTTCTCCAGCCAGCCCCTGGCTGGCTCCTCAAGGCTGATGGGAGCCAGAGCTGCTGCTGCCACATTCCAGCTGGGGGTATTTGTGTGCTTTCGTCCCTACTATGGTCGTCATTTGCTCCAGGTGGCTTAATGGAGCTTGGCTCAGAAAAGCAAAACAGCGTGCAAAGAAGTCTCACCCAAGGCACTTAAACATGTCCTTTAATGACAGAAATGGGATGGGGCAGGAGAGAGAACTCTCCAAGCGTTTGTTTAAAGTATCTGGTCAGAAGCAATGCCTCTCACTCAGATCAGAGCCTGGTCTGACATCCTAATATTTGCCATGGGCAAATCGGAAATGAACAAGGGCACCTACAAGATGTTTGTGAGGACTAAAGGCTGTGTCTGGATAGAGTGGGAAGGTCAGCTGCTCCAGTTTCCACTGCAAGAAGAAATTTTGTTTCTTCTTAAAAGTCTTTCCTGGCTCTCCATCTACAGATGAAATCTAACTCCTTAGCAAAGCATCAGGGACCTCCATGATCTGGCCCCTGCCCACCTTTCCAGCATGATTCCTGTAATTCTTAGCTTGAGCAACACTAAACTGCTTAGAGATGCTCTTGCCACACACCGAATGTTCTTTCCACACCTCTCTCCCTTTGATCTTGTGGGTACTTCTGCCTTGAATAACATTCCCTAATCATTATCCATTCTTCAAAATTCAGCTCAGGTTTTATATGGTATGCAGCCAAAGCAGTCCTCAGAGGAAAATGTATAGCCTTAAATGATACATTAGAAAACAGAAAAGATTGGTAATAAATGAACTGAGCTTTCAACTCAGGGCCAGCAAGCAAACCTAAAGAGAGTATGGGGTGAATTTAATAAAAATAAAGGCAGAAATAGTAAAACCTTAGTAAGTTGTGTCTCTGTCTCTTGTAACTCAAAGAGCCTCAATTAACATATTAATCTTCAAAACACTTTTGTACCTAGTTTCTGATAAGTTCTGCATAACAAGAAATCAGTTTCCTATGTAATTGTGTTCTAATGATATACAGTCTTCCAAGTCAAGAATTTTTCCTAGGGCTTAGTCTAAATCCTTCCTGCTGTTCAATGAGCTATCTGAGGAGGCAGGAAGGCATGAGCATACCTGTTGAGTCTTTGAACATCCACATGTTGTCAGTCTCATCCTCCAAAGGTGATCTGCTCTCAGACTCACTGAATCGGCTGCGCCGGAGGGAGTGGGAGATGGGGGCCCGGCGGCGGCTTCTCTTGCTGAGCTGCACCCGGGTCTTGAGGGCACTTGAGTCGAGGACTGAGGTTTGCTTTAGGGGCAGCAGGGAGGAAAAGGAAAAAAAGCAAGGGAACCATCAATGGAGGGTACCACCCTGGCAGGGGTGGTGTACACAGCTTCACTGATAGATGAGAGGCTACTTAGATGGTACCTAGGCCAGTGCTTCCACATTTTAATAGAAACCTAACACCCAAAGCCTAAATTTCCCCATAAGACATACCCCATAGGCTGATGACGAGAGCCAGGTGGAACAATGGACCTTGAGTGCCCTAGTACAGTGCATGCCTGGCTGCCAGGTACCCAGTAGGCATATAATACTAATGCCTTTTCCCTCCCAGGAACATCCACTACACAAGCATGTAACCTACACCAATGATCAGCACACAGCAGAAGCTCAATACATGTTTGTTTGTTGAATGAATACTGGATTCAATATCTAACTAAATCCTTCTGTCAACCATATTCACACAGAGTCCCCAGGCTGAGAGGTTCTCCATGCAATTCCTCTTTTACTCACATAATCTAGGGTGCAGGTGGGAAGGGAGACGACAGCTTACTGAACATCAGACACCCGTTTACAGGCCTCCCTGAAGACTCACACTCTGAGCTGGGACAGGTGGGCGGGGGTCGGTGAGGGCTACCAAGTCACTACTATCCCCAGTGAAAGGGTGGGGAGGGCAGACCATCTGGGTGGGCCCCAGTAAGGAGATGGGAAGTGCATAGCTCAGAAGTCTCCTGGGAGACAGCAGTGAAGTGCTCAGAGCTCTGGTTCAAACCCTTCTGGGTTTGAATCCTGGCTGTGTGACCTTGTGTCAGGTCTGACTTACAGACCTTGACTTAGTGATTTATGAACAAATGCACTTAGACACAGATTTTAAGTGAAGGAGTGGGCTAGGGGTCTGGGCTTTCAAGCACCAGATAAGAGAATCTGGCTGCCTTCAGTCAACTCCTCTTCAGAGGGTTTTGCAAGAACCTCCCAGCCTTCCAAGAAGGTCTGTGTCCTTTTCCTACAATTTCTCCCACTCCCTTCACTGAACTCCTACAACCTTGGGCAATGCACTTCACTGCTCTGAGTTTAGGTGTCCCTGTTTATAAAAAGGAGGTAATCAGAGCATCTCCTTCCTACAGCAGCTGAGAACTCCCTGAGCTAAGGTGTGGAAAGCCCTTGTTTCAGATAGTGCCTGACCAAGGCTCACAGCCAAGAGCTCTTTCCGGCAAGCTCGCGTTCTTACATGAAATGTTGGTTTCTTCCGCTTAGGTCCGCTTTGGAGAAATTCCATCACCCAAGGCCTCTTAAGTGGGTGATGACAGGCTAACTTCAGTGGATCATTTCCCAAAGATGGTAAGTGACAAATGTCCCACTAGGGGTGGTGGAGGGAGCTGATATCTGCACACCTACTTCCCAAACCAGCCGCAGTGGCGTCTTGTGAGGGGACCCGCATGGTACCAGTGAAAAGACGGGAGGGACGAAAATCAGAGAGTGCCTGCTGCACCTAGAGGCAGGTGCTTCTCTGACCACTTAACAGAGCCAGGCTTTCAGACTCTGAGACAGCAGGACAGAATCACTCTGACAGACAGGCTGCCTCGGAGGCGGAGATGGTGCCGCCCTCGCATCCTCAGCCTGCTACAGAGACTGGATTCCTTAATGCCCCACCTCTGCCTCCCCATTCTGCTCCAAACCGTCCCCACGGGAGACCTAAATCGTGGTCTGCACCATACATAAACCTCAGCATCCCCACAGGAGACCCAGATTGTGGTGGGCATCACACATAAACCTCAGTATAATTTCAAAAAGTGTTAGGCCTATGCTTAGGGACACCAACATTTAGAGTCATTCCATGGCCACTTCAGTTTGCCAGTTTGCAAAATGGGCAGACAGTTTTGCCTCTGGGGTCATTAGCAGGTGCCTGGGCCAGTGGTCAACAGTCAGGGACTGTTGTGTATAACAGACATCGAGAAGGAACCACTTAATATGTTCTAGAAGGAAAGTTCATGATGCAGTGACAGGATGCTGGCATGAAAGGCACATAGCAAGGTCTCGATAAATGTCTGTTGAGTGAATAACTGAATACATCACTCAACTAAATCCCGATGACACCTAGAGGGGCGGGCATGACCATAGCCATGCTTATGTAACCAGGTTCCCCAATCAAGGCTGACCTTGTGTCTTCCTCTGTCTCTGCCCTGATCTAGAGGTGCCAGCAAGAGACCTTGGCCATACACTGAAGGTGAATCCCCTTCGAAGCCCTAAACCAAGACATTTTTCTATAGCAGTGGTGTTCCTCCTCTGGCGTAATGTGGGCAGCCATGCCCAAGTGTGTAGCTAGGAGGCTTTACTGCCAGGAGAGAGGGTCCCTTTCAGGTTTCATGGCCATTCCATCCCCTAGAGAGTGGGCAGGTAGCCCTACTGTCGGGGGAGGAGAATAAAGACACCACCCCTGGGTTTCAAGGGTTGAAAAGGAAGACCTGCCTGACCCCTGGAGGTGGGACTCCCAGGAGAAAACAGGGTAAGCTCTGGTCTGGAAAGTGCTAGAGCAGGAGGCTGCTGTCTGACCTGCTACGTGGGGGCAGCTAACATCCTGGCTGTGCTTGGGACCTGAAAGAGCTGAGTTCTAGGGGCTGTCCCCTGGGACCCTCATGAAAGGTACCCATGCCTGAGGGGGCTTTCTGTCCTGGAAGAGCCACGACAGAGAGAGCTGGATCCCCTGGTACTAGGGACATTGTTCTACCAACCAAGACCTCGGTGGGAACGTTCAGCAGAATCATTCTTAGCAAACTCCAGCCTCTTCATGCTTGGAACTATAAACCTCAGGATGACCTCCCAGGGGTAAGTGGTCAGACTCCCTGCTTAGCTGGCAGGCTAGGGCTTAGGTCAGTTTTAATTTGAACACACGCAATGGTATTTGAGGCTGTGGAGCTGACGGTGCTGGTTACAAGTGGATAAGGAGGTCTTCAGAGAGGTGAAGACATTTGCCCCAAGACATACAGCAGGTGTATGGCAGGTCCAAGATACATGCACAAGTGATTCCCTTTCAAAGACAGTGTCCTCTGTACCCACTCCAAGGGTCCCTGGCATACAGATCCTACACCTGAAGTAGCAATTCACAGAGAGAGGCTGGAATTTCCGTTTAAGAAGAAATGACTATTTCCAACGCAGCCACATGCTCCTGGCTACCGACTTACATCAATGAAAGAGAAGTCATCCACTCTCTTTGAAGGGCAGGCATCCGGTGGGGGCGGCCCCTCCATCCCGTCAGTGGATTCCAGGTCGGTGCTGGAGCGGTCCACGCTAGTGCTCCGCTGCTCCCTGGAGCAGTCATACTGGTCCCCGGCCGAGGTGGGCTCCGTTTGGGAGGACAGAGAGGACAAACGGCTGCTGGGGGGCTGTTTTCTTGATGTGGCACTGCTATCTGGGGACTCAGTGGCCAAGCTGCAAAAAAGGGAATGAAGGGAGACATGGTTGTGGAGAATGTTTCAGAGAACAGGCTTTCAAGTGAAGAATGCTGCAGACAGCATAGCTTGGGGTGTGCTTGACCCAGTAACAACAGACACAGCATCCCAGCAGAAGATCCTCTTTGGAAACAGCACAAGATATGCCAGTGAGGTGCTGCTTAACGTACTGACTGGAACACCTGGCCAGGTACAGAATGGGAGGAGTCAGTCCTGTGCCACTCCAGACCCTCTAACCCTGCGCTGTCCTGGATGGGAGCTGCTTATTGCAGCTGGCTGTTGGGTCCTTGCAATGGGACAAGTGACAGAGCTGAGATATGCCATGAGTATCTTACACACTATATTTCCAATACTTTGAATGGAAAAAAAGAATGTAAACTGCCTTGTTAATAACTTCTCATGTTAGTTACACATGGAAATGATAGTATTTTGGATCTGTTGGTTTTGATAAAATACATTCTTGAAGATAATTTCACTTTTTAAAAATTCTTTTGGTGTAGCTAGCAGGACATTTTAAATTACATACATGTCTTGATTTGCAGCTCACACTGTAATTCTTTTTTATTTATAATTGCTACATAGTAATGATACATGATTCTGGGTAGAGAGAGTGTTCAATATATGGATATATTGCATAGGATCAAATCATCATGTTGTATTTCTGTTGGGCAGTGCTGATGTAGATCAAATTGTTATCAACAGTTAACCATGAGAGAAGGTGGTGGGATCTGCGTTACTTCATTCTCTCGTTCATTCATTCAATGAAAACATACTGAGCACTTCCTATGTGCCAGGCATTGTGCTAAAAAATGTGTCATTTAATCCTCTCCAACAGTCCCATGAGGATTATCCTGTAACTGCCACAATCGTACGAGTTAGGACTGGTGACACGGTTTGGACTTGTGTCCCTATCTAAATCTCATGTCAAACTGGAGGAGGGGCCTGGTTGGGGGAGGTGATTTGGATCATGGGGGTGGATGTCCTCCTTGCTGTTCTTGTGATACTGAGTTTCATGACATCTGATGGTTTAAAAGTGTGTGGCACTTCCTCTTCTCTCTCTCCTGCTGCCATGTAAGACGTGCCTGGTTTCCCCTTCACCTTCCACCACGATTGTAAGTTTCCTGAGGCTTCTTCCATCCTTGTGGATCTGTGGGTCAATTAAACCTTTTTTCCATTATAAATTACCCAGTCACAGGTAGTTCTTTATAGCAGTGTGAAAACAGACTAATATAATTGGCCTCATGAGCTTAAATATTCACCTTGTTAAAGGTGAGGAAACTGAGGCAGAGAGATGTAAATTAGCTTGCCCCAAGCAGCAGAACTGGGATTGAGCCCAGGAAGCTCCACTCCAGTGTCCATGTCCCTGGCTCTCTCCTACTTCTGAACTCTCTTCCTATGATAATATAGTCAGGTACTGCTTGGGTCACTGGAACCACACAAGACAGAGAATTTACAAATGATTTAGGTCATTAACAACCTGCTGCCCTGCTCTGCCCACGTATTAAAAAAGACACCTTAGCCAAGAGCCTAGCAAAGCCTCCAGGTCATGGGAAACCCTTACCTTGAGAAAGGGCAGGTGGGCACACCTGACAGGTGGACCTACTCTGGAAGACCACTAGGCTGCTCCCTTGAGCAGAACTTTCCATAGGTGTGCTGGCATTTGACCATGCTTTCTGTCAGCTCTGGGATGATTTTACTACTAGTCATATAAAGGATGTTAGGGTTGTAGGGTGGATTGAGGCAAATCCACACGAGATGAGGGTAATACCACCGAGAGGCAGCAGGTGGCGCCACTGTTCAAGACTGAGAGCGTCATGCTCCTGGGGTGGCCCAAGGAGGAGAAGCTGCAGTGCCTCTGCGGGACAGCAGGGGGCGCCCACCCACAGGGTGCGCCCAAGTCCAAGCTCCAGGTCCCACAGGTCCCAAGGTCAGAGCTGGGGAATGGAGACCCCAAGAGAGAGAAGGGGCTCCTAGGGTCACACAGTGACACGTGCAAAAACAAGACCTGGGTTTCCAGACTCTCAGTCCAGTGCTCTTGCAGGAGCATTCTAGAGAAATTTAAGTATCCTTGCAACTAAACACACATTTCATGGGTCAGTGGGAAAAACAGCTTTCCCAGGTACTGTAAAAAACCTTTGCTTTCCTTTTACTATTTCTTATCTATTTTCAGTTCCATCAACCTCCACCCAACTTTAATATCGGTGAATTTATCATAATTTTTATCACCGTGGTAAAATACAATTTGCCACTGGTCACACGTGTTGTACAGCCATCACCAGTCATCTTAGACACTTTCATCACCCCAAAAGGAAACCTTCAGGTGCCTATGGACCAGTCACTCCCCAACCCCCCCACCCCCAGCATCTGATCTGTTTTATGTCTCTATGAGATTTGCCTATCTTGGATATTTCATGTATCATTATCTTTTTTTTTTTGAGGCAGGGTCTCTCTCTGTCACACAGGCTGGAGTGAGTGCATTGGCGTGATCTTGGCTCACTGCAGCCTCTGCCTCCCAGGTTCAAGAGATTCTCGTGCCTCAACCTCCCAAGCAGCTGGGATCATAGGTACCCACCACCACACCCAGCTAATTTTTTTTTGTATTTTTAGTAGAGACAGGGTTTCGCCATCAGGCTGGTCTCAAACTCCTGGCCTCAAGTGATCTTCCCTCTGGGGTTCTTAAAATGCTGGGACTACAGGCATGACCCACTGCGCCTGACCCATAATCTTTTTTGTGTGTGTGTGGAGACAGAGTCTCACTCTGTCGCCCAGGCTGGAGTACAGCGGCACAATCTTGGCTCACTGCAACCTCCGCCTCCCACGTTCAAGCAATTCTCCCGCTTCAGCCAATCAAGTAGCTGGGATTACAGGTGCATGCCGCCATGCCCAGCTAATTTTTTCTATTTTAGTAGAGATGGGGTTTCACTGTGTTGCCCAGGCTGGTCTTGAACTCCTGAGCTCAGGCAATCCACCTGCCTCGGACTCCCAAAGTGCTGGGATTACAGGCGTGAGCCACCGCCCATCATCTTACTATTTTTTGTACTTCCTAAATAGCCCGGCCCATATTTTTTTGTACTTCCTAAATTTCTTTTTTAAACAAGAATGGTTTCCTCTGATAATTACAGATCAGCGGTTTTAGCAACATAGAAATCAGGAGGTGGGTGGGCTGCAGCAACTCCAGCCCAGACGCCCCCTTGCAGCCAGCATCCCGCCACACGCTCACACCTCTCCCCACTCTGGCGCTGCTCCGTCCATGTCCCATACTGGCTGTCGGCTTCGTGCACGAGGGTATCAGTGTCCTTGGCTTCAGCGGGCCTCCGGGAGAAACACTGCTTCAGCTGGTCCTGCAAAGACAAGCCAGAGGTGAGATTTCTATCAGAAAAAGTGCCCAGAACCCCTGTCCCAGCTGACACGCAAATCGCGATGCATGGCCCCCAGTTCAAACCCATCCCAGCTCCCTGCTGCCCTCCTAGGTGGGGCCAGACTTCTTGGCTGGGCACTAGGGTGATGAATCGTCCTGGTTTGTCCAAGATATCACAGGATGTGGGACTTTCAGGGCAAAAGTGGACACACTGGGATGAAGTGGTCACCCTATCTGGCATGGAGAGCCCCTTAGGGCATCTCCTGGCCCTTCCTCAATGGCTCTGTTTCCTCCGCACAGTGCAGGCTGGCCACGCGTCTCTCCACCTTCAGTGTTACCCAGCTCATGGATCTGGCTAGGGCACCTCCATGCCCCCGCCTGGCCAGGCCCCTTCCACCACGGTGTTTCCCACCCGCATCCCCAGACACAGCATCCGTGGGGCACCGAACTTGGGACAGGCATTGGGCTGAGCTCTGGACAAGAGATCACCTGGCTGAACTACAGTCCCTCGACAATCCCATGGGGTGGATCTTAGTACGATCCCCATCTTTAGAAGCATGAAATTACATGCCCCAAATCAAATCGCCAGTCAACAGCCGGTGAAGTGGAATTCAACCCCCAGGTGCAAACCACTGCGCTTCAGAACACATCAATCCTTCGGGCTGTTGCTATCTGGTCTGTTGCTGGTCTCAGCCCTCGGCCTGGGTCCTTGGAGGGGGAAGGCAGGGCAGGTCTCAGCCCCCGGCTTGGGTCCTTGGAGGGGGAAGGCAGGGCAGGTCTCAGCCCTCGGCCTGAGCCCTCAGAATGAGCAGGCAGAAAGCAAGGGTGCTGATTAGCACAGAACTGACCACAGGGCCAAGCCAAGTGCCTGGCACACGGTGGACAGGCCATCAATCCCCATTAAACGACCGAACTGCTATCTTCCTTCATTTGTCTGCTTCGCAAATTAAAAGGCCATTCCCTGTGATGTGGCTGCCATTAGGCTTGTGCTTTGTTGAGTGGGGAGAAGCTGGAGCACTCAGGACAAAAGCGAAGTCCGATCCTCGGACTGGCAGTCGGCACACTGATGATTTAGATGGCCTTGGCTGCCTGAGCTTTGAATGATGCGCTCAGTCACCGACTTTTTGTTTTCTTTTGAGACAGGGTCTTTACTCTGTCATCTAGGCTGGAGTGCAGTGGTGCAATCACAGCTCACTGCAGCCTCGGCCTGTGGAGCTCAAGTGATCCTCCTGCCTGAGACTCCCAAGTAGCTGGGAGCAAAAGTGTACACTACCATGCCCAGCTATTTAAAAAAAATTTTTTTTTGTAGAGATGGGGTCTTGCCACGTTGCCCAAACTGGTCTTAAACTCCTGGGCTCAAGAAACCCTCCTCCCTCGGCCTCTCAAAGTGTTGCAATTATTGGCGTAAGCCACCATGCCTGGCCTCAGTTGCTGTCTTTTGGTGAGGAATTTGGAGATGGGGGTTAGGGTGTGCGACTGGCCCAGAAAGACAAACGGGGCTCATCTTTACTCCTTCTGTTCTGTTCCATGGGAGGGCAGGAGGCACATTCTCCTAGAATATGCTTCCGATCACCTCCTGCTCAAAAACCTTCCAGGGCTCCCTACTGCCCTCCTGCAGAAATCCAAGGCCCCTTGCAAGTGAGCCCCCACATTTCCTGTCTGATCCCATCCCCCACCCTTGCTCTGGCTTACTACATACTGTATCCCACACAAGTCTCACACACTCCAGGCCTCTGCGGCTTTGTTTGTGCCTTCCCACCTTCTATTCATCCTTTTTACCCAAAGCTACTGCAACCCGCGGAGATATCCCCTCCCTAAACTTTTGTTTTTGTTTTTGAGATGGAGTCCCGCTGTCTCCCAGGCTGGAGTGCAGTGGTGCAATCTCGGCTCACTGCAACCTCCACCTCCCGAGTTCAAGCAATTCTCCTGCCTCATCCTCCCGAGTAGCTGGGATTACGGGCACACATCACCATGCCTGGCTAATTTGTTTGCATTTTCAGTGGAGACGGGGTTTTGCCACATTGGCCAGGCTGGTCTCGAACTCCTGACCTCAGGTGATCCGCCCGACTCACCCTTCCAAAGTGCTGGGATTACAGGTGCGAGCCACCGCGCCCAGCCTTGTTTTTGGTTTTGAGATGGAGTCCCGCTGTCTCCCAGGCTGGAGTGCAGTGGCGCAATCTCGGCTCACTGCAACCTCTACCTCCCGAGTTCAAGCAATTTTCTTGCCTCAGCCTCCTGAGTAGCTGGGATTACAGGCACACACCATCATGCCTGGCTAATTTGTTTGCATTTTTAGTGGAGACGGGGTTTTTGCCACATTGGCCAGGCTGGTCTCGAACTCCTGACCTCAGGTGATCCGCCCGACTCACCCTTCCAAAGTGCTGGGATTACAGGCATGAGCCACAACTGTATACCCTGGATGACTAATCGATTGTACCAGGCAGAATGTGACACGTAAGTTATTTAAGCAACAGATATTTACTGAGCACCTACTACATGTTAGGCACTGGGGAACTGGGCGTGGGAGGTCACAGGGTCACAGCACAGATGCAGGCTCCAGGATTCTGCAACTCATCAGATGTGCCCTTTAAGACTGGGATGTGCCCTTGTTTCTGTCCCCTTCTTGGATCCTGCCTGGCACACAGTAGGTGCTTAGTTAGTGGAGGTGGGCTGACTGCTCCTCAGTATCCTTCCTCCCTCCAGGGGAGCCAGCCTCTCCTCAGGTTCTCTGGAACACACGCAGAATGAGCGAGTGCCTGGGGAAAAGCCTGCTCTGTGGCCTCCGGGCTCTCACTTCCCTCTCTGAGGTGCAGAGAAGTTATAAGAATTCAGTGAGAAAATAACGGTCACCCCCACGGCATAGACGCAAACATGACAGTTCCTAGAACAGGGCCCAGCACTCAGGAAATATCCCATAAAGGGTCACCTTCTTCCCATTCTCTTTCTCTAGCCTTTTGGAGATACTCATGTACCCCTGATGTTCGTGGGAACACTGCAAATGAGGTGTATACAACGGCAGGAGTTCAGAATAAATCCCCCAGTCACCCCTGCTAAATGGCTACAGCACAGACCCGAATGACAGCTGCCGTCCACTCTGAATTCTTCCGTCTGTAGGATCTTTTCTGTTTCTAGTTACAACCTGACACCTTGCTCATGGTACAACATTTAGGAATTACGGAAAGTCACAAAGAATACATGTTAAAAGAACTCGTCACCCAGAGACTATGTCCCATCACAGTCCTGCCCACAAGTTTCTCAGGGTCAAGTCACCTACATCACCATCGTACTGGTGAAGAGTATTTCCCTTTTCGGATGCAGCATTTTCCAGTTCACAGACCCCAAGAGCTGGGACTTTCGGCTGCCGAGGATTTTCTTCAATAATATGATGAACATCCCTGAGGCTAAATCAACTCATCTCTGCGATTATTCCCATAAGAGAAACTCCTAGGTATAGAGTCACCAGGCCCAAGGGCTTTGGGATCCAGATGAGAAGTCAGCTTTGGAAGAGGCTGCCTGACCTCCAAGCCCACGAGCAGCACAGGGGACAGCTGTTAGCGCGCTGTAGGGATGCAGTCAGTCCCGCTGGGGAGAAGTGTTATGTGTTCACCTTGCAAGGTCATCTGACTTACTCAGAGGCACAGCACCCTTGATGAGATTCTCCCCGGGACGCAGGGCTGGAAGTGGTCATCCGAGCCCGCTCCCAGCTGCTTACTGTTTCCAAAGATGTGACGGAACTGGCCATTCCCTAACTGAATCCCCTTCGGAGGTCAGACGCTGGGGACTTAGGGGTTGTTTCTGGTGGAGGACAAGACGTCGTTGTCCCAAGCAGCTTGTTTTCCTGAGGCTGCAGGGGGGATGCTGGGCTTGTGCCTGGGTGTGCTAAGCTCAGTGGGAGGCAGAGGAGTGATAGCTTGGGGACAGCTTACAGCGAGGGTGGGGACAGCGGGGCAGGGCTTGCTGTCTCTGCTCTGCCCAGCTGTGCGGCCTGGCCAAGTGACTCCACCCATCCAACCTTCAGTTTTCACACTGGAAAAACAAGGACTGCTTTGAGCTATCAAGAGATAATCCCTGGAAAGTGTTAAGCTCAGTGCCTGGCACATAAGCAGGTGCCCAGGAGAAGGGAGCCGTCCTGATTGGAGCAATTTTCAGGCCCTCTTTCGAGTCAGGCAGGGGAATGGAGCCTTGGCAAAGAGTTCTTAAAATTCCCGAGAGATGGGGATCCCCCCTCGGTGCTGAGTGATGGAAGAAGGG
Source organism: Aotus nancymaae (assembly GCF_030222135.1). NCBI lineage: Eukaryota > Metazoa > Chordata > Mammalia > Primates > Aotidae > Aotus > Aotus nancymaae. The sequence goes on along the minus strand of NW_026988491.1, from coordinate 346,242 downwards.
ATTTGCAGGGGCCTCTGGAAACCAAAAGGTCAGGTCCATTGCTGAGGGTGAAGTCAGGGCAGGAGGCAGGCGGGCTGTTTCCAGAACCTTTGTGGATGACCCTGCGGATAAATGGTGTCCAACCAAAACATGGTGGCTTCCCTTTATACTCCCATCTGTGTCCTCCCCACAGAGGTTTGGGATTCAGGCTCAGGGATCTGAACTCTCCAACAGGCAGGGATGGATGGGTTTTCTCCCTCTACCGCCTAATGCTAGGCTGAGGGTTTCTGAGGGCAGCGTCCCCGCCTCCTCTCTCGCCTCACTGCCACACTGCATAGATCCTCAGTCCTTCAAAATCTCCTTCCGGAACATTCCATCCAGCTATGGACAGCTCTCCGTTCGCCCCCCGTGGCAGCTTCCGAGGGGGCTCCCCTCGCATCCCTCGCCCTGTATGTCTTCTCATTCTACTTTCCAAAACGGCAAGGGTCCCTGCTCAAAGCCCTTCCGCAGTTCCCCATGTCCCTCGGGTAAAGGTCAAGGTTAGGGTTAGGGTTAGGGCCTGCGGGACCTGCATGGGTGCAGGGCCTGGTGGGCTCTGCAGTTCCTTCCCCCTCCGGTACCCCTCCTCTCACCCCCCAGCCCCTCCCACTGACTCCTCCAGCCCCATTTTCCTCCCCTCACATTCCCTTCTCTCACCTCCAGACCCAGTGGAGCAGCCACCACCTCTGAGTTATCATTCAGATTTCAACTTTGATGGCTCTTCCTCCAGGAAGCCTTCCCTGAATTCTCCCACCATCCTCCCCCGAAAGGCTGGCTCAGAAGGCTCCAGGCTCCCATTGTCCCCCAGACCTCAGGTCTCTACATCTATGCCATCTAATAGAGTAACCACTAGCCACTTATGGCTATTTAAATTTAATTTATATTAATTGACATTAAATAAGACTAAGAATTCAGTTCCCCTGTGGCATTAGCCATATTTCAAGGGCTCCACAGCCACCCACCATATTGAACAGCATGGAGAATACATTCCTATCACTGTAGAAAGCTCTAGTGAACAGCACTGCTATAGAAGTTTCCACAATATCATAATTACCATTCACCGGTTTCTCAGCAGGCTTCCCTGGACAAGCACTGTTTCTGGAGCCAGAATACCTGGACTTGAAACCAGGACCACCACACAGTTGCCATATGACCCTGGACAAGCTACTTCTCTGTGTCTCAATGTTACGGTGACTATAACTGCATTCTCTATTCTTTAACACAGACCCTCACATTTGGAGTCATACAGGGAGTAGGGTTATCTAAGGGAATTCACCTTGTAAATGCAGTTTAAGAAGGCAAGCTGTTAATCAGCACTTTCTCTAGTGAGTATCCTTGTAACACTGTGTGCGTTACAAGTTAGTCACGCCTCATCATTCTACCAGACCTTGGCGAGACTTGAGCTTAGCTCCCAGAGCTACGAGACCTCAAGATCAACCACACATACATACACACACACATACACACACACACACTAAGGCCTGTAACTCACTTTCTTCTTTTTTTTTTAGACGAAGTTTTGCTCGTGTCAGTCACCCAGCCTGGAGTACTGTGGCACCATCTTGGCTCACTGCAACTTCTGCCTCCTGGGTTCAAGCGATTCTCCTGCCTCAGCCTCCCGAATAGCAGGAATTATAGGCACCCGCCACCAAATCCAGCTATTTTTTTTTTTGCATTTTTAGTAGAGACAGGGTTTCACTGTGTAGACCAGGCTGGTCTCGAACTCCTGACCTCAAGTGATCCACCTGCCTCGGCCTCCCAAGTGCTGGGATTACAGGAGTGAGCCACCGCACCTAGCCCTGCAACTTACTTTCTAAAAGTTGGATTGTTTTATTAGCTTTAAAGCAGGAGGTTCTTCCACCTCAGTTTGGCTTCACAGGCTGCTGTAGAAAACACCCTAGTGACTGCAGGCAGGTGGATAATCTACAAGATACTCTGAAAATACACATGATGAATTCAAAGCCAGCAAGGGAGCTCTGTCTGAATTGGTCTCATTTATCCAAGTCTCCATCCCTACCTCAGTTCGATCATATGTCAAATGAGGTTCACCGAATCCTGTTATGTAGACCTGGAAGGACCCTCTTGAGTCCATTCAGTTGGCCCTTCCTTTTCAGATGAGGAAACGGAGGTCTAGAAACAGGAACAGCTATGCACTGTTAGTTCTCCTGGTGGGTGGGAAGTGGGGCTGGGGAGACTGGAACCCACGCTCTGGGCTCCTTTCCCAGTGCTCCTGCCTGCCCCCAACATTCTGTCTGCCCCACCTTTTCTATGATGCGTCAGGAGGCTCTAAGAAGGAGAGGTAGGTTTCCACGCTCTGAAAAACCTCAGGAACTTGAGGCAGGTCTAAAAACACTTGCTTGGACTAGCTTGCCGAGCCCCAAAGCCACTGGAGGGTGAAAACTCTGGGCCCTTGTCTTGCAGGCAAAGACGAATGCCTCAGTGGACAGCTTTGGGGAGGCCAGGCTAACATGCACCTCCTAAAGGCTATATATTAGAACAGCCCACAACATATGTCCCCAGATTTAAAATGTGCATATCCTTAACTCACTGAGTTCCAGAAATTCATCTTGAAGATACCATCCGAGACAGCTGCCAAGGTCTATGAACACGGGCACCTCCCTGCAGGATTAGTTATTACTGCAAAATACTACAGACTAGCTAAATGTCCAATAAGGCAGGGAAGGTGAAACACAATATCCATGCAACAGGTAAATACAGTCAAAGAAAATAATGTTCAGAAATAATATTTACTGTCACAGAAAGATGTTTGCCATCAACCAGAAAATGTTAAAAAAAAAAATTTTTTTGGTGGGGGATAGGGTCTCACTCTGTCGCCCAGGCTGGAGTGCAGTGGCACGGTCACAGCTTACTGCAGCCTCAACTTCCCGGACTTCAGTGATCCACCTTAGCCTCCTGAGGTGCTGGGACTACAGGCACGTGCCACCATGCCTGGCTAATTTTTCTATTTTTTGTAGACTCAATGTTTCACCATGTTGCTCAGGCTGGTCCTGAATTCCTGGGCTCAAGTGATCTGCCTGCCTCTGCCTCCCAAAGTGCTGGCATTATAGGCCTGAGCCACCATGCCAGGCCAAAAAAATTTTAGTTTTTTAAGGTACCAAAACAATGTGTGTTGTGACACCAGTTTTGTAAAAACAAACACATAAATGGGAGTGTATGTACACATCATGAATTAAGTACAAATCAGAAACAGTCTCTTAGTCAGTCTACATCAGTGCATAGCAAACTGTTTCTGTAAAGGGCCAGGTGGTAAATATTTTGGGCTTTGTGGGCCATGATGGTCTGTGTTCCAGTTACTTGATTCTGCTATTGTTTATGAGAAGGCAGCACAGACTAACAGCTAAATAAGTGTGCACTGTGTCCCAATAAAACTTTATTTACAAAAGCAGCAGCTGGCTAGATGTGGCTTTCAGGCAGTAGTTTGCTGATCCCTGATCGATAGGGGCTGTTCCATTCATCACAGTACCCCAGCACTTAGAACAACACCTCACCTCTAGTAGCTGTGGAATACCAATTTGCTGGAGAAATATGTTTCTGAGAATAGTATTTTTGCAGTGAGTAGCCATGAGCTTCTTAAATAGAAAAGGTGATATAGTTACACAGGAGATGGGAAAAAGGGAAAAGATGACACCTGCATGTATTTTGGGGCGTTTGACACATCCGCCTAAGAAAGAACCCTGAGTCAGGGCAGTGCTCGGCAGCACACAGCTGACAGAGCACTTCTGAGAGATTCCAGAAGTGTGTCCCAATCCCCTCTGCAATTCTATACTCCCAGCTGTGCAGGGAGCGCTGTGGTCATGGGGCCCGGGCCAGCGTGGGGGACATGTGCTCTGTCTCAGTGCCCCCGTGGGCCCAGGCGGCTTCTCATCCTGTGTCCAGGCCAGACCAGCGCCATGGCCAAGCAGTAACAGCAACAACAACAGCAAGGGCCGACACTCCTGAGCGCTGACAATGTGCCAATCATTATGCCAGGGAAAGCTCCCAAGAAGCCTACGAAGTAGGAACTGCGAGGAACCCATTTTACAGAGGCGGAGACTGAGGTACAGAGAGTCAATCTGGCATGCCCAAGGTCACATGGTTTGAAAGGGGTGGGGCTGGGATTTGAACCTGAGTTTGCCTGGCACCCAAGCTCGTCTCTCCAAAGACAGCACATTCTCCTAGCTCTGGTTTGTCACTGAGGGCTTTCCTGGGTCCTCAATGACCATTTTACAGAGGGGAAAACTGAGGACCAAGTAATGGGAAACATGCCCAGCCAGGCCTGAAACCCAGCGTCCCGACTCCCTGGCCAGTGCTCTGGTCACCATAGTCCATCCCTAAGTGCATCCACGGATGGGGTCGCAGTGGGTCTGGGAAAAGGAGAAGGGGAGGGGCTGGAGGTCAAGGATGGGCCGAGTCCCCCATCTGTCTCACATCCACCCTGCACCCCCAGCTGCCAGGACCATCTCTCAGAAGGTCGAGCACGGCCTCAGCACACATGCTCCCATCCCTCCAGTGGATTCCTTCCTAGCACTCTGAAGATAAAGCCGGGTCCCCACTTGACCAGCACTCACTCCTGATGTCCTCATCTCACCCTCTTTCCTCACCCCCTCTGATCTGGCCACGTGATCCTCACACACACAGGACCCATCGTGCCACAGGCACCTGTCTGAGCTGTTGGCTCAGTCTAGGATGCCACTTTCACTGGCCCAGGCCCATTCATCCTTCAGATGGCACGCTGATGTCAGCTCCTCTTAGGGGCTTCCCTGACCCCCGACGGTCTACATGGGAGTCCTCCCCTTCAGAACCCTGGCCTCAGCTGGTGGGACTGAAATCATCTGTATGACTCGTCGAATGTGTGTCCCTTCCAGCACATGCAGTCTCTGAGGGGGTCACTGTGTTTTGTCACAATTCTCAGTGCTTAGTTACAGCACCTGGCACATAGTGAGTGCTCAAAAAATAGGAAGGCAGGAAGGCAAGAAGGGAGGAGGGAAGGAGGGAAGAAAGGAAAAGAGATATTAGGAAGGGAGGAATAGAAGAAGGGGATGGGAGAGGGAGAGGAGAGGAGGGAAGGAGAGGGGAAGAACAGGAGTCAGACTCGAAGGAACTAGATGGGGTATGAGGCTAGGCAGTCCTCAGGACCCTCTCCCAAAGCTGCCAGCAAAAACCTGCACAGCGTCCCCTCTCATGGACTTTGGCCCCAACTAGGAGATAAGTTGGGATGTTATGATGGGCTTCTGGGCAGACCACTGTGTCATTTCTGGTTACAGCACAAGCCAAGTCTTGCCCAGCTCAATGTCAAGGGAGGAATGGCACTTCTCAGGGAAAGCTGTGGGACAGCAGCCACCGACCCCCTGGCCCCTTCACCACTCAGTGGGGCAGGAAGGCCCTGAGGTCATCTCTGGGGTTTGTGCAAGCCTGGCATAGAGGAGGGAGAGGAGGAGAGAGGTAGACAGAGACAGGCAGGCAAACAAAAGCAGAGAGAGAAGCAGCAAGGGCAGAGATGGGGAGTAAGAACCACAAGAGCAAGCCAAGACCGAGAAGCACGGAAGTGGACGCAGAGAGAGACACACGGGGAAAAGCAACAGGGAGGTGGAGCGGGGCATGTGTGCCGCAGCCTCTGAACGAGGGGGCTGGATGGGCCCACCTGGGCTGCGGCTCTGCAGCTCCACCCGCAGGGGCACACCTGTGTGCACGTGGCTGAGCTGTGCCTCCTAACCCGCTGTCATGAGCACAGGTGCCATCCTCAGCTCTGGCTCCACTCCCTAGATGACCTCAAGCAAGGCTCTGTTCTTCTCTGTGCCTCAGTTTACTCTCTCAGTGAGTCAATGGTCTGGGACTGGAGGGCTCAATGGCTCTCTGCAGCTTGATGGCTAATCTCTGACGGCTGGCTAATGTCCAGTGTTCACCAAACCTGCCGCGTGGACTGTTGGTGTAAAGGATCTGGCTCATTCCCCTTTAAATGAGCATGTACTCATTGTTCACACTGTTGGCGGTGCACCCACCTAACTAATGATGAAATAATGGGGCTCACTCCTCGGGGCTTGAATAAAACCAGTTATTATACATATTCTATAGGTATGCTAACAGCCTCTGCTGATTAGCAACCTAAATCACCAACTTTTAGGTTGCAGATATGAAATTAACCTATCCTGCTGCTCTGATACGTTGGAGGTGGGACGGGTTAGCAGTTCTGAGCTAGGGCTCTATGACCGAGCAGACTGGGGCAAATCCAGGTCTACCAGTTGCTGGCTGCAACCCAACCTCCTTAGCCTCAACTTCCCCATCTGTAATGGGAAGCTTGGGAGTGTTGGCAGGATTCTGTCAATGTCTGGGGAGAGCTGGCACATGCTTGGCACATGGTCAGTGACCAAGAGATGTCCACGTGACCATGCTGATGTCCACTGTTCAGGTCCCAAACACATCATTTTAAAAAGCATCATGACAGGCCAGGCACAGTGGCTCAAGCCTGTAATCCTAGCACTTTGGGAGGCCGAGGCGGGTGGATCACGAGGTCAAGAGATCAAGACCGTCCTGGCCAACATGGTAAAACCCCATCTCTACTAAAAATACAAAAGTTAGCTGGGCATGGTGGCGTGTGCCTGTAGTCCCAGCTACTCAGGAGGCTGAGGCAGGAGAACTGCTTGAACCTGGGAGGCAGAGGTTGCAGTGAACTGAGATTGTGCCACTGCACTCCAGCCTAGCGCCTGGCAACAGAGTGAGACTGTCTCAAAAAAAAAAAACCATGACAAAGTGCTAACAGGCTCTGATGAGGCCTGACAGTTCTGCATTTCAGCTAAGTGGCTATGTAAACCAGATCCCCCAGCATCTCCCTGGACTTGATGCTGGTCAGCTGCTGCCTCCAAGGGCATCCTGGGGAAGGTCCCACAGCGCACGATGTCCTGCAGCCCCAGCTCTGCAGGGCAGATGAGTCATCCACTGTGGTGCACAGGTTGCAAAATGATGGCTGTGGCGGAGACACGCTGTCTCCATGGGACAAGCGTTACCCAAAGTGACAGGAACACAAGTTAGCAGTTGGTCTGCAGGAGGTGTATTTGGTTTCCCAGCTGGGAGTGCCTGACGAGGCTCTGAGTGGGGGCTTCCTTGGAGGCTATAAACAGAAACAACAGCTGGCCTGGGAGGTCCAGACTCCTGTCAGCCTCAGAGGTAGGGTTCCCCCAGACCCAAGAAGCCCAGTGGGCACCCTAGAGCCTGTGCTGTGGGTGTCAGAGGTGGGCAAGGTGGCAATCGGAGTAGTAACAACCACAAACACCTAAGAAGCACCAACTTCATGCCTGGCACCATGTCAAATTCCTTATGTAGACCATCACGTTTAATTCCCACAATAGATACTATTGATATCCCCATTTCACAGGTAAGAGAGCTGAGGCTCTCAGATGTTAGACAGTAACAACAGACACTCAGAGGGCGCTTACTGCATGCTGGGCTGCCACATTCAGTCCTCCCAACAATGCGAGGAATCAGGTACTGTCACTGCCCCTACTTTCTGGATGAGAAGGCTGAGGCACAGAGAGGGAGGAGCTCCATTCAAACCCAGGTGGCTGGGCTTCAAGTCAGTGGCCTGTGATTCCTCACTCTGCCAACACCTGCTGGAATTCCACCCAGGAAGGGCTCCTTGGTCCAGTCTGTTAGCTGCTGCCAGTGTGGGCCGGGTTCTGTTTGGAATGCGTCCCTAAAATGCAGCTCAGGTATCCACTCCCCCAGGAAGCCTCTCCTGGCTGCCCCCATCCCTGGTGGGTTTTTAAGATCACCATAGAACCCTCTGTGTTCACTCCATCATAGAAATTACTGGGCTGGGCTGAGCTGTGCTTACCGTTTGTTTGACTGTCTTCTCCAAACTGTAAGCTCCCTGAGGGCAGGAACTGGGGTCTGTTCACCCTCAAATGCTAGTGCCAATTTCAGAGACAGCCACAAAAGACAGCAAGTAAGTGATGATAAATGGATGGATGGGCGGATGGACGGATGGACGGACGGACAGACAGACAGATGGACGAATGAAGTGAATGAACCCATAAATGACTCCCTGCCCCCTCTCTAATGTCTGAGAATGACACTATTTACCCAAACCCTCTTGATATATCACAGGACCATCTGCTTTTATATATGTCCTTAAAATATAATTCTTGTTGCTTTTTAAAACAATTAACTTGTTTTTCATAAAACACTATGTGCAGTGTGCTGACAGTGAAGCTGAGGTGACCAGTGTGATACATTTAAGGTGCAAAATAGGAGAGATTGATCCTGAGAAGAAAAATCCCCAAAAAAACTGGGAGAGGGGAGGGGCACAGAACATTCTAGAAGTACTGTGGCACTCGTTCATGGAGACAGACAAATTTGATTTTCCTTTTAACCCAGAAATTCCATTAATATTAGCTCTACAGTTCTAAGGTTATGATGAGTCAAGGGAAAAGAGAATTTGGAGTTTTAAAAAAAATGTATTTAACCTAAATTATAGAATGATTATAATGCAGAACGCTATTTAATTGTTAGAAAGAATAGTTAAAATGAATGAGGCAGACATAAATTTGCTGACATGGAACGACCTCCAAGATTCACTGTCTAGTGAGTAAAGCAAGGTGCAAAGTAACAGGTGGAGAACCCTGCCATGTGTGAGGGTGGAAAAGGAAAGATCAGAACTCACAGAATATCTAAGGACACAAGAAACCTGCAATCACACTCGTCTCTAGGGGAGGAACTGCGTGACCAGAGGACGGGGAGAGAGGACATTTTTTAATTCTACCTCTTTTTGTATTTTGTAACATTTGCGGCTAGTGATATAAAAAGTACATTTTAAAAATGTATAATTATATGTAAGTATATAATTCTTTTACGTTTCCCAGCATCTCCTTTTAATGGAATCTGCTCCCACTGATCCCAACTTGGCTCCTCTTGGAGGGATTCTTAAAACAGCCTAAGCCCAATTTGACTTCTTTTTTTGAAACATCACATGTCAAAACATCTCTCTCACAGTTTATTTCAGGCGAGGGCTCAACTTGTCAGGTGACAGAATTGCAGCCTTGCAGCGTACGTGTAAACCTAGTGAGGAGGCAGGGAGCTGGGTGTGTCTCCCCATTAACCAAGGACCCCAAATCCTCCAGCCCAAGGCCTGGTCTCTCTCTGACACTGCCACTAGTTCAGCTGTGTTCTGTGAGAATCATCACATTCCGATGTCACAAAGCAGCTTGACCAGTCCTGCTTCTGGGAGTTCATCCAGCAGAGAGATGTGCACACACACAGATGCACATATACATGTATATACATACAAATGTGCATGCACAAAAACACCCATGCACACAGATGCACACATACATGTATACACACACAAATGTACATGCACAAAACACCTACACACAGATGCACACATACACGTATACACACAAATGTATATGCACAAAACACCTACACACAAATGTACACATACATGTATATAAATACAAATGTACATATACAAAACACACATACATGTATATATACACAAATGCACAAAACACAAGCACACAAACACATGCAGATGCACATACATGTATATACACACAAACACATATACACACAAAACACACAGATGCATACACACAAATACACACATATATGCACACAGCTACACACAAATACACACATACATACACACACAAAAAACTATACACATACACACACAAATACACACATACATATATACACACAAAACTAAAAATACGTATACACATACACAAATACATACAAGCACAGATGCATACATACAAATACACACATATACACACAAATGCATAAGCACACAAAAAATACAAACATAAACACACACATATACAAATATACACAAGCACAGTTACCAAATACAAATACACTACACACATAGGTATATATAAATGCAAATGCATATACACAAAGATATACACATAACCACACAAACACACAGATATACAAACACACAAATACATGCATACTTATATATGTATACACAAATGCATATAAACAAAAACAAATATACACAAGCACATATACATAATATGCACAAACATAAACATAGAGACATCTACACCAATGCACACACATACACAAAAAATACAACACAAAAACACAAATACATGCACCCAATACACACAAACACAGCTGCATACACACAAATATACACAAATGCATACCTGCAAAAAAATCCCACACCAACACACACATACACAAATACACAGAAACAGACACAACTACACATACACACAAAACACATATAATACGCATACAAATGCACACACAAAGGAATGGTCCCAGCAGCACTAGTTTTGGTAACAGCAAACACAACCCAACTATCCTTCCACAAAAGCAGCTGATACGTAAACTACAGCTTGCCAGTGCAAGGGAATAACAAGGTGTCCCCATTAAAAATAACGACTACCTCTTTAGAAGGTAGAAATTGAAGTTTGGCTGCTATGGAAAGAGCTAAAATCATTATGAATAGTTTTAAAAAGAGCAAGGGGCAGAAAATGCCATCTTGAATCAACTCCTTGGTCACCCTGAGCTCCGCTGATTAATCAAAATTTCCTGTCCCAAGTATCAAGGTCCCCTGGGCCTCAGAGTGGGAGAGGGTGCAGAGGATCCTGAGTGGCAGGTGACAGAGGGCTCTGAGGAGGGTGTGACATGACAGGTGGGGACATCAGGGAAGGCAAAGCAGCCAGAGGAAACAGCCTGGGGAAGGTAAGCGTCGTATCTATTAAGATATTTTGTGGGACTGGACAGCCCCCTCCCACCTGCCCTGCAGAGTAGCCTTGCATGACTGCCCTGGCAGAGCTTGGGCCTACAGGAAGCTCAGCATGAATGGAGTCTCTCTTCCTCTGGAGTTGGGGGTCCTGCAGAAGAGGTGAGGGGGTGCCTGGAAGCTCAGGGCTGTCAACCAGCAAGGAGATTCCTTTGTTGATGAATACTCCACCCCGGAGAAAGGGGGAAAACCAGTCGAGCTGACATTCCATCGCCTGAGATGGAGCCAAGGGCTCTGTTTCCTTCTGGTGCTCAGCCCAGCCTGTGGCTTTGTTCAAAGACCCTGCCCAGGCCTAGAGTGCCGTCTGTTCTAACTCACAGCGTGCTCCACCCACCCCATTTCCCAATCCACCCCATGGCAAGCCAGCGACCTGGAAAACAACCAAGTGGATGGTATGTCTTTGGCCAGCTCTTAATAATGCCCAAGTCAGGGCAGAACTACCTCCTGCAGTGGTTCCTGTCCGTCCTGAGAAGGAATGAGCAAGTGATTATCTGTGCATCGTATGGGTGTTAGGTCCTAAACTGGTCAGAGCAATCTGGTGAGCTCTCTGGAGGCCTCAACTGTGAAACCCGAGACATAGGTACTGGACCCCTCAAAGCCAGCTTATCGGCTGGCTGCAAAGCTGGTACATCTGGAGAAACCAGAGGCGAGTTCAGGCAGACACAGACACGGGCCCTGGATCAAAGCCCAAACATAATACAACAAACCCACTGCATATGCAGGCTTTCAGGCACGTAGGGAAGCCCTGGTCATCCTTGGAGCCGGATGTTGCTTGGTTGACTTACAAGTCACAACTAGGCCAGGCTTGGTGGCTCCGCCTGTAATCCCAGCACTTAGGGAGGCCAAGGTGGGCAGATCACTTGAGGTCAAGAGTTCCAGACCAGCCTGGCCAACATAGTGAAACTCCATCTCTACTAAAAATACAAAAATTAGCCAGGCGTGGTGGCGGGTGCCTATAATGCTAGCTTCTAGGGAGGCTGAGGAAGGAGAATCGCTCAAACCTGCCAGGCGGACGTGGCAATGAGCCGAGATGGCGCCACTGCACTCCAGTCTGAGCAACAGAGCAAGACTAAGTCTCAAAAAGAAAAAAAAAAAAGAAGTCACGTCTAGACTCTCCTCCTCTCTGATACCTCTCTGTACCTTCCAAGAATTCCGGAAGCAGTGAAGAAAACAAGCAGTCTCCGGCCCCTGAGGTGCTAGGATGTCAGCTGCAGACCTTGAAGGTCACAGGATTCATGGAAGAGAGACCCAAATTAGCAGGCACCTTGGGGTCAGGCAGACCCAGCCTCCAATCCTGGCTCCCAGGCACTTAGAAGTTGTGCATCCTTGGGCAAGGACTGCACTTCTCTGATTCTTCAAGGCTCCCAAAGGCCACTGGGATGCTGCAGCCAGGATGCTCTGTGGCATAAGAGCCCATTTCTCAATGGAGGGTAACATCGGAGTGCCCAGGACTCTAGGCATTTGGGTTCTTCTTGGGTAATCACACACTGTGTCTGCAGGTGCTCAGCAATGCACATGGCTACGCCAGTCCCCAAGGGGGCCTCCCACCAACACTGTGAGGTAGGTTCTACCGTCACAGCTCCATCAGCCCCAATCGCAAACCCAGGGGCCAGGTATGGTTCCATCTCAGGACTTTTCGGGTTTTAGAAAGACAACGCATGGGTGTACTGTATATTGTGAGACTCCCCCAGTGAGGTCTAGGGTGGAGTTTCCCAGCCACGGCAATATAGCCTTCTGGTGGGGGCTGTTCTGTGCAATGTGGGATCCCTGGCCTCCAGCCAGCAAGGTCAGCAGCACCCCATCCCATCACGACAAACAAAACTGTCTCCAGACAAGGCCAAATGTTCTGGGGGCAAAGTCGCCCCAGGTTGAGAACTACTGTCTAGTTAGTGCACTAATAGATACTTGCACTCCTGATACTTGAACTGATACTGAGGTCAGGAGTTCAAGTAATTGCACTAACTAGATTCTTGGGGATGGTGTCATCCCCAAGGGGGAAAAATTGTTGCTTGAGGGATGTGTGTGAAAAATATCTTATCTTTCAATGTGTAATGCACAGATATGCAGATGGTACATATACAGATATACAACGTATCGGTGGTAGTAAACTTTCCTGGGAAGGCAACTAGGGAAAAAGTGTTCAGAAAAGCCCCTTGGAGGACAATAAATGAAAAGAACAAGGGTCATAACATACGAGTAGGAAAACACCCCACAAGCAAACATGTGCATATTTTGTGACACATAGGAAGAGTCTCACCACATGGGATTTAAAAAAATACCATGACTAAAAACACAAAACTTAGGCTGGGTGTGGTGGCTCATGCCTGTAATCTCAGCACTTTGGGAGGCTGAAGTGGGAGGATCACCTGAGGTCAGCAGTTCGAGACCAGCCTGGCCAACATGGTGAAACCCCGTCTCTACTAAAAATAAAAAAATTAGCTGGGTGTGGGGACGTGTGCTTGTAATCCTAGCTACTCAGGAGGCTGAGGCAGGAGAATCACTTTAACTCATGAGGTGGAGGTTGCAGTGAGCCAAGATCATGCCACTGCCCTCCAGCCTGGGAGACAGGAGCAAAACTCCATGTCAAAAAATAAAATAAAATAATCTAAAATAAAATAAAATAAAATAAAAGAGCCAAGCGTGGTGGCTCTCGCCTGTAGTCCTAGCTACTCGGGAGGCTGAGGTACAAGAATTGCTTGAGGCCGGGCGCGGTGGCTCAAGCCTGTAATCCCAGCACTTTGGGAGGCCGAGGCGGGTGGATCACGAGGTCAAGAGATCGAGACCATCCTGGTCAACATGGTGAAACCCCGTCTCTACTAATACAAAAAAATTAGCTGGGCACAGTGGCGCGTGCCTGTAATCCCAGCTACTCAGGAGACTGAGGCAGGAGAATTGCCTGAACCCAGGAGGCGGAGGTTGCGGTGAGCCGAGATCGCGCCATTGCACTCCAGCCTGGGTATCAAGAGCGAAACTCCGTCTCAAAAAAAAAAAAAGAATTGCTTGAACCTGAGAGGTGGAGGTTGCAGTGAGCTGAGACTGTACCACTGCATTCTAGCCTGGGTGCACTGGTACAGGGGCAAGTTTTGCTTGAATGAGAGCTTTTCAGATTTCAGAAGGGTGGAATGGGGATTGCAAACCTGGTATGGCATTTATATAGGAGAAAACTAAGGCTCGGATAAATTAGGCACCTAGTCAGTATGTGCTCCTGTGTAAATGTGTATGTCTGTGTGCCTGCACATATGTGTAGTATACACATGTGTGCACACACCAAGGTCTAGCTGACATGGGAGTGGTTTAATCACACACACATATGTAAATGACCGTGACAATGGACTTTTAAACCCACTCGGCAATGTGCAGCACAGCCTTAAAACCGCATATGGGCTTGGCCTGGGTCCCAGTCACCCTACTGCTAAAAGTTATTCTGATTACGCAGGTGTGTGAGAATGAATACTCAGTGATGTTCACTGCTGCATTATTTATAAGACAGAAAAACTGGAAGCAACCAAACTATCCAAAAATCATTCAGGGCCTGACGAAATACAGTGGGCGTAACCTGAAAAACAGAATACAGTGCAGCTACTAAAAATGAGGCTGCTGGTCTAGATTCACTGACACGGGAAGTCAGTCACAGCAGAGAAAACGAACCAACACTAGTTACCAAAGAGCTCACGTCACTAGGAGGCTGAGGCGGGAGGATCACTTAAGGTCAGGAGTTCAGGACCAGCCTGGCCAACACAGCAAAACCCCATCTCTACTAAAAATACAAAAATTAGCTGGGTGTGGTGGATCACACCTATAGTCCCAGCTACTTGGGAGGCTGAGGCACCAGAATTGCTTGAACCTGAAAGGCACAGGCTGTAGTGAGTTGAGATCGTGCCACTGTACTCCCGCCTGGGCAACAGAGCGAGACCTGTCTCAAAAAAAAAAAAAAAAGAGTCGGCCAGGTGCGGTGGTTCACACCTGTAATTCCAGCACTTTGGGAAGCCAGGGAGGCCAAGGTGGGCAGCTTGTTTGAGGCCAGGAGTCCAAGAGTAGCCTGAACAACCCGGCAAAACCTGTCTCTACTAAAAATACAAAAATTAGCCATGTGTGGTGGTGCACGCCTGTAGTCCCAGCTACTCGGGAGGCTGAGGCAGAATTGCTTGAACCCAGGAGGCAGAAGTGGCAGTGAGTCGAGATGGCGCCACTGCACTCCAGCAGCCTGGGTGACAGAGTGAGACTCCATCTCAAAAAAAAAAAAGGGTTCATGTTGATGTTATATAATTCGATTTTGTTGATCTATCTATATATACATATGTGTGTATATATGCAAAAATATATGTATACATATATTTATTATATATGCATATATTGCATATATAAATGCAAAAAATTCTTAAAGGATACAGATATGTTATAAGGATTGTTTCCAGGGGATGGGATGCTAAATAACTTTGTTCTTCTTTCTCTCGATAATCTTATTTCTCTACAGTGGGCATGGTTGGCTTGAGTAATTCTTTTAAAATAAGAAAAGGACCCAGAACACAGCCCTAAACCCAGTTAGGCACACATTATGATTGTCCCACCTATGGACAGGGGGAGCGGGGTGCTATTCAGCCCCCAATTTGCATGTTCTCCCCACCCCAGTGAAAGCTGGCAATCCATCTCTTATAGACTGGCTCACTCTGCCTGGCACCCAGCTATGGCCCAAGTTCTATTTCCCGGGTCTTGGTATTTTATGAGACCATGCCAGGGAAGAGCAAGAGGTAGATTCCAGGTGAGGAGTAGGCAGATTAGGCCTTAGAGAAGGCTGGGGGGGTTTCGAGGGAGACAGGGGCAGCCCACAGGAGTGCAGGCAGCACTGTCCTGAGAATTCCACTGCCCTGGACTCCCACCTGCCTCCACGGCTTAGCACAGGTAAGGGGCTCAGAGGGCAGACAGAGCGTGGTTCCCTGGCTGTATGGCCTCAGGTAAGTCACTTTCTCAGTTTCCCCCTCTGTAAAATGTGGGTCCATTGCTAGAATCCAGGGATTCTGCTGCCAGGCAGAAAGCTGCCACCCTCTTGGGCCAACTGTGGCTGCTCCCATCAGGTCCCCCACTCTGCACCATCATCATGCAGTGATGAGAGCAGCAGAGAAAAACAATGCCAGTCCGCCACCCAAACTGCGGGATCGGGGACTTAGAATGGAGAGGGTGCTCACAGGTTGTCTGGTGCTTGCTCAGGACAATGAGCAGTTCATCAGCACCTACTGTATGCCAGAACTATGCTAAGGATCGGAGATGCCTCAGACAGCTGCCCCGGGGAAGCTTAAAATCAAGTTGGGAAGATGGATGTATAATGGATGCCCATTTCAACTGGGCACGGGACGGGCAAGGGCAGAGGCTGGAGTGGATGGAATGGATGTAACACAGAGGAAAGGCATGGGGAGGGGGTCAGGGAAGGCTTCCTGGAGGTGGTGACTTTTGTGTTGAGTCTTTAATGAAGACTAAGAATAAGCCGGGGAAAGGAAGAGCAGTTAAGGCAAAGGTACAGGGACCATGTGTGATTTATATAGCAGAATTACCATGCCAAGGAGAAAGATTAACACTCCACCTGCTATGAAGTGGGATGGGCTGGAGTGGGCAAGACAGGAGCCTAGGGGCCAGTGGAGAGGCCACCACAACTGTTCAGGTGAGTGGCCACAGAGGCCGGACCCAGGGCAGAGCAATGGGATCAAGAGAAGCAGATGCATTTAAGAAAAATGAAAGTGGGGGTCCAATCTTAGGGAGGGGCAAGGAGGAAGGGCTCAGAGAAGGGAGGAGGCGAGATGCTTGGGGCACCAGGGACAGGGCAGGAAGGAGCACTCTAGGGAGGGGGAGGTAAAAGGATTCACGCCAGGGATGGTGACCAGCACCCCAGAAAATCATATCTCCCACTCTCCTCCTCCCTGAACTCCAATGAACTCCTGAAGGAGTGAAGAAGAAAACAGGTGGTCCCTGTCCCCTGAGGGGCCAAGACGTCAGCTTCAGACCATGCAGCTCACAAGGATTCAGGCAAGAGAAACCCCAGGTCAGGCAGACCCTGGCTCCAATCCTGGCTCTCAGGAACTTAAGAGGCTGTGCAGCCTTGGGCAAGTCACCACACCTCTCTGAGCCTCAGCTCCAACATCCAGAGTTGAGGCGAACACTGGATGAGCTCATGACCTACAAGAAGTGCTGAGTGCTGTTCCTGGCAAGTAAGAGGTGCTCAGGACATGACTGTGATTGTTATGGTGCTCGTTAAGAGTCAGAATCATTTCTCTGTGGCTTTGAAACCAGCAGGAGACACTAAGCCCAAGAGGTGGGATGATACAAGGAGCTTTTCCAAATTCGCTCTTTTCAGAATTCTTGCTCCAGATCAGCCCAGTCAAAGGAGATGGCGAAATTTACAGGAACTGTAAGAATCACTGCAGCAGTGACTACCCTCTGCTTCTGGAAAATAAAGCCCTCACAGTAAACACCGTTCATTCTCTGAAGGGTAGACCAGAGCACTTACAGGAGCGAGACGCAAATAAGACTCAAGGTCAGGGCAGGAGAGTCCTGGGCTGAGAAACCTCAGCTGAGCCCTTCTAACATCCTAAGCCTTTGCAAGGCTCTGAAGGGCAAAAATTCCAAGTGAGTTGGAAGCCCCTGGGCTGACGTCCCTCCTGGTGCCAGCTAGATAAAGCTCAAGCTCCTTGGCTCTGCACCTAGGACACCTCTCAGGCCCATCACAGGATGCTCCTCCCTGCTCCTGTCCTGCTTCAGTGAGAAAGGACTGAGTGCTGTTCCCCAATAAGCCCCGCAGTTGCCCACTGCTGTGAACTTCTGCTTGGAATGCCTTTCCTTGCCTCCATCTGCTGGGGGACTCCTACTCTCTACAGCCCAGGGAGCACACTCTCCTTACTCGTAACTCTCCCAGGGCACTTAGCACCCTGGACAGCAGGGGCTTGTGCTGGCTCTGCCCAGCCCCGCTCTAAGACTGAGGGGAGGGCTGGGACTGAGGGAGGGCTGGGATCACACTGGCTTACCTCTTGCTTCCCAGGGCCAAAGCTGGCACAATGTAAGTGTTCAATGAATGTGTAACGACAGAGGAAAAAAAAGGAGAGAAGAGAGAGGGAGGAAGAGAGGTAGTGAGGGAAAGAAAGGGAGGGAGAGAGGGAGGGAGGGAAGGGAGAAAAGGAGGAAGGACCAATCCCAGAATGCAGATACTATAAAGGTACCGAGATACCAAATGTCAATGTCCTCATCTATAAAAATGGAAAAACAGGCAGGGAGCAGTGGCTCACGCCTGTAGTCCTAGCACTTTGGGAGGCAGAGGTGGGTGGATCACCTGAAGTCAGGAGTTCGAGACCAGCCTGACCAACATGGTAAAACCCCATCTCTACTAAAAATACAAAAAATTAGCTGGGAGTGGTGGTGCGTGCCTGTAATTCCAGCTACTGGGGAGGCTGAGGTAGGAGAATCACTTGAACATGGGAGGCGGACGTTGCAGTGAGCTGAGATGGACCATTGCACTACAGTCGGGGCAACATGAGTGAAACTCCATCTCAAAAAAAAAAAGGAAAAACAGAGCCCGCCTCTTCGAGTTGTTACAGACTAAATGAAATAGTGAGTGAGAGCTCCCACACACGGGAAGCCCACCTGCCAGCCCTCCCTTCTTCTTCCCCTCTTTCACAGAACAGAGCAGATCACAAATGACACTGCAAGGTGACACCTGCTGCAGAGAGAAATAAGGCAGGGAAGGAGCAGCTGAAGAGTAGGAGCGGAGGGAATGCTATGATTTTAAACAGGGCTGGCTGTCGGGGAAAGTCCCTGTGACAAGGTAACACCTGAGCAAAGAGATGAGGGCTTCAGCCAAGAGGACCTGCAGGAGGAGGGCACAGCCAGGGCAAAGGACTGGAGGTGGGGTATTGTTATAAAATGCTGCATGGGGCCAGGCGCGGTGGCTCGCACCTGTAATCCCAATACTGTGGGAGGCCAAGGCAGGTGGATCACCTGAGGTTGGGAGTTGGAGACTAGCCTGGCCAACATGGAGAAACCCTGTCTCTACTAAAAATACAAAACTTGCCCAGGCATGGTGCCACATGTTTGTAATCCCAGCTACTCAGGAGGCTGATGCAGGAGAATCACTTAAACCCGGGAAGCAGAGGGTGCAGTGAGCCGAGATTGTGTCACTGCACTCCAGCTGGGGTGACAGCATGAGATTCCATCTCAAAATAAATAAGTTAATTAATTTGATTAAATTAAATGCTGCATGGCACAGACAGCATCTTTGACATTTGGATCGAGGAGCAAGGAAGGGGCTGAAGCATCCCTCACCCTCCCTCCCTCTCTAAATTTCCCAAAATCACATTGCCCTCATCTGCTCTTAAACCTGGAGCTTCCCAAACACACACACGGGTAAGGCACACAAATGTTACATTTGCTCCAACCCTGCAGGGTGGAAGATGAGCCAAATCTCCAGGGGAGATGAAGGGAGCGGAGACCAGGGCTGAGGTCCACCCGGCTCACCTAGCTCCTGGGTTCCCAAACAGTCCCCACCGTACTCTGCTCTCCTTTGTTTTCTTTTAAACACTGATTGGGCACTGACTGTCTACATGCAACATCCTTTGGTGACTGTATCTCCAAATGTGAACAGCAAGAGCTTCAAATATTCTGCTCCCACTGGAGGAGCCGGGGGGAAGATTACCTATTGCCAGTATCCCATTTTCCAGATGGAGAAACTGAGATTCAAAGGGAAGTGACCTGCCCTGGGCACAAGGCCAGCAGTGCTGGGAGTCAAAGCCAGGTGGCCTGGACTCAGTGTCACTTCCTAGGTTCCCTTCCTTGTCCCATTCATTCTGCATATTCCCTCATGGTCACAACTGGGCAGCAAGTTTGGCTCTGGGAACTGCACTGCTATTGTTCAGACGTTTTCCTGATCAATAACATGTCAGTACTCTGCTGGTGAGGCCTGGGGGCAAGGCTGGGAAAAGCAGGGAGATGCTTTTCAAAACAAAACACAAAAGAAGTGCAGGTAAGGGATTTGTTCGAGCAACTTATCCTGCAAAGCCTACTTGGTACGGAAGTCCAAGTGTTAAGACCAGTCTGAGATCAGAGAGACCGGGGTTGGGTCTTGGTTCTGCTGCCCACAAGCTGTGTGACTTCAGACAACTCCCTTAACCTCTCTGAGACCATACGTAGTAGCCGCTGCTAGAACTTATTATTATTATTGTGTAGTGTTACTATTAGATTCTATCGAACTCTGGCCTCAAAGGACCTTCTAACCAGTCATAAATTGACTCTCTGCACAGGTAATTTCCTGAGTGTGTCACTGAGGTTTAAAGAGAATTGCAATCGCACAGGACACGTGTACACTCATGCACACTACCACTGGCAAAAGATGGCTCCACTCTCCAGCTTGGGTTTTTTTTTTTTCTTTTTTCTTTTAGAGATATGCTCGTGCTCTGTTGCCCAGGCTGGAGTACAGTGGCGTGATCATAGCTCACTGCAACCTTGAACTTCTGGGCTCAAGTCATCCTCCCACCTCAGCCTCCTGAGTAGCTGAGACTGCAGTGCCTGCCACCGCACCCAGCTAATTTTTAAATTTTTTTGTAGAGATGGGGTCTCATTATGTTGCCTAGGCTGGTCTCAAACTCCTGACCTCAAGTGATCAGCCCACCTCGGCCTCCCAAAATGCTGCGATGATAGGCATGAGTCCTATCATGATAGGCATGAGTCCATCCTACGTAGAGGACCGTACCTGTCCTCTCTAGCTTGGGTTTTCCATTGAGTGCCTTGGAGCTGGCAAGGACCTTGTTTTAGGGACATGAAATGTGAGGCCCAGGGAAGGGGAAGTAACCTGCACAGGTGACAAAGCCAGAGGTGGCCATATTCATAGGGGACCTGAAGGACGCACAGGTGGGGGATCACCAGGACTAGTCTTCCCCAGGCCCAAATGTCCCTACACCATGTCCCCGGGGGAACAGCTGTCAGACAGGGGCCACGCTATGTGGCCTTGAGGAAACCGCCATCACCCTCATGGCCCGCAGCCAGGTCCTCTGAGGGATGAAAACCGTCCCAGCGACCTCTCAGCTCTCCCCACTACCTCTGGTTTTCCAATACCATGGATGCTGCTATTTCAGAGGCTTTTTAACTCAACCCACCCCCACTGTGGAAAAGAGCTGGTGGTGTTTTTTATTCTTCCTCCGGCTCCCTATTTATAGAATGTTGACAGGCGAGGGATGGTTTTCTGCAATAATTAGGGAACCCAGGCTGGGCCTCAGGCCTCAGGTGGGCTGGCCCTGTGGCTGTCAGGTAGCTCTGGGGACCTCTGGGATCCACTGTCCCTAAACGGAAGGGACTCCTAACAGCACCTGGACCAAGATGTGCATGGCCCAGGGGAATTAGAAGAAGGTTAGTCAAGGACTCTAAGAGCAAAAGGGCATTTCCTCCTGAATTTGGATGTCACAGAACTCCAGTAGCGAACACACTCCTTGCTTCTTTGTTCTTGCGTGGAATCATCAGATAATATCCAGTCACTCCAGACCCCTGGAAAGGTATGTGTTAACTCACAGTGAATGGGGCTTGCCTGGGGATTCCCAGGAGAAGGAGGTTTGGTGTGGAAAGCCCTGGTGTAGACAGGCTTGAGTCCTACGTCCCTCCCTTTCTACGCCTGGGAGTGGGGCCCTGGGCAAGTCCCTTTGTCTCACTGGGCCTCAGTTTCTTCACCTATGCAATGGGGACAAGAAATAAACTTCACTCAGTGGCCGTAAAACCTGTACAGGTATTTGTTTAGGGTTTGTTGACTTTGATTTGCCTCCCACGGGATGCCATGGGACTCCAGAGGGTGTTCCAGCCCAAAGTCCATACTCCATTTTGTTAAACCACAGAGCTACTTTATGGGTTTGTTCTGTGGCCTCAATGAGAAAATGTCACTTACTGAACTGGACCCTATGGAAAGGCAGTGAGGCTCTGAACCCCCAGAGAGCTGGGAGCCAGGAAGTCACATTTCCCAACACAGGAGCACTAGGGGACCCAGGCGTATTTGCAGACCCCTGGAGTCTGTTACCCGGAGTGAGTGGGGATTAGTCTAGCACGTGGGTGGAGCACATGGGCTACTTGGAGGAGGAGGCATGTGAACTGGACCTCAGAGGATAGGGAAGTGCCAACAGATACAGACGAGGGGACAAAGACCATTCAGCACATGTAAATGCAGAAAAACTTGGAGCATTTTGAAAACGAGGCAATCCCAGTTAAAAAAGGGAAGGGGGAAGAGAAAGAGGGAGAAAGAGACTGTGAGAACACGTGTTCCTTACATACCAATCAAACACTTTCACAAGCCCCTGAAAAATCCTATGACATTGGTACTGTTATTATCACTCTCATCTTTTTTAGTTAAAAATTTTTTTGGTAGAGATGGGGTCTTGCTATGTTGCCCAGGCTGGTCTTGAACTCCTGGACTCAAGGGATCCTCCTACCTCAGCCTCCCAAAGTGCTGGAATTACAGACATGAGCCACTGCACCTGGCCTATCATTCTTATTTTATAGACAAGGAAACAAAAATTCAGAGAGGTTCATTCGCTTGCCAAGGTCACACAGCACATAAATGGCAGAACCAGGATCAACATTCTAATCCTAAGCCCAGGTTTCCAGACTTCCAGGCTATCTGGGGCCCTCAGGGCTTGTGGTTAGGGGTGGGAAGCCTGGTGTACCTGCCTTGATGTCATGTGCAGGCCACTGGGCTCAGGAACCACATCTGTCAGATGAAGAGTTGGAAGCAGATGAGTGGAGACCAGCGTTTCACATTTCACAGCCCACGACAATTTATAGAAAGGAAGGAAGGGAGGAGAGAAGGAAAGACAGACCCTGGACTGCTAGCTTGTCGCAGCAGTGTTTTCATTTTATACTAATTCAACTCTAAATGGACATCTGGACATTTTAACATCCTCAAATAATGACAAACACCATTTCAGAACAAAAGGCAGCTGCTTTGTGACACATCTGACACGTGCTCAGCCTGCTCAACCCTGTGCGGGCACGCACTCCTCCCCAGACCCGCGAGATTGGGGCCACACATCCCATCCATTTCCTTCCTGACCCTTTGGGAGTTCTTGTGTGTCTGCTGGTTTTCATGTTTCAAGGCCTTCTTCCCCTGGCCGACTGGCAACTCCCTGAAGGGAGGGTGAATGTCACTCACCACTGTCTCCTTGGCACCTTGGCCAGTGCCCGGAACACAGGAGAGCCTGAAAAATGCCTTAGTAAATAGATGTGGGAAAGGGTAAAAGGCTTGTGGAAAGATCGCAGCCCCTCATCAGCCTGTGTTTAGAAATCATTTGCCCAGGGCTGGGCGCAGTGGCTCATGCCTGTAATCCCAGCACTTTGGGAGACCGAGGCGGGCGAATCACGAGGTCAGGAGTTCAAGACCAGCCTCACCAACATGGTGAAACCCTGTCTCTACTAAAAATATAAACAAATTAGCTGGGCATGCCTGTAATCCCAGCTACTCAGGAGGCTGAGGCAGGAGAATCACTTGAACCCGGGAGGCAAAGGTTGCAGTGAGCCAAAATCGTGCCACTGTACTCCAGCCTGGGTGACAGAGGGAGACTCCGTCTCAGAAAGAAAGAAAGAAGAAAGAGAAAGAAAGGAAAGAAAGAAAAACCATTTGCCTAAGTGTCCCTACCAAGGAGTCCTCCCACTGGAGAATTCTGAGTTTGAGAATGGAAGCACAGCTGGGGCCTGCCTCAGAAGGGCCAGTCAAGGACCAATCCCTGCTTATTTCCCAGGTAAGGAACAGGAACACCTTGGGGTTCATCCATCTGGTATTTTACATATATATATACACACACATACATACACACATACATATATATATATACACACACACATATTTTCTTGAGATGGAGTCTTGCTCTGTTGCTCAGGCTGAAGTGCAATGGCACGATCTCGGCTCACTGCAACCTCCACCTCCTGGGTTCAAGTAATTCTCCTACCTCAGCCTCCCAAGTAGATAGGAGGACTACAGGCACCCTGCCACCATGCCCAGCTAATTTTGTATTTTTAGTGGAGATGGGGTTTCACCATATTGGTCAGGCTGGCCTCAAACTCCTGACCTCAGGTGATCCACCCACCTCAGCCTCCCAAAGTGCTGGGATTACAGGCATGAGCCATCATACCGGGTCCATCCATCTGGTTTAAAGGAAGCACACATGGAAAACATCCCACTCGCCTCAGCCCCTGTGGACCCAAAAAACCATTTCAAACCAGACCCTCCAGCCAAGATGGCAACTGGAACCCCTTCAGGGGGATGGTGCCAAGAATTCCTGGTGATCGGGGAACCGCTGGGAAAGAGCCAGCACTGTGATTCTACTGTGGCCTCTAGCATTTTATTTATGGCTGAGAAGACTCTGAGAAGGGGTCGGATTCTGCAACTTGTGGGCAAGTTGTGCACACTGCTGATTTCCCCCTTCTCGTGTAACTGAATATCGGCGCCATCTCTGTGGGCAGAACATTCCCACGAATTAAGATTATCAACCACGATGGATTCCCTGTTGCTAGGCAACCAGAGGCTGCCGCTGAAGTAAACAGTCCCCCCACACCAATCCCTAGGATGCTAGTGCGGAATTGCGGGGACTGCAGAGGTTAAGGGTCTGCTGCAGAAGTGCCTGATGGGGCAATTGGCAGCTCATGAATTCTTCTCAATCTTGAACAAGCAACCATTTTGGTGGTGTCTCACAGCTTACAAGGTGCTTCCCAGGGATTCACCCCAACCCATCTCTCCCCATTTTCCCTAGAAGGTAAAGGTGATACAGCATTATCCTTAAAAACCGGGAAACGTGAGACATGGACAGACACAGGAGCTTGACCAAAGTCACAGCTAACGCATCACGGAGCCAGGGTTCCAATTTATATCCACCAAATGCCACACTGTGACAGATGCCAGACAGGCTCAGGAACCTGTGGTCCATGTCAGAACCTCGGGACCTCAGCTTCAGGAGGCCAGGAAAGGAAAATCCAGTGATGCATACCTCTTAAATAAAAGGTGGGGATTGAGCAGGCCCAGATTTACTGTTCCCAGAAGGTAGCGGAGGGTAATTAGAAAAGAGATATGTCACCCCCAAACCCTGGTGATTAGGGGCTTTACCTTTGATTACAGAAGTTATACATTTTCACTGTACAATATAAATATAGGTCTAGATATAAAGATACATGTATTAAAATTAAAATCACTCGGCATCTCACTATTGAAGAGAATCACTGTTAAAAGGTGGGCAAATTTAATTCCTGCCCATTCTTTGATCCTTGTATAAAGCTAGAATAAACACATAGGGGTAATTTGGCAGGGTGATTATGTGTTTAACATCTGGTTCTCCCAGTAGGCTGAGGAGCTCCTCTGAGCCCAGTCTTATCTGTTTAATGGTCTTATGAGGGCCAGAGGCTCAGAGACCTGAGGGCCTTCTAGAAAGTTCCACAGCAAGTCCCAGGAAAAGCCTGAAAGAGAATTCGATTTTTCCAACTCCCTCTCACTTCTCCTTCCCATATATTTTTGACCAATGACCTGCCAAGGAGCTGGAATAACTGTTCGTGATGACAGTGACCACGTATGAAATGCATTCTGAGGCAGGGACGATTTCGCATACCACGCCTCTGCTCAAGAACCTCCTATGAATGTTCATCATACACAGAGAAAGTCCTGGTGTCCTCAGTGCATCCCGGGGGCCCTCGCCCACTACCGCCTGATCCCCATGTCGCCAGCATCAACCCTCACTGCTCCTTGCGTGTGGCTGACAGACTCCGAGATGCCCCTCCCAGGATCCCTCCTGGTGTTCACACCCTTGTGTGAGCCCCTCCCACTGAGTGCAGGGGGAACCTGTGACTTGCTTTCATCCAACAGAATGTGGCAAAGAGGAAGGGATGTTATTCCCCTGCTGCATCACATTATAGAAGACCCTGCCTTGCTAGCAGGGATCATTCTGGAGATGCCTCTTGCTGGCTTAATGAAGCAAATAGCCATGAGAAAGCCCATGTGGCAAAGAACTGAGGGCAGCCTCTAGGCTGGACTCTGGCTGGCAGCCAGCAAGCAGCCAGGGCCCTCATTCCTCCACCCCAAGGAACTGAATTCTGCCAACAACCCAAGTGGCTTGGAATCAGATTCTCCCATCGAGCCTCCAGCTGAGAACGCAGCCCAGCCAATACCTGGATTGCAGCCTTGTGAGACTCTATGTGGAGGACCTCCCTCAGCTGGGCCTGGATTCCTGACTGATAAAAGCTGTGAGATATTTGTATTATTTTAAGCCACTAAGTTTGTGATCATTTGTTACACAGCAGTACTAATCAATGCACTGCCACCACACTACCTCTCAGCCTCACTCACTGCCACCCGGCCACGAAGACCTTCATGTGCTTTCTGAAGTAAGCCAAGCACAGCACACTCCTTCCTTAGGCCTTCACACTTGCTGTGCCCACTTCTGGCATGTTCTTCCTTCCCCCAGACATCTGCACAGCTCTGAGCTTCAAACCATTCTTCTGCTTCTATGTTCCCTCCTCAAAGAGGGTTTCCCTAGCCTCCTGTGTGAAGTACACGTGTTCCCCCAGCCCCATGCCTATTTCCCCAACGTCACTTGACTTTCCATCACAGCACTCACCACCCTGATATGAGATTGCTTTTGCTGTTGTTTACAGCTCCCTTCCCAACTCCAATCAGAAAGTAAACGGTCTGCTCTCTGATTAATCCCCAGCACAAAGTAGGTATGCAACAAGCATCTGCTGAGGAGATAGATGGTCTCATTAAATCTTACCACAGCTTTGACAACTGGATGGAAGGGGAAACTAAAGCTCAGAGAGTCCACGTAATTTACTTAAGGTCACACAGCAAGTAGGTGGCAAAGTCCAGATTCACGGTCAGGTCTGCTGGACCCCACTTTCACACCATACAGCCTCCCCTCCACCTCCTAAAGCCTCCCTGTAACCAGGGAGGCCTGCTTCTGATGCAGGGCTCCTCATAGGAGAAGGCAGCCTGCCAAGCCTGCATCTTCCTGCAGCCTTCTCAGGATGAGCCCCATCAGGGGGCCTTGGCACCCCCTTCTTACTATGTAATTGCCTCTCTGAGAACCCCAGGCAATGAGCATTTCTTCTATAAATATCTTCCAAGCAGCATCCCTAGAATTCCCAACTGAGACAAGATGAGCACAGATGCTCAGGAGACCCGTTAAGACATTGGCTAAAACCGGTATTAATCGTTCCTCCGCTGCTTCTCAGTCGGGGTCTGGGGGTGGTGTGCAGTGGCTGGCACCTCTCTCTGCTTAAGCACTGAAGTTGCTTTTCCATTTGCCTCAGAAGGAAAACGGAAGGGAGTGGGATTCTCAAGCACCCAAAGACAAAACATCTCCCTGAGATCTCTGGAAGCCTCCTGGGTCACAGAAGCACCTGGCACATGGCAGGCACTCGGTAAACGCTGCCCACCTGGAGAAATGCAGGCACCAAGAGCTGCTCAGTAACATTTTAGTGGGTAAGAGATATGGGCTTGAATGTCTTTAAAGAACTCTGCATTTCTTTGAAGAACTCTAGTATTTGAAGGTTGGGTGTTTTTGTTTTTTTTTTTCATCACTGCAGGTTCCAGTCCATCTCTAGGATGAACCAACAGATTAATAAATGAATGAATATATTGAAATCAGAGATGGTGCTATACATGAGAACAGGTGAATGTTCAACTCAGGGATCCTTAATCAATCTAAGCAACAAGGGCAGAGTTAATCCAAAAGGGTGGCTTATGCTTCAGAGAAGGAGAAAATGGACTTGGGCAGACTTATTTCTACAAATGAATTGATAAAGATCATTTTGATACTGTGTCAGGCAGACTATACTGCAAGGCATCCAATGTCACTCCGTACACAAGGATTGGATACCTCTCTTGGACTCAGGTGCAGTCATGCGACTTGCCCTAGCCAATGAAATGCAGGCAAAAAGTGATGTCACTCATTTCCAGGCAGAAACTTTAAGACCCAATGACTGGTTGGCCATGATCTCTTTCCATCAGCCATGCAGCCGGCTGTTCCCTCAGGCAAGCTATTCCATCAACCTAGGCCACCAGAGTAAAGATGATGTGGAACACAGACACAGGCATGACAGTGAACATGCAGAGTGCTCAAAAAAATAAAAACAAAACCTATTTTTCTGTTTTAAGCCACTGAAGTTTTGAGGGCTATTTGTCACTGCAGCATAACCTGACTGATCCTGACAGATACAGGGGCAAACAATTTTTAGACAAGTACAAGAAAAACGAGTCATTGTATATTGAACATCTATTGCAGGACAGGCATTCACTTGGCATATTCAAGTGCAGGGACTTTTGAGATGAACAGGCCTCAGTTCTAGACCCAGCTTTGCCACTCTTTGGCTGTGTGACATTTTAGGCATAAGTTGCATAACCTCTCTGGGCCTCAATCTCCTCCACTGGAAACTGTTTACTTCCTGGAAACTTTCCCAGCTGCAGGCAGGTACTGGTGGGAGGACAAACTCTCTCCGAAAGGGTTGAGCAACTTTTATTTTGCTTTGAAAGAAAATCACTTGATGAGGACACAATGGTAAATAACAGTGATTAAGCAGAAAGTGAAAAATACACTTACAGAAGTTGGTGAACTGTGCCCCATTCGATTCCTCGGCACATGTCCAGTTCACCTACTGATCAGGGACAGCTTTGAAAATCAGGCAGGTATACAAAAGTGCCTCTTTAAGAAACGAGACTAATCTCAAATGTTCTTGTTTACCACCTGTTTTGTTAGCCTCAATTACTGGCCATTATGTAATTCTCCCGAACTGAGGGAAACAAAGGACAGTCATCATGAATAATAACCATTCCATAATTTCATGACACTTTCTTAAATTTAGCCTCTGACCTTTACAGAGAGATGTTACCACAGGCCTGGTAATGTAGGACAGAGAATTCTGGCTGTGGAATTTGGTGACTGCTCTTCCTATTCTTGCTGATATCCATGCCCTCCTGTTCCCTGATTAAACAAAAAAAAGTAATAATTTCATGTTGGAAACACAAAGGGTTACCCTTTAGAAAAGAACAAAGATGAAAGCAGAAAGTCAGTTAACACTCCCTTGCCCATGGCAGACATCAATAATCAATTACAGAACTGAGCCCAGATAAGCTCCAGGAATCCCTAACACTGCACCCCAGCCAGCCACTCCCAGTTATTTAGAGTTAGCAGATGTAGGGAAAGCCACTTGGTACCCTGCTATAGGCTTAATGGCTGGTTATCTTTGATCAGAATAATAGGATTACGGCGCTGAAAGGTATTTGCATCTAAAGCGCCCAGCCTCTGCTTGCTTAACCTCACTATTTCACTTTCCCTAATGCCTGAAGTATCTATATCACTCTGAATGCCTCAAAAATGTACCCCTTTAATGGGACACTCACTACTTGTCTATCCCCCAACTAGGGAAAAGATTCTTTTTGGTTTTTAAAGAAAAAAAGCTACCCCAGGGATCCTCTCAAAGGTCTACAGCTCTGCCCCAAGCTCCATCTCCTCCAGAGTACAGAGATAAGCATCTCTGGCTATAGTCAGAATATACATGCAAAAGAGACTCAGAAACCTGACCATGTCCTTGTGGTACAAATGGGACAATGGAGGTAAAAACAGGGGCAGGATTTTCTGGCCTCACAGCAGGGTACTGCCCAGAAATCCCAGGCTTCTTGACTCACGATTTAGGGCTGTTCGTGTGATACCAAGCTCTGAATTCACATCATCCCTTCTCTCCTTTGAGGACATAATCAGAAATGCCACAGTCTGATTCAGTCTAGAAAAAAAGCATCAGCTCAGAATCAGCCAGACCTGGGTTCAAATTCTGATGGTTACTGGCTGTGCGATCTGGGTGAAGCCCCTTGATGTCCCTGAGCCTTGATTTCTTCATCTGAAAAGGAAGGATCATAACGCTGATTGTGTATGTGTCTGCATGAGAGAGAGAGAGGAGAGGGTATTGAAAACCAAGAATGAGGCCAAGTGCGGTGGCTCACACCTGTAATCCCAGCACTTTGGGAGGCCGAGGTGGGTGGATCATGAGGTCAAGAGATCGAGACCATCCTGGCCAACATGGTGAAACCCCATCTCTACTAAAAATACAAAAATTTGCCGGGCATAGTGGCTCATGCCTGTAACCCCAGCTACTCGGGAGGCTGAGGCAGAAGAGTTGCTTGAACCCAGGAGGCAGAGTGCAGTGAGTCGAGATCACGCCACTGCACTCCAGCCTGGGTGACAGAACAGGACTCCACCCCCCACAAAACAAACAAACCAAGAATGAAATGAAAGATATATAAAAGGCACATGAAGCAGAGTAAATACCTAAAGAACATGAGCTCCCTCCCTGTCTTCCTCCTCTAGATAGGGCCAGGGGAGTTTCCTACTCAGAGCTCAAGTTAGCTGCAGAGTCCACAACTCTGGGATAGGTTGTGCTCCTGGTCTCAAGTGCAAGCCCTGGTTCAAATGCTGACCCTGTAGCCTGCCAGCTGTGTGACCTTGGGCACACCATTTCGCCTTCCTGAGCCTCAGTTCCCACAATTGTAAAGCAGGATGATACTACCTAATTGTAACTCACAAGGTGGCTGCAAGGATGAAAACGATCAAAGGGCTTGACACTTGGCTCACTGCCCTGGGGACATAGTAAGCACTCAATGCACGTCAGCCATCACTACTGTGGTGATGCTGTCATGACGTGGCTGCTGTCTGACTTCACAGTGAACTGGAAACACAGAACCAAAGAGGACAGCCCAGGAGGATACGCTCTCCCTGTCCTTTTCCGGAGCTGACACCCACCAGGCGGCTGCATGAGGAGCAGAATCACCCTCTTTTTGTAGCTGCCCTTTTATTATAATAACATCTAAAAGGTCATATTTCCTCAATCAAGAGGCGTTAATTAGTCACACGTCTGGCTTCAATTCTTTAGACTTTGAGAGTGGGAAGGAAATTTCAGAAGTGTGAATGCAGAGGGAAGAACAGGCAGCCAATGCTACACAAAGAAACATATAAATCCCAAAATCTGGCCGGGCGTGGTGGCTCACACCTGTAGTCCCAACCCTTTGGGAGGCCGAGGCGAGTGGATCCCAGGGTCAGAAGATTGAGACCAGCCTGGCCAACATGGTGAAAGCCCGTCTCCACTAAAAATACACACACAAAAATTAGCTGGGCAGGGTGGTACACGCCTGTAGTCCCAGCTACTCGGGAGGCTGAGGCAGGAGAATTGCTTGAACCTGGGAGGTGGAGGTTGCAGTGAGCCGAGATTGCACCACTACACTCCAGCTGGTGACAAGGAGGAAATTCCGTCTCAAAAAAAAAAAAATTCAAAAAATCTGTGTAGTGAAAGCCACTGGCATTAACAGCCCAAATGCAGACTAGCCTTGTGAATATAAACGAAATGGGGCAGGCAGGGATAGGGATTGTCACAAACAAATCCCTAATTGCAATGTTATGTCAACCCTTTGGCAAGTCAATGAATCTACCCACAAATCAGTGGTCATCCCTAGAAAATGGAATGCATATGTGATGATTAGAGTGTTTGCTACATGGCACTGTGCTAAGTGCTTTACCTGTATTACCTCATCTAATCTTTATATCAGGTCTGCATATATATTATTATCCCCAATTTACCTAAGAAGAAACTAAGGTTCAGAGAAGGTAAGGGGTCTACCCCAGGTTACAGAGCTGGCAAGTGGTGGATCTGGGATTTAAATTCAAGTCTGTCCCACTCCAAGGCTTGAAACCACTCGGCCTCCCAGCTTTGCAGAGCTGAAGAGCAGCAGCATGGCTAGGCTGCCCTCCTGAGCCACCTCCACTCTCTGGGCTGGAGGCAGTAAGGTTATCTGAGCTTTACTGCTCATTTCACAACCCCAACCTGGATGACAGAACGGACAACACAACTTACACTTTGGTCTCCCTAAGTCAGAGACATTTAACTACTATTTCCAAGGTCGCAGGGGGGGTGATTTTGTTTCGACAAATTGATAAATGCAAAAAATAAAATGCCAACACTTGTAAAAACAGTAATGAAAACAACTTTACGCATCCTAAAAGGGTTGGGAGAGTCAGATTTCAGGTACACACACACACACACACACACACACACACACCAGGAAAGCAAGCAGGGCTAGGGAGAGGGACCCCACCCACCTTGAAGTTCTTCCTGAATCTCCTGCCAGCCAAGCCCATGGTAAACACAAGAATCCAGCTACCAAGCCCTCTGGCACATTCATTAATTAAACTCTATGGATTTGCTGTGTTCCCGGAAACCTCCACTCATTTCAATAATAACTGGAGGCCAACCAGGCTCAGGCTGAGAAAACAGCATACAAGGTACTCAGTCACGGGGGAGGGCAGCGAAAGAAAACCCAGCTCTGGGGCAAAGTTCTGCCTTCCAGGCCTGCTCCAAAGAGGCAGTGTCACCTTGGCCAAGTTGTTTCTTTATCTGGGCTGAGTCTCCCTGATCTAAATAAAAGGGGTCCTGGACGACAAGATGGAAAGTTCCCCTTGTGGAATCTCAGGGCCCTCTCAGGCCTGTATCTTTGCCTCTGGGAAGGGACACCAATGTCCACACTGAGGGTGATGTCCACATCTATGTGTGTACCTTTCTCTCTGCCCAATAAAAATAGAGGAGGGGCAGGACGAGGTGGCTCACACCTGTAATCCCAGCACTTTGGGAGGTCATGGTGGGAGGGCCGCTTGAGCCCAGGAGTTCAAGATCAGCTTGGGCAACATAGCAAGACACCATCTCTACAAGAAAAATTTTTTAAAAATTAGCCAGGCACCATGGTGGGTGCCTGTAGTCACAGCTACTCAGGAGGCTGAAGCAGGGGGGTCGCCCGAGACCAGGAGTTCGAGGCTGCAGTGAACTATTATCGTGCCGCTGCGCACCAGCCTCCACAACAGAGCAAGACCCTGTCTCTAAAAACAAACAAAAAATAAAAACAGAGGAAGAAGGAACTAACATTGACTATATAAAGACAATTCGAAGAACAGAGTCTCTTGATGACAGACAGCCAATCTATCTCATTCTAAAAGGAAAACAAAATGACCAGGCCCATTTAAAGTGTGTAACGCAAGACACCTAGCGAAATGCTTTGTGAATTCCACGGTCAACACATGCTACTGAATCCTCCCAGTTAGAGGCACATTTCTCCCCCAGACTTAGCATTTCTGAAAGTAGACATCTTACCATTGGTGTGTGCGTTCAGTGTAGTGAGAGAGACCTCCCCACTCAAGTCAGTCAGCAAATCTACAACACTTCTCTCATCTGAGACCTCAGAAGTACAGCAGGATGCCAACGACCATCTCTGCATAACAAAAGGCTCTGAAAAGTTCTGCATTAAAAACATTATTTAACCAAGTGATTCTTAAATGTGTTGTCTCTGGTATTCTTCTTTTTTTTTTTTTTTTTTTTGCAACGGAGTCTCCCTCTGTCATTCATTATCCTGTCTCAGCCTCCCAAATAGCTAGGATTACAGGTGCCCACCACCATGCCCAGCTAATTTTTGTGTTTTTAATAGAGACGGGTTTCACCATGTTGGCCAGGCTGGTCTCCAACTCCTAACCTCAGGTGATCTGCCCGCCTTGGCCTCCCAAAGTGCTGGGATGACAGGTGTTGGTATTCTTTATTCAAGGATCCCTTATCAACATGCCACGTGTTCCATGAAGAACTCTGGGAAATGCCTAGACTGTGAAAGTAAGGGGGAATCTGTAATAGGTATCTTCAGTAAAGAGACAAGGTGGGACTAGCTGGCAGGGTCTAAGGTCACTTCCAAGCCCTGATATTCAGGAAATGTATCTATGAAATGTCCACTCGGACGTACCAGCCACATCAGAGGCAGCGTTCATATGAATCTCATGTGCTTCCCAACAGACTCCTGAAACACCTTACAGATAAAGAAACTGAGACTCCAAGAGGGGCAGACACTTGCCCTCCAAGTTGCTTTGTCTTACTCTGCAGCCTGTGTTCTCTGCTATGCCGCCTGACCCCAGTGGGTCTCAGCTCTGGCTGCCCCTTAGAATCATCTAGGAGCTTTTAAAACTCCAACCGCCTGAACTGGATCCCAGACCAATTATGTCAGATGTCTGAGAGGTGGGGCCTGGGCACCTGCATTGTCTGAGAGCCTCTGTTCTATAACAATAGTTTGCAAACTGGAAGGGTGAGAGCTTCAGCAAAGGTTTTGGAAACAATGCAAGACCCTGCTAACATTATATGTGTCTAGTTAGGCTGCATTGATTTAAATAGAGATCCAAGAAGACACAAATGTGTCTGTTTTCTTTGAAAAGCATGACTTCAGTCAATTCTGGGCATAATATAACAACACTCATAACCATCTCCCAGACAATTATCACAGCCATCACCACCACCATAATCGCAACAACAGTGGCTAACAGGTGTTCCTAATGGCCAACGCTGCGCTACAGAGTTTTACACGCATCACCTCATGTCATCCTTACAACAGCCCTATGTGGTTATGCCCCGGCCACCCCTTCAGAGAGGAAGACAGTGAGGCACAGAGGGGCAAAGTAACCAGCCCACAGCCACCCAGCTGGCAGATGGCAGAGCTGGGATCTGAACAGGGAACCAGCCTATTCCCAACTGAGATGCCTCAGTGAGAAGGATGGCGTCACCCTGTTCTCAGACAGCAGAGAAGACTGTCTGCACCACAGAGCTCTTCCCTGACCCTGCCCCACATGACAAACAAAACAGGACATAGGCAACAGGCAGGCAGGCAGCCAGGGCTGAAGGTGGCCCCCAGTGTTGAATGGCTTCCTGGGGTGACATCAGCCTGAGCCCATGCAAATGGCCTCTGCACCTGACCAGGCCAGAGACCTGGCGGGTGACTTCATCCCTAACTTTCCCTCAGGGATGAGCAGTCCCATGCCACCTGCCAGGCCCCAGAGGGAGAAAATCTGAGCCAAAGATCCTAGTCCCCTTAGAAGCAGCAGGGACCTTGCCAGGCCCATGGATGTGGGCACTACCTGTGGGTTGAAGAGGTACCACGCATGCGCCAGGTACCTTGCGCATCCTAAGTCCCAAATCTGTACAAAACTCCAGTTCTGCAGAGGGGGCCATGTAGGCAGGGAGGGAAAAGGACCTGCCTGGGTGGCAGCTGTGTCCTCTGAGCATGGCCTCAGCTCTCCAGGGCTGGAAAACACCCAGTCGGCACCCTCCTCATCACTGCACAGAAATCACCATGGGAAATGCTAAGAACTCTGAGTTGGAAGCCCAGTCTCTTCCACAGCAGTCCCTGTATGTCACTGAGCAAGGTCCCCACCCTGTTTGAAAATCTCCTTGTCTCTGACTGGGGGTGGTGGCCAGCACCACCTCACCAGTTTTCCACTTTCTTTTTCATTTTTGAGCTTTAGAAAAAAAAACAATCTCTTTAAGCAAAATCATAGAAGTCCAATATATTAAAAATGTCAAGGAGCTACCCTGGTCTGGGGTGTGGTGGGAACTGGTAAGTTACGGGAACTGGGGCCCTGGAATCCCACCTCAGTCTTCCTAGTCCCCCACGCCTTTGCCCCTGATATTCAGGCCTGGGACTCTAAGCATTGAAGCTGTGCTTGTTCCCCAAGGGAGGGACAGGTTTGGAGCGCAGCGGGTAGAGGAGCTCTCTACCCAGAGGCTGGGTCGCCTGTGCTGCAGGTGCCGGGGAAGGAACACAGCAGTGCCAGAGCTCTGAGTGGAGGCCCTGACACCAGGGAAGCGGGGAGTGTAGAACTCATCTAGATGTTCACGGTTCCTCACCCTTGTCTTTGACAGTGTCCTCCTCCCCTCCTAGGATGGGACTTCTCTTTTTTTTTTTAGCAATTTGCCTGTATGCAATCTTTTCAAAGTGTTTAAGTTTTCGGAGTATGACAACTCTCTTTCTCTTTGCAGTTGTATCTCATATATTCATATAACAGCTAATCAGGTTACGTAATGACGATTACAAGTAGTACAATTGGCACAAAGAGGTTTGGGATCAAACACGATGGATTCTCAGTACACATTCTATTTTTTTATTTTTTTATTTTTATACCTCTCACAGGGTTATCAGTATACATTCTTTAACCCACTCATTCATTCAAGAAATGATTATGGCCGGGCGCAGTGGCTCACACCCGTAATCCCAACACTTTGGGAGGCTGAGGCAGGCGGATCACCTGAGGTTGGGAGTTTGAGACCAGCCTAACCAACATGGAGAAACCCCATCTCTATTAACAATAAAAAATTAGCCAGGTGTGGTGGTGCAAGCCTGAAATCCCAGCTACTTTGGGAGGCTGAGGCAGGAGAATCGCTCGAACCTGGGAGGCAGCGGTTGCTGTGAGCCGCGATCACACCATTGCACTCCAGCCTGGGCAACAAGAACAAAACTCAGTCTCAAAAAAAAAAAAAAAAAAGAAATTATTTATTGAGTGCCAGGTAGGGGGAACTAAGTGAAAAGGGGCTAAGGGAACTTTCCTGGGAAGGTGAGAATGTCCTAGATCTTAACAGGGTATGGTTTACACAGGTGTGTGCCTTTGTCAAAACTCACGCTATACCTTTAAGATATATGCCTTTTGCTGTATGTAAATCATACCTCCAAAGTATTTATTTATAACAGTTTATGTATTTATTTACAATATTCTTATAAGATAGCAGTGAATATAATGATATTGATAATAAATTGCTTGTTTATTTATGTATTTAAAAAAATTTTTATAGAGATGACATCTCACTCTGTTGCCCAGGCTGGTCTCAAACTCCTGGGCTCAAGCGGCCCTCCTGCCTCTGCCTCCCAACTGGGATGAGAGGCGTGAGCCACCGCACTCTGCCTGACAATAAGCACTTTTAGAGCAACTATGTGCCAGACACTGTTCTAGGAGCTTTGTATATGTCAACAGATGTATTCTTCACAACAACTCCACAGCATATTGTTATTTTCTCCACTCTAGAACTAGGGAAACTGTTGGATGTGGTAGGTTGCGCCTATAGTCACAGCTACTTGGGAGGCTGAGGCAGGAAGAGTGCTTGAACCCAGCAGTTCTAGCCTGAAGCAAGGTGTGATCATGCCACTGCACTCCAGCCTGGGAAACAGGGCAAGATCCTGTCTTGAATAAAATTTTAAAAAGGAAAGAAAAGAAAGAAGGAAACTGAGGCACAATGCCATCAAGCAAGTTGCTTAAGTCACATGCTGGTAGGTTGTAAAGCTGGGATTCAAACCCAGGCCTTCTGGCTCCAGAATCTGTGCTTTTAGCACTAACTAGCTTTTTTTGACTCTGCATAATAGAGGTCCCTCCTCCCCCACCCCATCCTCACGCTTGGGAGAGAAACATAACAAAGGACCTCTGACTTGGCTGGAAGGAGTGACAGAGTACAGGCAGCAAGGAGAACCCCCAGCCTCTGCACCTAGGACCTTGGAGCTAAGTGTGGCTGCCTCCCTTCATCTCCATCCTCAGGATTATGAGGGGTAAGTAAAGTCCAATGTCAGGTATGTGAACGCATCCGATACTGCAGCTGGCACACAGCAGGTGGTTGACAGGGGTAGGTTAGCTGCACAAATGAGCCGAGGACAGAATCCAAACCAGCTAATCAGAAGACTTCAGGAACCCCCCTTTGGCAATGTGTTGTATTAGTTCAGAAAGGATTGGAGATTCGCTCTGTAGGAGGCTGCCTGACTCCAATCCCACACAGCCGCAAAAACAGAGATCTGTGAGTCTGGCACTGCTGTGAGAATCTTCGGCTCTAGAGCAATGGCTTATGGGGGTGCACAGAGATGGGGCTGGGGCTGAGGTACCCACAGAAAAGCTGAAACAGCCTGGAGGGTACCAATTAGGGGAGTGAGAACAAAACCAGACTTTCTCTGGTTGGACATGACAAGGGTGAACATTGAATTCTTGAGACTTGAACACAATAGACCTAGAGTCTTCTGCAGTCCTCAGAGAAGGGAGACTTCCCCCCTTGGACACAAGTTGCTGTTGAACAGGGAATTCAGATTTATAATCTTGAGCCTCTCCAAATCATGTTCCTGGCAGAAAGCACAGCTCTGCTGAGCCCTCATCACCCACCCAACATCTGGCTTGCAGCCACCTAGGAACATGGCATCCATTCATGCATTGGTTCATGCATTCACTCATTCATCCATCAGATAAGTATTTTTATTAACATGAAGAAACATTAAGGAATTGGTCCTTAAAGAGCAGTGCCCATATAACCGTCTCTACCTGCAGCTCACCTGGAGCTCTTGCCATACAAGCAGATCCTGGGGCCCTCCTCAGACCCCAAAGCACCTGCCTGGTACTCTCCTCATGGCACCAGGACCCAGGACACATCTGATGCCCACCCAAGTTTGAGTTCAATCTTTACATCTTTAGCCCTTTGCACATGCAAGGACACCATAACTCAAAGAGGTCGAGGCCCTTGGCCAAGATCCTAGATGTCAGAAATGTAGTGTCAGGATTTGAACTCAGGCCCATCTGTACCCCTGCTGTCTCCTCCTCCACCCCCATCCCAGCAATCAGACACCACTGGACCACCACAGCCGCTTCACCACAATTCAGCTCAGAAACCATTTTTCAACCAATGGCACTAAGTTGTTGAAAATCCATGGGGCTCCCCGTCCCATGAAAAGATTAGCAAACTCACTAAGCAGATCTCTAATGACCTCCATTCTTTTTTCATCTTGCCCACAAAAGGACTTGTATTTATGCAAGAGAAGAGGAAAACAAAATCCAACATAGGATATGAAAAATCTCCAACTGTTCAGCCCCCAGGCGTATATAGGAATGCCTCCTACTTAACCCTTCCTTCCTAATTAGCTGTGGCTGTTAATGACACATAAATATGCTTTGATCATCAAGTAGCAACAACGTAGAGGTGGGGTGGGGCAGGATGGGATGGGAGGAATCTTGCAAGGGGAGGCGGGGAAGCCAAGTGGACACAAAGGAGGCTGGGAAGAAGACGCTGGGGCTGCTGGCTCTATGCCAGGCCCACGTGTCCATCTCCCTCCCTTCTAATAACTAAACACTAGAGGGTGGGGATCATGCTAGAGAGAGAATGGCACAGTTTAAAGAAGAGGCTTAAGCTTCTTAACACGCCAGTGGAGCGTGTGCCACGGTTCCGTCATTCCAGGCAGCCATTCCAGGCAGTGGGAACAGTTTGTGCAAAAGCTGGGAGAAAGGAACGTGGTCGCAGAGCTGTGAGCAGCCCAGCGGCCCAGTGGTCTGGAAGCGAGGCCAGCAGAGTGCTGAGAGCCTACCATGTGCCCGGCACACTCGTTGCCGTACAGAAATTTCACTGCCATGAACAGCATTATGATTCCCTTTGTACAGATTGGGAAACTGAGGCTTGCTCAAAGTCATGCTCAAAGTCACACAGCTAGTAGAGAGGGGAACAGGGATTTGAATCTGAACTGATTTTACTGCGAAGATCTTAAGAGGTCATACCACAATCTCTAAAAACATATGGGGAAACTGAGGCCCATAGCCAGTGTCATGGAGAGGACATCGGTTCAAAGCTGCACAGCTGGGATATACATATGCTCACTTTTCTAAAAAGTCAAAAGGCAGGAATGGAGTCCCTTTATTTTTAATGCATCACACAACTGACTACAGGGCTTTCTGCACATGATAGGAGCTCAATAAATGTCTGTGGCTCAAACTCCAAAGGGTGTCAAAGTTGAGAGCCACCTGGCCTCCAATGCTGCAACACTGGATTTAGAAACCCAAGCTCCAGTCCTGTGTCTGTCACTAACTCGCTGTGTGACCTTGCATAGGTCTCTTGCCCTCTCGGGGCCTAGGCTTCCTCAGCTATAACAAAAAAGGAGTGAACTGGAGGGATCTACATGTTCTGACAACCAAGGCTCAGGAACTCCTCCATGAAGAACAATTCCGTACCAACGTCCTGCCTGTCAGCTACCTGTTTACATGGGCACCTAGGGTTCATTTAAAAACATTTACAGATAATGAAACTCTACCCATCATCTGCCAGCCTGGCTACCTTTATATGCTGCTCTTTGAATGCAGCACCAGAGGGTCCAGAAAATTCCAGGCTTTTCCTGCCAAGATGTCTGCCACGTGGCTGCCAAATCCAACCTTCGTCCTTCCCAAAGCAGAAGGCAATTACCAAGAAGAAAAGAACAGGCTCCTAGCTACGAATTAAGGAATTACAGGTGTTAAATCATAGGTGTGCCCAGGGAAGGGCTGTTTCTAGAAATCAAGCTGGTGATAGTGGGAACGTGAGGTGCTGGATAATTTCTGGCTTTGGTAGAAAGCGAATATTTGGATCTGGAGCCAGGAGGTGTAGGGCTGGAAATTAATAGACTGTGAAGAGAATTTCCAAACACCAGAAAATCTGCCCCGCTCTGAACCTCCCCTTTGACAGGTGATAACTAGAATGACAATAAAAGCCACCGTTTATAAATAACTATGTGCTCTCCACCAGCATCTCCTGTCATTCTCATAACAACTCTGTGAACTGATATTGTCTGTGCCACTTTGTAGCAAAATAAAAACGCTTTATCAGAGCAGAGACACTTGCCCTAAATTACACCAGGAATCAAAGGTTCTATTACCTATGA
Source organism: Aotus nancymaae (assembly GCF_030222135.1). Lineage (NCBI taxonomy): Eukaryota > Metazoa > Chordata > Mammalia > Primates > Aotidae > Aotus > Aotus nancymaae. The sequence continues at coordinate 305,941 of NW_026988491.1, read as the reverse complement.
GTTAGGGTATTCCAAAGGCCTACTACTAATGCTTAGGCCTTGTCCAGAATCTATTGGGTAAGGCCGAATGGTGACTTAAGGCCTGGCAGGGGTTTGAACTCACATCTCTTGGCTCCCAGATTGAGCTCTTATAATCCACATCAGTGGTTCTCAACCAAGGATGACTTTGCCCCCCACATTTAGCAATGGCTGGAAACACTTTTGGGTATCACAACTGGGGATGGGAAGGATGGTGCTGGCATCTAGTAAGAAGAGGCTGGGGATGCTGCTCAGCATCCGACAGTGCCCAGGACAGCTCCTTATGACAGAGAGCTATCCATCCCTATGCCAGTGTCACCATGGTGTGAAACCCGGTCTACACCATGGTACCTCTCAGAAAAGGCATCCCAGCTCTCTCAATCCACTTTCTCAAATGGGAGGCACAAGAAACGAGATGTCAGCAGACCTGGGCTGGAATCCGTGGTTGGCCAACGGTGAACTAGGTGACTCTGGGCAAGTCACCTCTCCCCAAGTCTCAATTTTATCATTTGCGAAACAGACATGACACAGATAATACCTACTGGATGAGGATTCTCTAAGGATTTAAGACAATCTCCTTGGCTCAATGGATGGCACATGGTCAATGCTTAAAATACGTTCCTCTTTAAGCCTTAATTTCCTCATCTGTAAAATGGGACAATAGCCTCTCCCTTGATGTGACCCTCCAGTTTTTTTTCTCTGAAATTTTATAAAGAAGTCACATCTTCCCAGATGGCCTAGCTGCCAGATGCAAACAATCTGGAGAGGCGGCTGCCACAGCCAGCCCCTGGACCAGCAGCTAACTTTGCATGAATACGAAATAAACAGTCAGGCACGGTAGCCCATGCCTCTAGTCTTAGCACGTTGGAAGGCTGATGCAGGAGGATTGCTTGAGCCCAGGAGTTCAAGACCAGCCTGGGTAACATAGTGAGACTCCCATCTCTACAAAAACTACAAAAAATTAGCTAGGCATGGTGACACATGCCAGCAGTCCCAGCTACTGGGGAGGCTGAGGAGGGAGGATCGTTTGAGCCTGGGAGGTCAAAGCTGCAGTGAGCTATGATCGCAACGCTGCACTCCAGTCTGGGTGACAGAGTTGAGACCCTGTCTCAAAACAAACAAACACATGGTGTTAAGTGTCTGAGAGCTGGCAGTTTGTTACTGCAGCATAGCATATCCGAATCTGACTAACGTGGCAAGGTTATAAGGCCAGCAACTGTGACAGGCATTTATTATGCACTTCCTAGGTTCCAGGCATTGTGCTGGGTACTTCACAAGGAATCTGAGGCTCATAGAATTAAAATCACCTGTCTGAGGTCCCATAGCTGGCTAGTGGCAAAGCTGGGATTCAAACTAAGAACTCTCTGAAGGGAGAGCCACGCTCTGAACTGTAGCACCCCTCTTCTCTTGCAATCAAGAAAGAACAGCTGGAGATACCAAATCTATGCCTAGAAAACAAAAGTCAAATGTGTTCACAAACTCTGCAATTTTTAATTCTTAGTAAACAGGTATGTTTCAGACCCTCCTTTCAAGGGAGCAAGGCAATGTGACCAGACTTCTCTAGACTACAAATTGATGCTGGACAAGAGCCACCATGCTCTCATATCTCTGCATAGAGTTCACTGCTGTTTATGGCCCAGCTCTTACAATGAATGTTTGATGAGTTAAATGGGGTAATGAGCACTTAGAATCCAAGAAACGAATTCCATCCTATGCTGGGAGATTCATGCCAACTCCTAAAAGGGTGAGCTACTCAAAAGCCCCAGGACCCTGACCCCAGGCGGGCTGAGCAGCCAGCCTCCTTTATGGGCAAGAACATATGAGACAAGAAAGGCATCCACTGGGAATACCAACACCTCCCACAATACCGACCACGGGTGGGTCTTCCTACCTCAATTTACTCATCTGCAAGACAAGGGATTAAATAATACTCCCTGGCCATCCTCGGACTATTCCCATAAGCGTAAGTGAGAAGAAATGTGTACTGGTTATCTCTGGCTGCGTAACAAATAGCCCCACAACTCAGTGGGCTGAAATAATAAGCATTTATTATCTCACACAGTTTCTGGAAGCCAGGGATCTAGGAAGGATTTCAGTGAATGGTCCTGGCTCAGGGTATCTTATGAGTTTGGAGTCAAGCTGTTGGCCAGAGGTGCAGTTTCACCTGCAGGCTGGAAGATCTGCTTCCAAGCTCACCTGTGAGTCTGTTGGCAGGTTTCAGTTCCTTCGTGGTAGTGGACTAGAGGCTTCAGTTCCTCGCCATGTGGGCCTCTCTACAGGATTGCTTGAGGGTCCTCAAGACACGACAGCTCTTCCCAGAGTGAATGCTCCAAGAAAGGGAAGGAGTGACCAAGAGGGAAGCCACAGTGTTTTCTGAAACCTCATTTTGGCAAGGCACAGTGGCTCAAGCCTATAATCCCAGAACTTTGGGAGGCCAAGGCGGGAAGATCATGAGGTCAGGAGATCGAGACCATCCTGGCTAACACAGTGAAACCCTGTCTCTACTAAAAATACAAAAAATTAGCCAGGCATGGTGGCACACGCCTGTAGTCCCAGCGAGGCAGGAGAATCACTAGAACCTGGGAGGCAGAGGTTGGAGTGAGCCAAGATCATGCCACTATACTCCAGCCTGCATGACAGAGCAAGACTCCATCTCAAACAAACAAACAAACAAAACCTCATCTCAGAAGTAACAGCAGGTATTCTGTTGGTCACATTGACCAACCCAGGACAGCATAGACGGGGACTTCACAACAGTGTGAATACCTGAAGGCAAGAATCACCGCAGGGGCCACCTGAGAGGCTGTCTATCATGTTTGACTGTGCCTTGCCAACTCTTAAGCTCTGATCAAATAACAATGGTGATGATGATAATAACTGTTTACCAAGATCCTACTGACACAGGACAGGCAAAATGGGGCTTAGCCCATGAGGGCTCTTGGCTTTGCCCAAGAAAGAATTCAAGGGCAAGCTGGAGTTGGAAGAGAACAGCTTTATTGAAGTGGTGGTGTTACAGCTCTGTGACGGCTCCTGCAGAGCAGGGCTACCCCAATGGCAGACAGTGGCAGCTCAGGGCAGTTTTGCAGTCATATTTCTATGCACTTTTAATAACGTGTAGAATAAGGGGTAGTTTATGCAGGAATCTCTAGGGAAGGGTAGTAACTTTTGGGTTACTGGGTCATTGCCATGGAAAGGGACAGTAACTCTCTGACAATGGTAAACTGACGTGTCACACTGGTAAGCATGTCTGATTGGAAAGCTGCTTCTGCCCTGGTCCTGGTTTAGCTAGTTCTCACTTTGGTCCAGTGCCCAATCCCCATCTCTGGAGTTGAGTCCCGCTTCCTACCTCACTATTAAGCACCACGCATTGTGCTAAGTGTTCCACCTCAACACAATCTTTACTGCAACTGTGGAGGGAAGCAATATTGTTGGCCCCATTTTACAAAAGAGGAAACTGAGGCTTAAAAAAGTATGAAAACTACCCAAAGCCACATAGCAAGGGAGACACAGAACCAGGACTCAGACTCACAGCTCTCAGATCCCACAATTCACTCTCTTAACCAGCAGCGTATACTGGAGCTGGCCTGTCCTGGCCTCCCAGGGACAACTACAATTTTCAGGAGCCAGGTATTAAACACAGCCATTACTAAAGATTAAATGATCTAAACTAAAAGAAATCACATTAAAAGCAAAAGTAATAAATACTCACATCTCAGCACTTCCTAATTACTTTGCTCCATTTTATTATTTTCCATGGTCTTGAGGTCACTTATGTCTATTATATCTATGTGATAAAAATACTACAGAACAGTGATCTAGGCCAGACACGATGGCTCTTGCCTGTAATCCCAGCACTTTGGGAGGCTGAGCCAGGCGGATCACAAGGTCAGGACGTGGAGACCATCCTGGCTAACATGGTGAAACCCTGTCTCTACTGAAAACACAAAAAATTAGCCGGTGTGGTGGCAGGCACCTGTGATCCCAGATAATTGGGAGGCTGAGGCAGGAGAATCGCTTGAACCTGGGAGCCAGAGGTTACAGTGAGCCAAGACTGCGCCACTGCCCTCCAGCCTGGGTGACAAAGCAAGACTCCATCTCAAAAAAAAAAGAATAGTGAGCTACTGTCCATCTTTCCCCAACTTTGGGTTTAGTGAAAACTAGTTAGAAGCTTACAATTGGCCATGGTGGGAGTATTTATACCATGAAATTGGGCAAATGCTACCAATCAGAGCTTTTTCCCCAACAAGACAGGCTTGTTAAACATTTACCAGCACACCATTACAACTAATCTAATACATTATTTCTCTTGTAAGGACTTCTCTTGCTAAAGACTCCATTCTTCATGAAATCCAAAAACATAACACTCCCTGTGATGTGTATCAATCCCGATTTCCTTCCTGAAATTTCTGACTTCCTGATGAGGAAGCAAGAAACATTTGTCTGAACAAAACATCTGGGATTTGAAAACGCTGCCAGAGGGAGAGAGAAGTGAGAGTAACAACTGGGCTTTCTGACCATGGAAAGCAACATGAGCTTACTTAAACCTCAGAGACCTCTCAGAAATCCAGACGAAGAGGTACATACACAGACCCCGCCCCTGCAGGGGTCACTTCTGATAGCCCAGAACGGGAAATGACCCAAATGTCCAGCCAGACAGGTTAATAAATTATGAAGACACAAACAGTCTCATGTTGCAAGGGCATTAAAAGTGTTATAAAGACATATAAAATGTTCATTTTTAAAGACTATAAAGAGACAGAGGGTTGGCGATTTTGTTTGGAAGAGGGAGGAAAACAGACAAGAAGGAAATGCGCTCCAGTGCTAGGAGTGGTTTTCATCAATGTGATGTTAGAAGAGTGGGCGGGTTTTGTTTTCTTTACATTTTTCTTTATTTTCCAAGTGTACATTGAGCACACGCTATTTTTTGGCCGGGGACAGAGGAAAGGAGATTAACATTATTGAACAAAAGCAGATCCCTGTGGAGCGCCCGAGCCCTCTGTTCTGTCCCTCTATTCACTCTAGGTCTCTCCCAGAGGCACCTACTCTCAGACCCAGCCTTTGGCCCAGGCTACATCTATAAAGGAACCATTGTTCTCTGGGTGACATCATTCTGCTGCCAGGAGGGTGAAAAGGAGACCTGAAATTGGGTGAGGCCAGCCCAAAAGAAAGCAGCTTGTCCTGCCTGCCTGGTGACACTGTAGCAGAGAATGAAGTGACATCATGCTGGCCTTTGGGGCTGGGTTTAAGTCTAACCCCTCAAATCCACACCCCAAGGCGTGGCCTGAGACCAGGGCACCTGGCAGGGCTTCTGGACATGAGGTGGCAGGTGGCAACTGGCAGTCGGCACAGGCAGCAGGAGATGGAGGAAGGGTGCACGGCAGCCGGACCCCACTGCTTTGAAGCCCAGATCTCCAGGAGAAATGCGTTAATAACAACCTGTGCCTGGCACACAGAGGCACTCAGTAAGTGGTAGCTAGAGTTGTTATTCTGCTCTTCTCTTCCAGCACCCCACACAGAGGCACAGACCCGATCATCTGAAGAGCTCTCCCTTGCTCAGTACCCTCCAATGCTAAAATCTAACATCCTATCAGAGCCCCCCTCCTGGGCCTTACCCGCCCTGGCCCCTGGCCCACCTCTCTTAGCTCACTTCTACCCTCTCCCACTGACCCGCGCTGCTCCAGCCACTCTGGGCTCCTTGCTGCTGCTCTTCAAACACACCAGGCATGAATCTGCCTCAGGACCTTTGCGCTGCTTTTCCTGCCGTTCCAATGTCCCTCCAAACTTTCTGGGGCTCATCCCTTCACTCATGCAGGTCTCTGCTCCAATGTCACCTCCTGAGAAGACCTTCCTGACCACTCTTCCTAAAATACACTCCCACGGTGTCCATGCCCTGTTACATTTTCTTCAGAACCCTCACCATTATCTGAGAACACATTCTTTGTTCATTCATTGGTTTATTTAGTTGTTTAATGTGTCTTCTGCTCCTATGAATCCTCTGGGGGCAAAGACCCTGCCTGTTTCTTCCTCCATGGAGCACAGTACCTGGTAGAAAAGAGGTACTCAATTAAAAATTCTTAATGAATGGGCCGGGGGCGGTGGCTCACGCCTGTAATCCCAGCACTTTGGGAGGCCGAGGCGGGCGGATCACAAAGTCAAGAGATCGAGACCATCCTCGCAATGATGAAACCCCGTCTCTGCTAAAAATACAAAAATTAGCCAGGTTTGGTGGCACGCGCCTATAGTCCCAGCTACTCGGGAGGCTGAGGCGGAAGAATTGCTTGAACCCAGGAGGCGGAGGTTGCAGTGAGCCGAGATTGCGCCACTGCACTCCAGCCTGGCGACAGAGCAAGACTCCATTTAAAAAAAAAAAAATTCTTAATGAATGAATGAGTGGTTTTTTATTACCATTATACTTCAGATTTTCCAGACTGCCCTCTACCAGGAAAGAACTCCAGACCTCCCTGGACTAGAATCCCGGCATCAACTCTGAGATCAGACGGGACTGGGAGCGTTCAGGCTGGTGTGACCATATACTTGGTATCCTCTCTTATGAAGTATATACCAGGGCTGTGTCACTTATCCTCTCTGGGCCTCAGTTTACCCATATATAATATGGATATGTGTCACGAGGTGGACACAAGACTGAAGGAGAGTGGATTTCAGGAAGACAGATATTCTGTGAGCTCCTAGCCACTAGTGTTCCCGGTACTGGCAATCCCAAGGTGAATCAGGATGGTCAAAGCCCTGGCCCTTGTGGAGCTGACATCCTAGGGGAGGAGTCAGAGAATAAACCAGGGAGCAAGTGACATGAAATAAGCACAGACTGAGACAGGTCCCACGAAGAAGTGAAGTGGGATGGGTACAGGGAAACGCAGGGGATTCGCCACAGCCTGGGATGTGGGGAAGCCTCTCTGCAGAGGTGAAGAGAGGACAAGTGCATTTTAGGCAGGGGAAATGGTGATGGCACAGGCCTGGGGTCTGGAAGGAGCATGGGGTGACTGATGAAGAGCAGGAGGTTAGAGTGGCAAGGGCAGAGTGAGCATGAAGGACAGAGGTAGGAGCTGATGTCAGGAGGGAGGCAGGGCCAGGTCGCTCAGGAAAACTGGGCATCTAAGTCTGGGATGAGGTGGGGAATGATCTGATCTCTTGGGTATGTTGTGGGGAGAATGAACTGGATGGGAGGGGCCAGAGTGTAAGCTGTGGGGAGTGTATGGGGTGGTGAACAGTGGCCCATAAAAAGATACGTTAGCCAGGCTTGGCGGCTCACACTTGTAATCCCAGCACTTTGGGAGGCTTAAGTAGGTGGATCCCTTGAGGCCAGAAGTTTGAGACCAGCTTGGGCAACAAGGCGAAACTCTGTCTCTATTAAAAACACACAAAAAAATAGGTGGGTGTGGTGGCATACACCTGTAGTCCCACCTACTTGGGAGGTTGAGGGAGGAGGTTACCTGAGCCTGGGAAGTTGAAGCTTCAGTGAGCCATGACTGCACCACCACACTCCAGCCTGCGTGACAGGAGACGCTGTCTCAAACAAAAAACCACAGTTATGTTTGCATCCTAGCCCCTAGACCCTGCAAACATGACCTTACTTGGGAAAGGGACCTTTGCAGATGGAATTAAGCTGCAGGTCTCCAGCTGAGCTCATCCTAGATAATCCAGGAGGCTCCTATGTTCAGGGACAAGTGTCCTTATCAGAGACAGGAGAGGAGATGACAAAGAGGAGACAGTGACATGAAGAACGGAGGCAGAGATTGGAGTGATGTGGCCACGAGCCAAAGCATGCCTGGAGCCACCAGGAACTGGCAGAGGTGAGAGAGGACGCTCCTCTAGAGCCTCTGGAGGGAGCATCGGCCGCTGACATTTTGATTTCAGACTTCTGGACCCAAGAACTGTGAGAGACGAAGTTATCTTACTTTAAGCTACCAAGTTTGTGGTAATTTATTACAGAGCTGGAGGACCCTAGTACAAAGAGAGTACTAATGGAGATGAACTGAAATGGGGCTTCCAAAGGCAAGAGTCCTATGTATCCTTTCCTTTCAATTCTCCCCGACTCACTAAAGAAGAATGTGTGTGTGGCGGGGGGCGGGGGGAGACACTGAGCCCTGCTGAATATTTTAAGCAGCCATTCCAGTCCATAATTAACACAGAAGCAAATACTCCCACTCGGCCTTAGGCTGGAGGACTGAACACTCAGCTCTGAGGCTGATGTTTAATAGTGAATCCCCAGTGCAGGGCGTGGTCATGCTCCCAGCAAGGCCAACACATGCTGGATGGAATCCCCACTTCATGGATCCCGGCTGTGTGGCCCCAGGCCTGTGACTTCACCTCTCTGTGCTTCAGATTTCTCCATTCACAAAGTATGGGTTACACCCAATAGGGGCAGCTGTGTGGTTCCTGGCAAGTAGGAGAGGCTCAGTGGATGTGGGATCCCTGCCCTTCTCCCCATAGTTAAGTCACTGAGAGAATACCCCAGCTACAATTATTGTGCCCCACACCAAATTATATACGGCAGTATTCTCAAACCTGGAGGGGGCTGGGAGAGGCACTGTGATTCTGCCCCAAAGGGACCTGGTAATATCTGGAGATATTTTTGGTTGTCACAACTGTGGGACATGCTACTGGCTTCTAGAGGTTAGGGACCAGGGATAAGCTTACAATGCACAGACCCCATCCCTTGCCCCACACAGCCAAAAAGAATTACATAGCCCAAGATATCATTGAAGCTGAGGCTGAGAAATTCTGATATGTAGCAATAGTTTGAGGTTACTGATATATACAGCAATAGTTTGAGGTTACAGACAGATCCTTGATATTTTAAGATAGTTCCGTCATTTTCAGCACATATATGACATATTTACATTCTGATGTGTTTTATTATCAGCCTCACTAGAAAGCAGCTCTGTGAAGGCAGGATTATTGTCTCTTCTGTTCACAGCCATTTTTCCTGCACCAGGGTTGTGATAGGTACTCAGTAAATACCGGTTGAGGGGGCCAGGTGTGGTGGCTCACACCTGTAATCCCACCATTTTGGTAGGCCGAGGCGGGTAGATCACTTCAGAGTTTGAGACCACCCTGGCCAACATGATGAAACCTTGTCTCTACTGAAAATACAAAAATTAGCCAGGCGCGGTGGGTGGTAGTAGTCCCAGCTACTCAGGAAGCTGAGGCAGGAGAATCACTTGAACCCGGGAGGCAGAGGTTGTAGTGAGCCAAGATTGTACCACTGCACTTCACCCGAGGCAACAGAGGGAGACTCCATCTCAATACATACACACATACACACACACATACACACATATATACACACACACATACATACACACATACATACACACACATACACACATACACACACACACACACAGATACACACATGCATACACACACACACATACACATACATACATACATACATACTGGTGGAGGGGCCAGGTGCGGTGGCTCATGCTTGCAATTCCTTTACTTTGGGAAGCTGAGGTGGGAGGATCACTTGAGGCTGGGAACTCAAGAGCAGCCTGGGCAACATAGCAGGACGCTGTCTCTACACAAAAGAAAAAAAATGGCTGGGTGTGGTGGCGCACGCCTGCAGTCTCAGCTACTCCAGAGGCAATAGGATGGCTTGAACCCAGGGGATCAAGGCTGCGATGAGCTATGATCGTGCCACTGCGCTCCAGCCTCAGTGACAAGGCAAGACCTAATCTCCAAAATAAATAAAATAATAGGCGGGGTGCAGTGGCGCTCATGCCTGTAATCCTAGCACTTTAGGAGGCCAAGGCGGGTGGATCACTTGAGGTCAGGAGTTCGAGACCAGCCTGGTCATCATGGTGAAACCCCATCTCTATTAAAAATACAAAAATTAGCTGGGTGTGGTGGCGGGCCTGTAATCCCAGCTACTGGGAAGGCTGAGGCAGGAGAATCTCTTGAACCCAGGAGGCGAAGGCTGCAGTGAGCTGAGACTGTGCTGCTGCACTCCAGCCTGGGCGACACAGCGAGGCTCTAAGTAACTAAGTAACTATATAAAAATAAATACTGGTTGAATGAAAAAGTGAGTGAATTAATGAAGACACACAAATTATACACACCTTATGCTTAGCGTGGAGTCCTGCACACAGTAAATACAGAGTCGCCCAGGTTCTTCCTTTGCTCCCTAAGGCACCAGTCAAGGCTTCTAGGAAGGCGGGATTTACATTACAGTCTGACGCCCCCCGGAAAGCAACATGGAATGAACATTTACTCAGCACCTCCTGCATGCCAGCCAGGGCTGTGCTGGCTCTTAGTCCACGCTGTCTCATTGACCCACCCTTCAGACAAGTCTCGGTTGAATCTCCATGTTTCAGATGAGGGCACTGAGGCTGAAAGAGGTGATTTAAGGTGGCCCAGGTCACTCATTCTGCACGTGGTAAGTTGAGACTCAGGCTCAAGTCTGTATGACTCCAAAGCCCTCTCTGTGCAGCACCCTGTGGCCTCAGAGACCCCCAACTTCCCGCTTTTATTCCAGTCTTGACCCCTGTGCCACTGCCATTGTTCATGGGTTCTGGAATTTTCTGTCTGGCCTCTAACTGGAGCCCACCTCGTCTCCTGGGCTAACCCCGGCGTCCCAGGCATGTTTCTCAGGCTCATACGGGACTGCAGCACAAACGTGTCTCTTCCTGCCTTTGTGGCTCAGAGACAAAGCGTTTGTTTTCCCTCTTTCTCCTTTTTATCCCTTGGACACAGAGGCAGGCAGGCCATTAGCAAATTACTTCAGGGCTGGCTTTAGAAAACATTTCAGGGCACGCCTTTGAGAGTTATTTTATGCCCGTGATAGATTCTTCTACATTGCTCTAAGTAAATACAAGCCAGAGGCAGGAACCAGGATGAAAAGAATGGATTATTTAGATAAATCACGCAGACAAGGTCGGAAAGACTAAAATCCTGGCCCTTCCCAGTCCAGCCATGGACACTGTTGTTGTCCCAAACTCTTAAGTAATTGTCAGTGGCTTTAAAAAGTTTCTTCCCATAAAACGAAGATTTAAGTGAAGTTCCTGAGTGAAAGGGGAATGTGTGGGTTTTCCAGCTCACTGAAAATCTTTGAAGGGATGGTTTGAGAGGAAAGGTTTGGTTGTCACAAGAATTAATTTTTAAGGCACACATACCACACACTAAGCACAGCCACACTCACCACACGTTTACCAGCCCATCAATGCACGATCATCCCCATTTCACAGAGGAGGAAATCAAGGAACAGAGAGGGAAGGAGTCTGCCCAAGGTCACATGGCTGGGAATTGGCAGAGTCAGGTCTCAACCCCAGGCAGGAGGTCCCTGGCCTTGCGTTTTCCTTGACTTCTCTGCAAGACGGCACGTGTTCCCATCCCAACTCTGCCTTTACCCTACTCAGGCAGAGTGTCCAGGCAATGAAAAGAGAGAGGACATTCACAAGTGTGCACCTACTGTGTGCCTGCCACTGTGCCAGGGGCTTGCTTCAATCTTACACCAAGCCCTTGGTTCTCCTCATTGGACAGAGGAAGAAACTGAAGCTTAAGAATGGATCAGGGCTCCTCAGCCAGGAGTCTGATCCAAGCTGTCAAGGCCAAGGCCAGCTGGTGCCTACCACCCAGTAGATGGCTACGTGGAAAGGAGCCCAAAGCTTGAATGTATTTAGCCTGTATTTACACTGCTGGAGGCATCTCAATGTAACAGGGAATGGCTCTGCACCACCCAACTTCATTCATTCAACCAGCTAGAGAAGCCATTCTTGCCAGTGGCACCAACCTGTAACACAGGGTAAGAGGCCTAGGGGATTCAGGGGTCACACCACTCCCCAGGCTGGGGAAAGAGGGATGTCAAAAGAGCCTGCCTATCAGCAACCCCATACCCTGAGAGAGAACAAGAGTGACAGAGAGGGAGAGACAGAGACAGAGCAAGGCAGAGAGACACATCACAGAGACAGAGAGACACACAGGGGGAGACAGAATGAATGAGGGGCCTTCTTTCCCTGTGCCAAGTCACACCTTCCAGAGGTTGGGGAATCTGTCGCATAAATTCAAGCTCCACTAATTTGTCCAAGGCCACAAAGGAGCACAGACCCAGTGTGAAGGCGACATGCTGTCGATGAGCCGTGTGTCATGCCCAAGCGCTCGGCTAATGTCTTGCATTTGCACCTGCCCGCTCTGGCTGCTGTGTGACCTAGGGTGAGTCACCCCACCTCTGGGCCAGCAGAGGGGATACTGAGTCCCTGCAACTGGCAGGACAGCTGTGAGCCCTGCCACCTCGAGTGTAGGGAGGGCCAGCTCAGGGCTCCTCCTAAATGCTGGGTCCCTTCATGACTGTAGGCACTCCTGACTAGGAGGAACCCAGAAAAGGGGCTGGCTTAGCCCTTCGCCTGTCCTCAGGTGCTCCCGCGAACGGGGCCAGCACAGTCAGGTGGCAGACGTCTCCTATGTGAAAATGCCAGGCACTCTCTTTAGGTTCAGGCCTGGTCAGTGATGTGGGCAGACCTGAGGTTATCGGGAGAGCCAGGGGAGAACATCCGCCAGGAGCTGGACTGGAAAGAACCCGGAATGGGGAGGTCAGAGCCTGGGGTTCGGGTCCCAGCTCTGCCACTCGTTTACTGTGCTGCCCCACAGGGTAGGCACTTTCGCACTCAGGCCCCAGTCCCACCTCTCCAGATCATCGTAAGGTCTCTACAGTTGTTTCTGCACTGTCCCCTAGCAGGACACAGGCCAAGCTTTTAATCGTGAGCTGTCACTCCAGACTGCTGTCTCAATCCCGAGCCCTCTTGAGCCTGCCTGAGTGAGAAATCAAGGCCTCCCACCCTGGCCCACTCACACCAAGCCCCAGGTTCATGGTCAGCGGGCAAACTCACCCGCCACCTTGGTCTCCTAAGGCCCTTTCCTTGGCAATCAGATGAGAGCTCAGTGGAACCAAGGAAGCTACAACTCAGCATGCACACGACATGGCCACTTGTTCTTCCTAGCAGGGTAAGAGGAGCCGAAGCAGGTGCCACTAATCCACCCTAAAAATAGGGGGAAGGACGAGCTTTCGTGTCAGGGTCTGGGGTGTTCACACTTAAACATAAATCAACTAGCAAATTCGGCGCACCTCACGTGCTGGCCCTGTCCACACAGACCTCGACTCCAGCAAAAATTTCCTGACCAACTTCGTGAGAGAGAGGAATTATTGCTACGTGCCTCCTTCCCAGGTGCAGAGAACACGGAGGGCCTGGGCTTTGACAACTATTCTGGGAGAAGTAACTTCCCTCGTTTGATGACTGGGACCCCCTCCCTGGGACGACTGGAGGGGAGGAGCTTTCAGCATTGTTTTAATATTTTCTAAAATATCATAAGCTTACAATATCTGGCGGTTCCGAGTCTGTCTGTCTTTTCCTCAGTGAAGAAAATCTCTGTTGGCTGCGAGCAGAGAAGCGGCGGAAAGATTCCCGACTCCGGGAGGCCAGGTGTCGGAAGGAGGAGGTGCGCTTGAAGGGGGTGCGGCTGGCCGGCTCTGCACTCGTCCGTTCATGCCCCACCGTGGTGGTCACCAAATTGAGGGCTTCCTGGAAGGACCTCCTAACGGTGCCCATCCATTGGGTCATGTGGGTCTGAGCCACTGTGAGTTTATCTCCCAGGTAATCCATGGGGCCAGCCAGGAAGAGAGGGAAGGAGGAGGTGAGGGAGGGAGGGAGCAATTAAAACGCCAGTCTCCTCTCCCCTCTTCTGACCCTCTTGCTCATGGAAGTTCTCGGCTTGCTTGGAGGAAAAGCAAACAAACAAACAAAAAACAAGAAAACCCAGCAGCTCTCTTCAGGCAAACCAAGGGTAAGTAAACATCCCTGAGCCAGCAGCCGGCTGCATCCACGGGCACCGCTCGGAATTACGAGGCAGCTAAGTGGCAGGCTGGGAGTCCACCCCAGCGGAGCTGTAAAGTCAACACACCGGGCAGTCCAGGTTCCAGCTGCTGGGCTCACCCAGCTGATCAGCCGCGACGAGGAGCTTTGAGGAACAAGCAGGCTGCTCTCACTCCAGGGCGTGACGGCCCCCGAAAGGTGCGGGGGGAAGGGCAGCCTTGGGCACCCTCGTCCTCACTTCCCTTCAGGTAGGCAGCCCCCCTGAGGTGCACCCTGGAAGGTTCCAGTGGGCAGGCTGCTGCACCCTGCTGTCCCCTGCCCAGCTGCCCTCAGCCAGACCCTGCTCACCTGACCCATGCAGGTTTTCTGTCCTCTGGCTGGAGATTCCAAACCTGTCAGCCGGCAGGCGGCTAGCTCACTTCCGGAGGCAGCCACCAGGGCCCCCGGGTCCCCTGGCTGAACAGCCAGGGATGACATCAGCCCCCGTCTTAACGAGGGGCTTCGCTGCCCAGGAATGCAGGAGGGGCCTCAGAGAGGCGGAGGCGGTGGCAGCGGCCGCCCAGGGAGCTGACGTCCGCCCCCATTTTTTTCTCCCCCAAGTCCCAACTCGCTCACGGTCCCTCGGGGCTGATGGCAACTTCACGTGCCTGCCAGTCTACCCACCCCTGTGCCCTCACCGCAAGCGCACCAGGAAATGTGGCTGCACGTGTGTGCATGTGTGTGCACGTGTGTGTGTGTGTGTGTGTGTGTGTGTGTGTGCCTGTATGTCAGAGATCTGGCAGCCCCCGGAAGGTTAGCACTGCTGGGAAACTGCTTCTGCCTCTACAGTTACAGGCAGCATCTTGGGACCTCTGGTCGGCTGTCAGTCTGTCTCCCTCTCGTGGTCTGTTTCGCTGTTGGTTTCTCAGCCTCGCTCTCCTCCCTCTCCCTGTGTCTCAACTTCCACTTGCTTCTCTTCCTCCCTCTCTCTCTCTCCCCCTCTCTCTCTCTCTCCTTCTCTCTCTCTCTTTCTCTCTCATTTCAGCTGTCTCCCACTCCCTTCCTGCAAGTCAACACTGAGCCAGGTGAGACAGCCCCTGAGGTCCCCCCAGGAAGGACTGGAGCAGGCTGTATTTCAGTACAGGCGGAGTTACCATGGCAACCTGGGGCACAGCATCTGCCCCGTCCTGGGTGGCAGGCTCAGCACTGGGAGCAATGGGAATGATTCATGGTTTACACCAGGTCACATGAGCTCACTGGGTTTTAACCCTTACAGAGCTGGAGTACTGTGGGTTGGGGGTACAACTAGACCCTAACACCAGCTTCTCTCACCAGGCCCTGCTCATCTGACCCAGGCAGATTCTCTGCCCTCTGTCTGGACAATCCAAACATGTCAGGGGTTGTTAGAAAGGGGTGGGCAGCAGCTGGATCCTGGAGGTCAGGCACACCTGTTAAAGGAGGTTTCTCCTCCCAGCAGGGATCCATGTCCCCCCAAACCCACTACTTTTACAGACAAGGAAATGCAGATTCAGAGACATAGATTCATTAGCCTAAGATCACACAGCAAGGATGGCACCAGGGCATGCACCAGAGCTGCTCCCACCCCAGGTTTTTCCTAGGTCTGATATGGTACCTGGCCCAGAATTAAAGCTCTGTAAATATTTATTGTTCAGACACCAAGTCCACGATTGAAACCCAGGTCGCTCCGAATGCATCCCACGTCCTTTCCACCATCACCTGACTTCAGTTTTGAACAAATATTTATTTTCTAGACACTGGTCAAAGGGCCTCACTTGAGAAAGTTTATCACAAAGAACTCTCTGGCAATGTGGCCGACAGATCTCTTTCTTGTCTATGTAGTCCTACTCCTTACAGCTATTCATTCTCTCTCTCTCTCTTCCTTTTTTTCTTTTTGGATTCAGGATCTCACTTTGTTGCCCAGACTGGAGTGCAGTGGTGTGATCACAGCTCACTGCACCTTTGACCTCCCAGGCTCAAGCGACCCTCCCACCTCAGCCTCCCAAATAGCTGGGACTACAGATATGTGCCACCACACTCAGCTAATTTTTTTGTGTGTAAATTTTTAGTAGAGATGGGGTTTCACCATGTTGCCCAGGCTGGTCTCGAACCCCTAGACTCAAGCAATCCACCTGCCTCAGCCTCCCAAAGTGCTGGGATTACAAGCATGAGCCACCGCATCCGGCCTCATTCATTCTTTCACTCATTCATTTAATAAAGATTCAGAGGGTGCGTACTGTGAGCCAGGCACTGCATAGAGATTAAGAACAGAGGCCTCAAGCCGGGCGCGGTGGCTCAAGCCTGTAATCCCAGCACTTTGGGAGGCCGAGGCGGGTGGATCACGAGGTCAAGAGATCGAGACCATCCTGGTCAACATGGTGAAACCCCGTCTCTACTAATACAAAAAATTAGCTGGGCATGGTGGCGCATGCCTGTAATCCCAGCTACTCAGGAGGCTGAGGCAGGAGAATTGCCTGAACCCAGGAGGCGGAGCTTGCGGTGAGCCGAGATTGCGCCATTGCACTCCAGCCTGGGTAACAAGAGCGAAACTCCGTCTCAAAAAAAAAAAAAAAAAAAAAAAAAGAACAGAGGCCTCATAGCCCACCAGGGGATGACAGTGGTGGCTAATATTTATTGAGAGGTAACTAAGTGTCTAACACCTTCTAAGCATTCATAGGAATCAACTCATGAATTTTTTTGCATGAACCCATTTGACAGAGGAGGAGACAAGTCCACAGAGGTGAAATCATATACCAAGGTCATGCCTGACAGGCATCCTCCAAGATGACTCTCAATAATCCTTGCCCCCTTTTATTCATACCCTGTTATGGTCCCCTCCCACAATGAATGAAGGTTGGTTCATGTGCTTAGCAGAGTAAAGAAGAAGTGATGGGCTGGGCATGGTGGCTCACACTTCTAATTCCAGCACTCTGGGGAGGCCAAGGTGGGTGGATCACGAGGTCAGGAGTTCATGACCAGCCTGGTCAAGATGGTGAAACCCCATTCCTACTAAAACTACAAAAATTAGCGAGTCATGGTGGCAGGTGCCTGTAATCCCAGCTACTCAGGAGGCTGAGGCAGGAGAATTCATTCATCTGGACACAGAGGTGGAAAATCCACTGGGGTACTCACGAGGAAAAATGTTAAATCAAAGTAGAAAGTAAAACACCTTTAAAATGATCATACCCAGTGTTGTCAAGGTTGTGGTAAAACAGATACACATACCTACAGCAGATGGAAATGAAAACTGGTATATACTTCTGGGAGGAAATTTAACACCCTAGATCAAAAGTCTTAAAAAATAATCGCTCGCCAGTTAATGACATGCATATTGAAAGGTACGGCTGAAGTGTACTGATGTCTATAATTTTTTTTTTTTTTGAGATGGAGTCTCGCTCTGTCGCCCAGGCTGGAGTGCAGTGGCCCAATCTCGGCTCATTGCAACCTCCGCCTCCCGGGTTCAGGCGATTCTCCTACCTCAGCCTCCTGAGTAGCTGCAATTACAGGTGCGCGCGCCACCATGCCTGGCTAATTTTTGTATTTTTAGCAAAGACGGGGTTTCACCATGTTGGTCAGGCTGGTCTCAAACTCCTGACCTCATGGCCTGCCCACTCAGCCTCCCAAAGTGCTGGGATTACAGGCATGAGCCACCGCTCCAGGCCAATCAATAATTTATTTTGAAATGCACACACACACACAAAAATGAAGTGCTAGGTAATGTGGCCTGTAATCCCAGCTCTTTGGGAGCCCATGGTGAGAGGATTATTTGAACTCTGTAGTCCTGGCTACCCTGGAGGCTGAGGTACAAGGATTGCTTGAGCCTGGGAAGTTAAGGCTGCAGTGAGCTGTGATCATACCACTGCACTCTAGCCTGGGCAACAGAGTGAGTGCCATGGATAGATGGCTATGTCTTTATAAAGCATCCATAGCAAAATGTTATAGAATCTAGCTGATGGGTGTGTTCCTACATAATTTTTCTATATGTTTGAACATTTTCATAATAATAGGTTGGCGATGGGCTGTGACTAACTTTTGACCCAATAGTTGGTGATCCAATTCTATACACAGGAATTCCTTTGGAAATAACAATAAAAATATACAAACATTTGACTACAAGAATGCTCATCACAGTCACATATATAACGATGAAAAAGTGTAAGAACCTAATTGTTCAAAAAGGGACTTGCTCAGTGCTGTGTAAGCCACGCCGGCGCCAGAGGCAAAAGGAAAAAGATAAATAATACTGATCCTGTTTTTATTTACAGTTCTGATTCTTTTCTCATCATGAGAATGAGAAAAGAAAATTAATTTGCATTAATTAATTGATTGATTTTAATTAATTAAAATTAATTTGCATTAATTTTGAATTTTAAAAGACACAGTTAAAATATTATGCATAGTGATCACTGACTTTTCTTGATGTCCCCCAGTTTTATGCCCTATGTAAGCATCTCACTTGCCTTATTCTAGACCCACCTCATCTTTGCTAAATAAGTATAGTATCATGATTAAGGGTTTGGACATCCAGCTATAGCTCTTATTAGCTGTGTGATGGTGAGCAAATTACTTGACTTCTCTGGTTTTCAGAGATGAAGTCATCAAATGCATCATTTTCGTCAATGCAGCTGGTGACCTCCCCTGACTAAGATCCCCTTTTCTAGAAGGTGCACACACTGTTCAGCTGTTGTGAATGCTGGTTACAAAAGACTCCGAGCTCCACCCTCCTCTCTGGAGAACTGCCCTTACTGAAGGCTATGCCCAGATGCCCACAGCCAATGACTGACCAATATGGAACACAACCCCCAGGTCTCCCGGCCTCAAGGCGCCACCAACTCAGTGATGCAATTCACACCCACGGGACTGGGCCGAGGCTGGGGCTCAGCTGAAACCGTGTCTGGACTTAGCTTTGTCCCCTGCCCCTGTCTGTTGCCCTTTTATCCTTATGCATTTCACTTGAGAGCTTTCCCTCAATCAATCGCTGCACCAGAATCCTCGTCAGTCCCTGCTTCTAAGGAACCTAACCAAAGACCACCACCACCATCAAGACCATCACCACTGCTAACTGAGCGCTTAATATGTGCAGGCATTGCACTGCATTGCCTCACTGTATTACACCATCAGCTCCTCCCAACAATGAAAGGAGGCTGATACCATTAATACGATTATCATTCCCATTTTACAGATGGAAAAACTGTGACAGAGAGAAGTGAAATGACCAACCCAAGGTCACATGACTGTTAAGTAGTGGAATTTGGCATGCCCAGCCTCACACCTGTGATAAGTTCTATATCCAAATCAGTCTGGATGGCAGACGAGCACCCAGAAAAGCAGGGACCAAATGGCAGGTGGGATCACCCAGTTCTGCCTCCTTCCAGAAGCGGGAGAGGGGCACAGAAGTGAGCTATGAAGCCAGATGTCTGCTTGTTCCCTCCTGGCTTCCTTTAGGTACAGAGCGGTCTGCAAGTGTGACTATAAAAAGCTTCGCTTCCTGAAAACTGGGGCAGCACAAGCATCCCCCTCCGGTCCCCCCCCCCCCGCCCCCGCAAGAGGACTTTTTCTGCAAAGTCTTCTGTTCTCTCCAGGAAACTCTTGGGATGTTTCTGGGCATCAAAAAAGAAAGAAAACCATCTCTTTCTTATATAATTAATCCAAAAAATGCTGGAGAAGCTGCCGAGATCCAGGAAGCAAATGGGAATTTCATCTACAATGTGAGGCGAGACACAGAGATCGCCATTTCCAGATAAGCATGTGTGGTTTCACAAATCAGAAAATGGCCCAAGCGCGGTGGCTCACACCCGTCATCTCAGAACTTTGGGAGGCTGAGGCAGGTGGATTGCCTGAGATCAGCAGTTTGAGACCAGCCTGGCCAGCATGGTGAAACCCCATCTCTACTAAAAATACAAAAATGAGCTGGGTGTGATGGTGAGTGCCTGTAATCCCAGCTGCTTGGGAGGCTGAGGCAGGAGAATTGCTTGAATCCAGGAGGTGGAGCTTGCAATGAGCTGAGAACATGCCATTGCATTCCAGTCTGGGCAACAGAGCGAGACTCAGTCACAAAAAAAAAAAAAAGAAAAGAAAAGAAATCAGAATGTCAGTCATTCATTCATTCAACAAACATTCCCTGGAGAGCTACTTTCTGTAAGACAGTGTTGGGCCTGAAGGGACCTATAGCCTCTGAAGAGCTCAGTGTATCTATCTGATTCTTAGCCATGGTTGGAAAGTGTCCCCAAAGGCCATCTCAAATCTGAGGCTATCCCATTTTTGCCCCAAAATCTAATACAAACATGTATAATTTCAAGAATCTCTGGTCTGGTGGAAGAGAGAAATAGGAGGGAGAAAAAGAACAATTGCCAAGGGTTCTGATGAACAAGTGAAGAACAGGCTATGGAAACATAATAGGGAGGGGTGAACCGCAACCAAGAAATTCAAAAGTTGAGGAAAGAAGGTCACAGGGAAAATGATCACTTATTAAAGACTTACAATGAAAAGAGGGGTATCAGGGTGGGGTTTTGAAGGATGAACAGGAGTATTCCAAGAGGGCTGAAAGAGAGAACAGCACATTGAAAGGCCAGGAAGTATGGGCACATTCAGTCTTGCCCTTGGAGTTTTGGACAAGTGGGATCCCTGCCTATGGCTGCCTTCCCCTCCTCTCCCACCTCCAAGATAACCTTCAGCTTTTCCCAAATGTCCTGCAGAAGGCTCATTTATACTACCCTCTTCACATCCTGCTTCCTAAAAGATTAGACATTCCAGGACTGTGCATCCTAGACCAAGAGGTACACTAATATTATGTTAATAAAGAAGGCTGGGGCTGGGCGCATTACACGCCTGTAATCCCAGCACTTTGGGAGGCTGAGGCGGGTGGATCACCTGAGGTCAGGAGTTCAAGACCATCCTAGCCAACATGGCAAAACCCCGTCTGTACTAAAAATATAAAAATTAGCCAGGCTTGGTGGTGGGTGCCTATAATCCCAGCTACTCAGGAGGCTGAGGCAGGAGGATCACTTGAACCCAGGAGGTGGGCAGTGAGCCGAGATCGCACCACTGCACTCCAGCCTGCGAGACAGAGTAAGACTCCATCACAAAACAAAACAAACAGAAAAGAAGGGGCTACAGTGGAAATAATAACCACTAATGAGGATTTACTGTGTACCAGGAAATGGTTCTCGCACATCGTACCTCACTTAACCCTCAAAACAACCGTCGAGCGTGTGAGTCCTATTAGTGATGATCCTCATTTTACAGAGGACAGTGAGGTATGAAGAGCCAAAGGGACTTGTCCACGGTCATTGAGCTGGCAAGAGGGCTCTGAGACTGGAACCAGGACTTGTCTGATCCCAAAGTCTTTCCCCACCTCATTCTCTACACTTCTCTTGTCCCCCCAGCCCTCTCGTGAGGGTCAGGAAAAGCCTTCTGAAGTCTTGCCCAGTTGCATTAGATTTTCCTTTCTTGTCAACTGGCCTGGAGATGAATTCCCAGGACTACGAGTGGGAAGGGCTGGCTCTCGAACTCAGCTTCAACCTACTTTTTTCTCCCTTTCAGATGGAGCAACACCATCAGGCAGAGCGTAGCTGATGGCACAGGGTTTCCGCCTAAGGCCTACATCACCTGAGTCATGGTTTTCTCATCTTGTATGAAGCCCATCCCCTTCAAAAGGTTGTAACAATGACAACAAAAAACAAAAACAAAAACAAAAACAAATTGAGATAATTTGTGCCCCTGGTACATAGTTAACACTCAATAAGGCCAGGCGTAGTGGTCACACCTGTAATCCTGGCACTTTGGTAGACTCAGGCGGGTGGATCACTTGAGGCCAGGAGTTCAATACCAGCCTGACCAACATGGCAAAACCCCTATCTACTAAAAATACAAAAATTAGGCCAGGCACGGTGGCTCATGCTTGTAATCCCAGCACTTTGGAAGGCCGAGGTGGGTGGATCACAAGGTTAGAAGTTCAAGACCAGCCTGGCCAAGATGGTGAAACCCCATCTCTACTAAAAATACTAAAATTAGCTGGGCGTGGTGGTGGGTGCCTGTAATCCCAGCTACTTGGGAGGCTGAGGCAGGGAATTGCTTGAACCCGGAGGTGGAGATTGCAGTGAGCGGAGATCGTGCCACTGCACTCCAGCCTGGGCAACAGAGCAAGACTCCATCTCAAAAAATAAATAAATAAATAATAAAAAAATTAGCTGTGAATGGTGGTGTGTGCCTGTAATCCCAGCTACTGGGGAGGCTGAGGCAGGAGCATTGCTTGAACCTCTAGGTGAAGGTTGCAGTGAGTGGAGATCGCACCACTGCACTCCGGCCTAGGCGACAGAGCAAGACTCTTAAACAACAAGAAAAACATTCAATAAATGGTGACAACAAGGTATGATGGTTTTTCTGTTATAATTCCTATGATCTCACTGTTGAAATGAATCACAGGACCCTAGACAGTCAGAACCAGGACACCAGCAGGGTCCAACCTAGGCCAACCCTCCCACTTAATAAAGAAACAAGCCCAAATCAAGGGCTGCCCTAAGGCCTCACAGTCCATCCAGCAGGCGCCCTCGCTGATATCTCCTAGGAATTGTGCCTGATCTGAACTTTGACAGCGTCTGCAACCTCATATATTACCTGTTTCCCCAGTTCTTTCTACCCTGGGCAAATTGGACAGATGTTCATCCTGGAATGTGCCACACCATCTCTCGTTCAGCCCTTTGCACATGCTGTTCCCTCTGGCTAAGACACCTTTCCACCCCTTCCTCACCTGGCCAGCATCCAGTCCACCACAGCTCAGCTTAATACTCCCTCCCCTGAGATGCCTCCCGTTTCTTTATGTCCATGGGGGCAGGGGGCACCTCTGGGCTCCCACGTTGCCTACGTAAACCCCACCGAATCACACAGTGTACCTGGCTGTTATTTGGTTTACCCATCAGTCTTCCCCTCTGGGTGCTGAACCCGTGGGCGACAGGGACATGTCCTGTCCACCCTTGATACCCAACATCCTCAAGAGGATCTCATCACACCCACCGTGCGAAATGGAGGAATCACTGAGGCTTGAA
The DNA here is from genome assembly GCF_030222135.1 of Aotus nancymaae. Lineage (NCBI taxonomy): Eukaryota > Metazoa > Chordata > Mammalia > Primates > Aotidae > Aotus > Aotus nancymaae. The sequence goes on along the minus strand of NW_026988491.1, from coordinate 283,056 downwards.
CCCAAATCACAGAACTCCCAACATCCCTCTCGAGAGACTTGTTTCCAAGGCAACAGGGAAAAGAATTCAGATAAAAGACAAAAAAAAAAAATAGAAATGACTTGATTTTACAAGTCAATCCCAGATTATTTATAAACCGAGCCCAAGAAGATTTCCTTGTGTTAATTTATCACATTCTTCTTCAAATAGTCATTTTAGTGACCTACGATGTCTTTAATTAACCTTGCAAGGAGCAAAAAAATAATCATCTGACAAGGAAATTTTTCTAGAAACAGACAGAAGCAGCATTTTCCACGCTGTGGACAGTTTGCCATGTGGCCCTGCCTGGCATGGAGAAGCTAGTCTGTAATTACAGCCCATCTTCCAAGAGCCAGGCATCTCCTAAGGCTGCACACCCTGGCCTTCTCTAAAATGGGAACAGGCAGGCAGAGGGCCCCCCACCTAATTCTCCTGCCTGACTTATCCCGCTGGACCACCCAGCAGTTCTGGGGTAACCAGTCCCTGGGAAGGAGTAGGGGAGCTCTGCTGGTGTCTTTCGCCACCCCGCCTGGGGCTGGACAACGCGTTTCTTTCCACCACAGCAGCTGAAGTGCCACATTTTTGGCTCAGCTAGCAAAACAAAGCAAGATGTTCTTGGGAAACAACAAATGAGAACTGGGATGAGGGACACGTGACCTCCCCTATGAAATGTATTTCTGACCAGTGAGTTTGCTCTCCTTGGCTGAACTGCCCCCTATGCAACACTCCAAGATTATAAAGGTCTCCATGAGTATCACAAAAGATTGAAAGAACGAGAAGACCTTTCTATCTTTCCTTCCTCCCTCCCTCCCGTCCTTCTGACTTCAACCAGCTCTTTCTTGAGTGCCTACTTCTTGAACCAGGCACTGTAGCAGGGAAGCCAGAGACCCAGTCCCTGGCCTGTGCAACTGTTTTACTTGGTGTTTGGAGTAAGCACAGTCACACCTCACAGGAGCTCTCACTCACTAATGGCCTACTATGCGCCCTACTGCCTTCTTGACAGGTATAATCCAGGAAGGGTGTAATCTCCATTGTACAGATGGGACAACAGAGGCTATGAACAATGACGTCACAAGTCCAAGTCATGCATGTGCTATGTGTAGAGCTGTGTGACACCACCCATGGCTAGGTGGAACTCAAAACCTGTGGCCTTAACCACCACGCTACCCTGCCCCTGGGAACACCCCCATTTGTGTCAGCTGGATTATGGGGTGCAGAAGATGTGGTCACAGGAGGGAAGACCTTGCCCTGTGTTCCTCTTCCCCCCACTCCATTTTGCTTTCTCCTACTTGCACTTAGATTGGCCGTGAACCCTGACTGAAGCCTGACGGTGAAAAACACAAGGTATGTCAGCATGGCTTTGGGGGCCCCCTCCCATACTCCATTCTGACAAAAATTCAACCACGTCGACGGCTCCAGTGACCAGCAGGTCTGGGTGGCCGAAGAGGGCACCTTGTATGCCCTCCTGCCCAGGCTGAATGGAGAAGAAGAGCCAGGCTCTGCCCCACACCACTGTGGGGCCCCAGGCAGCACTCCCCTCCTCTCTGGGCCTTGATTCCCCAAGGGGGCTATCCAGGAAGACCACAGGAAAGACCAGCTCAAAACCCCCGGCCTTCCTCTGCAAGGCCACCAGACACAGTTACAAACACTGTGTGGCCCGGGGCCCTTACACAGCCTTCTCCTGCCTCAGCTGCCTCCTTTTGCAGATGGAAATCATGATACCTACCTCCCAGGTACTGGTGCAAGCCAAGAGCACAGAGCAGACCCCTAGCAACAGGCACGGATATTCCAATGGTGAGTGCCCCACTGGAATCCACCATTGGAATGAGTGTGGCTTAAATACTCACATTTTGAAAAACAAACTTAAAAAGAGAAATGCTCCCTTCCCCAGGCTAAATCCACACTCATCCAAAGGCTGCTCCGATAGGGTACATATTTCCTAAGAGCTAACAGGACATATTATGTATGCCAGGCCCCACATCATCTCATGTCATCCTCACAAGCACGGTTTAGGGCAGGGCTCCAAAGTCTGACTGCCTGGCCCTCCAGCTCCTTGCTGTGTGACCCTGGGCAAGTAGCGTACCTTACCTGAGCTTCACCTTCTTTGCCTTTAAAAGAGAAGAAAAACAGTAGCCTTCTACCAGGTGGTGGTAGCATTATATGCTCTGACCAACTCATGGGAACAAAACAAGTATCCCCATTGCACAGAGGAGCAAACTGAGGCAGAGAGTGAAGGCTGGAGGCTGTGTAGCAGTTTAGTGGCAAAGTCTGACTTGGAGGCCTATGCTCTGAACCACCCTCTTACCTGCTTTGGCTCTCTGGGCAAGGGAACAGTGGCATCACGCCCCACCCCCATCATTTCCATCACTCAGCTGGGCAGCCCCGCCCTTCTCTCATCTCACAGCTGCTGTGAGGAATGGTCTAGCTGTGGAGCACGTCTCCACCTAGGAGTGCTTTCTCCTGACCTGGCTGGAGGTCTGTTCTCACATGTCTTGCTTCTCTGCACGCGGAGAGCCTCTCCTTTGCGCCACCCACGCTGTTCCAGGAGCCACGCTGGGGTGGGCGGGGAGGGCAGGAAATGGGGCGGCCAGGCAGCCTTGGCATCTTGACAAAGGGGTATGATTCCACAGGTCCCCGTGGCAGCCCGTCTTTGGGGTACAATGCACATTCCACAGCCTCAGAGTCCTAGACCTTGGGCTAGCCTGGATTTAATCTCTTCCAGAACCCCCCGCATCAGGACAATCAAAGCAAAACCCTCCAGCCCCCCACCCAGTTGTCTCCTGCTGCAAAGGCTGCCCTCCTCAGCAACCCAGAGCTGCCTGCAGATCCTATGCAGCCTTGATGCTTCTTGTTTCTTTTTTTTCTTTTCTTTTCTTTTGAAACGGAGTCTCACTCTGTTTCCCAGGCTGGAGTGCAATGGCACAATCTTGGCTCACTGCAACTTCCACCTCCCAGGTTCAAGCAATTCTCCTGCCTCAGCCTCATGAGTAGCTGGGATTACAGGCACCTGCTACCACATCCAGCTAATTTTTTGTATCTTTAGTAGAAATGGGGTTTCACCATGTTGGCCAGGCTTCTCTCCAACTCCTAACCTTGTGATCCGCCCGCCTCAGCCTCCCAAATTGCTGGCATTACAGGTGTGAGCCACCGCACCCAGCCAGTGCTTCTTGTTTCTGAGTCACAGCTCTAAGGTTACTCTCCAGACCCTCTCTATCACAGCACTGTTTCACTTACACTTTAATAATTATAACTACTTGGTATTTCCCTGATTATTTATTACTGTCCCTCTAAGGAACAGAAATATTCTATGTCTTATTCTCCACTATTGCCCCTGTGCCCGGCACACTGGAGGCATTCAGCAAGTGTTTGTTGAATGAATGGATGAAATAAAGAAGGGAAGGAAAGGGGACAGAGATGAGACGAGGGGAGGGGAGGGGAGGGGAGGAGATGGAAGAACTACTATTCTATTTGCAATGCAATACCTTCTCTTCCCCGCCCCTTTCTCTAGCCAATTTCTGCTTTGTGCTGATGTCACCACCTCCAGGAAGCCTTCTCTGCTGCTCTGCCCTCCAAGTAAAGCACCTTCTCTGCTTCTCAGCTCCTGGGCTTCCCACATCACACTGTTCTCTTTGTCATTTTCTAAGTGTCAACTTCCACAACCCTCTGCCTACCAAATCCTGGTCAATGGGACCTGGGGGAAAGTCTGCCGGGAGGACTACGGGGAGAAGTCTTCCCTGTGATGCACCCCCTTCCTTGATGGGATGTCGTCCAGGCTCCCAAGGATGGCTGGAACTGTGGCAGCCATTTGGGGACCATGAGGGAATAAGATGCTGAGAAGAGCATAGGAGGATGGGAAGAATGTGGGTGGATCTGAGCATCCAGGACTTGGAAAACTTCCTGTAAAGGGCCATATAGTAAATATTTCAGGCTTTGCAAGTCCCATGCAGTCTCTGTCATACCTTCTTCGTGTTTTGGGTGGTTTTTGGTTTCTTTTGCAACCTTTTAAAAATGCAAAATTCATTCTCAATTCACAGGTCATAGTTTGCTGAACCCCACGCTAACACTCCCTTTCCAACTGGTGAACTCATTGTCAGACCCATTTTTATGGGGTCTTTGTTACTTTCAGCATCTCCACTGATGAAACGACAGCATTGCACCAAATGACGACGGTGAGAATATGGAGCAACCACGCCGCTCGTACCCTGAGGTTGGGGGTGCAAAATGCTGCAAACACTTTGAAAGAGTTTGGCAGTTTCTTAACAAGTTTAATGTACACCTACCATAGGATCTGGCCATTTCACTCACAGGTATTTACCCAAGAGAAACAAAAACATCTGGTCCATACAAAGACTTGTACAGGAATGTTCCACAGCAGCTTCATTCATTATAGCTCTCAACTGGAATCAACTCAAATGCCGGTCAAAAAGTGAATGGATGAACACACTGGCACATCCACGCAATGGAAAAGCGCTCCGACAAAGGGAACGAGTTATTGATATGCACCTCAACATGGACGAATCTCAAAATAATTATGCTGAGTGAGAGACACCGATGAAGAACAGCGCAGAGTGCACAACCCCATTCACGTGCAAGTCTACAACACACAAACCAATCCACGGTGTCAGAAAGCAAATGATGGCTGCTTGAGGACAGGGATGGAAGGAGGGACGGATTCCAAAGAGGCAGGAGCAGGCCTCAGGGAGTAAGGAATGTGCTCATTATTTTCACTGGCGTTATGGTTCCTCGGGAATACATGTACGTCAAAACTCATCAGATTGTACACTTGAAATATGTAGTTTATTGTATGTCAATTACGGTTTTTCAGAACTGTTAAAAAATAGTAATGGTGTTGGATCTTGTAATGGGCAGAACTTTGAGGGTAAAGGGCACAGGATGGGAATGTCTTAGACAAATGGGAAATACCCAAAGACTAGTGGAGAGGCAGCAGGGAGGAAAGATGGAAGCCTGAGAAGCCAAGGGCCCCACAAGGCCTTGTGTGTCTTGGGTGACCACTAAGACCACCTCTGTCCACTCTAACGTAGCCGAGGACAAGTGAGACCAGGCTCCCGGATGTCTTTATTTGGTGGACAGGCACAGAGAGGCAGCCCTTGGAGATGGCCCATGGACAAGCAGCTGTGACTGCCACCCCGGCCCCAGTGGGGCGGAGGAGCCTCAAGGCCCCGTGTGGGCTGTGCACAAGCCCTTTCTGGAGTTCTCAGATGCTAGAGTTGGTGTGTCAGGTTCGCCATGCACCCTGCAGATGGTCTCTATCTGACAAAGCCGGGGACACACAACAGAATTCCCCAGGAGCTCTAGGCTTTTTCTCCCCAACTCATCACAGAGAGGACAGAAAGAACTCCCAGCTCAGCTCCCCAACGACCATCTGCGGCAGGCAGGGAACACATCTGGCTCTGCAGCTCCAAATCCTCCCTTTCTGTCTGATCCCAGGGACAGTGCTACTGTGGGCAGGCCCAGCAGAAAACCCAGGCTTCCTCCATTGTGTGCTGCACCTGCAAAGAAATGTTCTGTGTTGGCTAGAGAAGAACAGGACCAGAGACAAGGGAGGAGAAAGCCCAAGGCTAACTAGAACGGTGAGGTCGTGCTAAGTCAAAAAGGATCAGGAAACAGACAGGACCAGGAAAAGGAGAAAAAATGAGGTTCCACAAGATTGGGCATGTGGAGATGAGTCTGGGGGATTTACCAGTCATCTGTATCCCTGTAGCTTATCATTTACATGTTTCTTGATGTTCTTTTAGAGATGCAAATCAACATTAGCATTTGTCATTTTTATTGTTTTTTTTTTTTTTTTTTTTTTTGCTCCTGGATGCTGAAATGTGATTCTGTGCGAAGACTGGACCTCATGGCACCCTGCCTTTCCTAAGAACCACAACTACCTTTCCCTATAAAATCTCTAGAATCACAGAGTGACTGAACGGTATCTCTGCCATTTTACAGAGGGGGAAACTGAGGTTCAGAGATACTCAGTGTTGTGTTCAAGGTCACTCAGCTAGGAAGTAACTGCATGAGGCCTGGACCTGGGCTTGTCTGGTCTGCAGGCTGGTGAACTTTTGCACACACACTCTGGAGGGAGCCTTCCCCACGTCTCAAAAAAACCCCCATGAGAGTCAGTGCACTCATATCTGTCTTGTTAACTACAGTATCCTCGCCCCTTAAAACCCTCAATAAAGAGCTGAGGAACGAACAAGTGGACGTAGCAGAGAACCATGAACGGGCTGGGGATCAGTGAGAATCAGAGGGAGGGAGGAGGGAGAGAGGAAGGAAGGGTTGGCTTCCTGGAGCTCCCAGATCCACCTGGGACACAGGCTGTGCTCTCGAAAACACAAAGTCAAAGTCCTGAGAATGTGGGACGTGTGCCTCCCGGAGCCGGGCTCAGACTGCGATGGTGACGCATCTTCCTAAGTGTTCATTTTCACAACCACCTTCCCCAAGTATTTTCTAACAACACTGCCTGGAGCTTTCGCCCGGCCTCCTAAAACCTTTCAGAAAGAAAAGGAGGCCTGGAGCGGTCCCTAGAGGAAGGCCGGGGGTTATGCTGCATCAGCCTTCACTAGAATCAACTAGCTGGTCCCATTCTGCTCCTTCTTCAGGTTCCCTGGAGGGATGTTCTCATTCTCACCTTTTACCTCCCACCCCAGGGCCTGCTGCCTCCCACCTGCTGAAGGGCCTTGAATAGACCCAGGTGCTGCCTGGGCCTGTGTCCTCGCAGCCAACAAGGAGGGGCTGCCACGATGATCTGTAAGGGCCCTTCAGGTGTCCACCCCCTATTCATTCACTCCCCAAAGCCACCCTGGGAGTCTCCATGTGCCACCAGCAGCCCAACACGCTGGTCCCTCTGGAGGGCTCCGAGCTCCAGGCAAATGATCCATGCATGCGTTTAAACTGGGCAGCCCTGCCCAGCCACCATTCCTCCCCAGGTTCAAGGAGGCAACAGAAAATGTCCTGTCTGGAGCTTGGACAGAAGAACTCCTCCCTCAAGAAGGTCTGAGTTGATGGTTTGCTTTCTTCAAACACAAGAGTGATGCTTTAAGCTGGGAGTGGCCTTTGCGTTTGGATGTGGACACCTGCACAATCCTCAGAGTGGCCCCATGTATCTCTCTCTCCTCCTTCCCTTCTTTAACCCGAAGTGAAATGTCCTGGGAGGCAAGGCAGGGGGCCGGTGAAGGGCCTGCAAACCAGCATCACTGCCAGGAGCAGAAGCAGAAGGAGTGGGGACAGCAAGTGTGAGTATGTGTGTGTGAGAGACGGTGTGTGTGTGTGTGTGTGAGAGGGTGTGTGTGTGTGTGTGTGTGTGTGTCAGGGGCAGGGAAGATCCCGGTGCCTCTCCATTCTTAAACAAGTTACTTTAGAGTATAATAATAACCGACTCCCCTCTCCCCACCAAGTGTTCTCATTTCAAAACGGACTTAATGAGATCCCTGAGAGGAAGGACTTCTCCAAGCAATTGAACACAATGTGCGGTAATGAGCTGCCAGCAGCAAGTGTCACTTAATGGAAACCAAGCGAACAGAAGCAGGTCAGGGGAGGGAGTGGCCGTCCCTTAGGCGCCTATTGTGCCCATGCACAGTGCTAGGCCCTCTACAGGGGTTGTCATCCATTATTTCGTGGCATTACACTAACAGCCCTGCAAAGTCTTGTCTCTCCTCTTGAAAGACGAGCAATCTGAGCCTCTGATCCAGTTCCTAGGATGTGAAGCATAGCTACGCTGCCTGGGCCCAAAATTGGCCCCTCCACCAAAGCGCTGTGTGACTTCAGACAAGTTACTGCACCTCTCTGAGCCTGAGTCTCTTCATCTGTAATGATAGCAATCGCTTTGTAGAGCTTGTGTGAGTTGTGTCAGATGCTGTCTAGAAATTACCTAGCACACAGTAAGTGCTCAATGAACACAGTCACTTGCCAGCTGGATTTAAAGCAGGAAGCTGTCTGCTCCCAAAACTTAGTAAATTCTCTCTTTCCACTAATCTGCAACTCTCCCATCCACACTCAGCTGGTGACCTTGAGCTCACCCTCCCTGTTCCCTGCATCTGGGAGCCCACCCTGCCTCCCTCCAGTGCAGAGGGTGGAGGGGCCACACTCACAGCCCAGGCCAGCTTCTCCTCTTGTGCTGTGATGCCATATCTTCTCACCAATTCACAACAGCTCCCCTGCATCTGACTGTCCCTCTGTCCCCTACAGCAACCCTGTCTCCCCCTCGACTGGGACAGCCCCATCAGCCAAGCTTCAACATCACTTGCTAAAAACCAAATGGAGGCTGGGCATGGTGGCTCACACCTGTAATGCCAGCACTTTGGGAGACCAAGGTGGGTGGATTGCTTGAGCACAGGTGTTCAAATCCAGCCTGGGCAACATGGCAAAACCCCATCTCTACAAAAAATATAAAAAGTTAGTGGGTGTGGTAGCACGCACCTGTAGTACCAGCTACTTGGGAGGCTGAGGCAGGAGGATCACCTGAGCCAGGGAAGGCAAGGCTGCAGTGAGCTGTGATTGCACCACTGCACTCCAGCCTGGGCGAAAGAAAGAGGCCCTGTCTCAAAAACGAGACAAAACAAATGGAAACCTCTTTCAATCCCATCTTGGAAACCGAATTGCATCTCAAATATAATGCATCAGAGCAGAGCTCTTGCCCTTCTAGGCTTCAAAGCTGCTCCCTCCACACTCTTCCCTGTTGCTGTAAATGCCTGTTTATACCACCCCACCTATTATTCGGGCCAGACACTGGGGACTCTCCTCAGTGTCTCTTCTCCCCAGGTCTTCCACATCCATTCCCATTGGCTTGAGCTTGAAACTACAGCCTGAACCCGGTCACTTCTCCTTGCTTCCCATCCCACCCCAGCACTGGATCCAAGTCCCCATGGCCACTGGCCTCCCTGTTTTACCTCCTGCCCCTCCAGTCCACTCCCCACACATCAGCCTGGCTGGGCTTGACAATTCTCCATCCTGTGATGTTAGCCTCACCAAAAATGCTCCCTCATCTCTCCACTACAGCCAGAATAAACTCTACACGATCTGCCCTGGCCCCCAAGACCCCCACTTGCTTCCCTGCTTGCTCAATGGGAGGCTGGCAACACTGGCCTCTTACTATGCCTCCACCTCTCTAAGCTTGTTCCCACCACAGGGCCTTTGCACATGCTGCTCTCTCTGCCTGCAGCCTCCTTCCCCAGGTCTCTGCGTGGCAGGCTCCCTCCCTCAGAGCTCCACTCAAATGTTATTCCACTCATGCTTCCTCCCAGTTTCATCACCTGTTTTGTTATCACATCATTCTGTTTCCTTGTCTTCATGCATTTATCTGTATTTGGAATTATTTATCTTTCATATATATACCTGTCTCGCAATAGAACCCACACTCAGCTATGGCAGAAACTGTGTTTTCCTTATTCCCCTCTGATGCTTGGTGACTATAACAGCGTCAGGCACAGAGAAAAGACTTGATAAATATTCGCTGAGTGGATAAACAAATGAGTAAATGAATGAACGAGTAAACTAAAGAATGAATGAATGAACACACAAACACACACACAAGCCAAATTCTATAGGCTCCACTTGTCCATCTCTTAAATGGAGGTGGCAATCCCAACACCCACAGGACAGTGATAAAGATTACCCCTGATGAACCAGAGCCAATGAGACGTTCAACAAATCCTTGCTGGTGGAAGCCTTTCAGTCAGCAGGGGCTCAGCTGCGGGTACGTCCTCTCAACCCCTCACTGAATAAAATGCATTTAATAGCCAAAATCCTGTAATGGAGATACAGCAGTTGAAGGTCTAAGGAAAAACAAATGTGAGAACGTGATTCGCTGTATCACCCATAGCCATGGCAACTGAAATCTTCAAGTGCCGTTCTGCCTCGCTTTAGTTTTTTATGCAGAAATTTCTGAAGGAAGTGTTCAGGTTTCTATCTCTGCTGACACCCTTATAGAATAGGCATCCTCATCTGGCTTGGAGAGGAAGAAATGCAAAATGCCAGATTCCCACAAGGTAAACTGGTGTGCAAAGAAAGAAGAGTTTTGTCTTCAGCAGCGTGAGTTTCAATTCTGAGATTGGAACAAAATCATCATCATGTTCATCACCATCATCAACAACAACACCACCTTTGCTTGCAATAGAAGGGACCAGGCCGGGCACGTTTTGGGACGCCAAGGTAGGCAGATCACCTGAGGTTAGGTGTTGGAGACCAGCCTGGCCAACATGGGGAAACCCCACCTCTACTACAAATACAAAAATTGGCCGGGCGTGGTGGTGGGCGCCTGTAATCCCAGCTACTCGGGAGGCTGAGACAGGATAACTGCTTGAACCTGGGAGGCTGAGGTTGTAGTGAGCCAAGATCATGCCACTGTACTCCAGCCCGGGTGACAGAGCAAGACTCCATCTCAAAAAAAAAAAGAAATAGAATGGACCAGTACTTAATCTAACCTTCACTCATTTACTCAGTCATTTAACAAGAGTTCACTGATTGCCTACTGTGTGCCAGGCCCTGTGCTAGACTCCAAGGATATAGCCGTGAACAACTGTGACCCTGGGCAAGTACAACACCTCTCTGAACCTGGGATAAAATGATGATAACAATATTGCTTGATGAAGGTGCTATGTGTACCCAATGAGATGACAGAAAAAGTGCCTTGTGTGGTGTCTGATATACAGCAAGCACCCAGTGACCAACGATTCCTTTTACCTTATAGAGGCAGGGAGGGCCAGCCCCTGGCTATTCCTCCTGACAAGGCCTCGGAAAAGTTCTCTGGGTGCCAAGTTTTCCCAAAGGAATGCCTATGTTCTAAAGGACGGAGGGAGTCTGAGAGACATTTGGGATTTCAACTTTCAAAATAAATGTGCAGGGAAGGCCAGGGAAGAGGAAACAGATTAACCTAACAGCTACCCAGATCCCAAATGAGGCTGGAGTCCCGAACATGTTTAAGGTGAGGTCCCGGCTGAACTACCCAAAATATGAGGATGGAGGATGCTGAGAACAGCCTGCCACTGTGGGCTTCTCACCACACCAGCCACGTGCCTGGTGAGACCAGAACCTCAGAGACTGAAGAGAGGAATCACGGTCTCTCCACTGGCACAGCGGTAGGGCTAAGGGCTCCAGAGCTCAGCATACTCCGGTGCAAACCCTGAGGCCTGACAGCAGGAAAAAGCTGCTGGGCCAGACTCCTTCTGCACTCCCTGGATCCTCACAGATGGAGTGAAACCCTGGCAGAGGTGGGGGCATTTAAGCATGAGGCTGGAGCCCAGGTGCGAGGAAGCAGAGCTGGTTTGTGTTTGATAGCACGCCACCCTCTTCTCAGCTTCCAGCCTCTATACCTACTACACATGCCTGAGCATTGCCCCGTCACCCTGCCAGTCCCAGCCCACCTGAAAACCCCTGTTCAATCTTCAGATGACCCAGAAACGCCACGGCCAGGCATTTCTCCAGCAGCAAAACACACGAGGGCGCAAAGATGTCTGCACAAAGATGTTCACTGTAGCACTGTTCATAGTGCACGCAACTGGAAATGACCAACATGTCTGTCTACAGGCCACTGGTTCAAAAAATGACAGTGCAAGGAAGAATATAAAGCCATTAGAAAGAAGGACATAGGCTGACTGTGCTGATATGGAAAAATCTCATCATTATGAGAAAAGGAAAGGCAGGAACGACACTGATAACTCTGCATAGCACAATCTGATTGTGTTAAAAGTTAAAACACACACACACAGGCACACAAACACAGAGTCATCCCTTGGTATCTGTGGGGGATCAGTTCCAGAACCACACAGATACCTAAATCCACAGATGCTTTTTTTTTTTTTTTTTTTTGAGACGGAGTTTCGCTCTTGTTACCCAGGCTGGAGTGCAATGGCGCGATCTCGGCTCACCGCAACCTCCGCCTCCTGGGTTCAGGCAATTCTCCTGCCTCAGCCTCCCGAGTAGCTGGGATTACAGGCACGCGCCACCATGCCCAGCTAATTTTTTGTATTTTTAGTAGAGACGGGGTTTCACCGTGTTGGCCAGGATGGTCTCGATCTCTTGACCTCAGGATCCACCCGCCTCGGCCTCCCAAAGTGCTGGGATTACAGGCGTGAGCCACCGCGCCCGGCCAATCCACAGATGCTTAAGTCTCTTATATAAAATTGTGTAGTATGTGAACAGAACATACACACATGCTCCCATATACATTAAATCATCTGTAGGTTACTTATAATACCTAATGCAATGCAAACACTAAGTAAAAGCCGTTATGCTGTATTGTTTAGGGAATAATGCCAAGGAAAAAAGTCAGTACAAGTTCAGTACAGATGCAACCATACATTTTTCTTTGAATGTTTTTGATCTGTGGTTGGTTGAATCCACAGATACGGAACCCACGGATCCAAAGGGCCAATTCTATGTGCATACATGCACGTTTGTGTGTCTATACATATGTGCACGAGGATACAGACACAGATATAGGCAAAGATACTGTCTTATGTGTGCAAAGAATATTTTTAAAAGGAGACACATGAACCTGTCACCAGCTTCCAGAGGAGGGGACTGCAGGTTGGAGGTGGCAGGGAGACCAATTTCTCTTTAGAACATTGTTTTGCGCTGTTGGAAAAGTTAAACATGTCTGTGTATTACTTTTCCAATAAAAAAATAAGTTTTTGGGGTTTTTAAATTGTTTTTTGTTTTGTTTTGTTTTTTTTGAGATGGAGTTTCGCTCTTGTCACCCAGGCTGGAGTGCAGTGGCTCGATCTTGGCTCACGGCAACCTCTGCCTCCTGGGTTCAAGGGATTCTCCTGCCTCCGCCTCCTGAGTAGCTGGGATTACAGGTGCCCCCCACCACGCCCAGCTAATTTTTATACTTTTAGTAGAGACAGGGTTTCACCATGTTGGCCAACCTGGTCTCAAACTTCTGACCTCAGGTGATCTGCCCGTCTTGGCCTCCCAAAGTGCTAGGATTACAGGCGTCAGCCACCGTGCCAGTCAAGTTAATTATTTTTAGTGTTTGGTCATCACTTGCATTAAATGTTCTGTCCCTAAAAGGTGACTTCAATTCCCTCCAGTGTGTGAAGACAGTGCAGTTATTGCATTATCACACATGTATCCATTTCTATGTCTGTCCCCCTTGTTTAGTGATAGGGAATGTGGGAGCCGCACCTCAGCACCCTTCTACAGAGCCTGGCATCTGGTGGTACTCAGTAAGTGCCTGAGGAATGAAAGACATCATTGGCTGGGCATGGTAGCTCATGCCTGTAATCCCAGCACTTTGGGAGGCCAAGGTAGGCAGATCACCTGAGGTCAGGAGTTTGAGACCAGCCTGGCCAACATGGTGAACTCTGTCTCTGCTAAAAATATAAAAATTAGCTGGGTGTGGTGGAGCACGTCTATAATCCCAGCTACTCAGGAGGTTGAGGCATGAGGATCGCTTGAACTTTGGAGACAGAGGTTGCAGTGAGCCGAGACTGCATCACTGCACTTCAGCCTGGGCGACAGAGACTCCAGTAGCAAAAAAAAAGAAAATAAAAAAAAAGAAAGACATCATTAACACCAGTAAAACCCCTTCCATCTTCTTAAGAGCTTTTGTTTTACCAAATGACCATCCACAGAGTACTGACTACTCCATGCTAGCCAATTTACACCCAGCATCTCATTTAATTGAGTCAATACCCTGAAGCCTGGCTGAAGGTGGTAGATGCCGCTGGTTCCCTGCCACATCTCCTTTATTGCTGGTGCAGGGTGGAGCGGCAGAATAAAGTTTTATTAAACCCATTTAACAGATGAGAAAAACTGAGGCTCACATAAGTAATTTTGTTGTCACAGATCGTAAATTCGAAGTCAAGCAGGTAGATTTGAACCCCGCTCTGTTGCACCCCAAAGCCTTAACTCTTCTCCCCATACCTACTGCTCAGCTGTTTGGGGGTTAACAGGCCTGGCCAGTGCTGAACACGGTGATTTTAGGGGCTGGCTGTGAGTAGAATATTCCCCTGGCTTTACTTGCCTAGTGTAAGCTGCTCAGCCGGCTCTAAATTTAGACCTGCTAACGTGGAAGAGGGGTCCCTGGGGTGTACTGTTCCACAGCCAGACAGCACTGGAGCTCGGAGTGGTGCCTTGGTCTCACTCAAAGCCAGCTCGGTGTGGGGAAAATACGGGAAACAGCTTTCCGGCAGGCCTTTGGGGGCATTTCCTGTCCACCTGTGCAGACTAAAACAACAGGAAAAGTCTGCAGTGGGGCTGGGTGGATGGGGCAGGGCGCAGGCCGACCGAGATGGGCAAGGTCCTCCCAGCCGGGCTTCCTTTCTCAATCCATTCACAAATGGATGCCCTACAAAGGTTAGGGCAGTGCAGGAAGCATTTGCTAAGCACCTGCTCTACAGCTGGCCCTGCATTAGGACCTGAAGGAAAAGATGAACAAGATACATTCCCTACCCTCAAGAAGTTTATTTATGCACTCCCTTATTCACGCCTTCAGCTCAACACATATTTATTCAGCACCTACTGTGTGCCAAGCCCTGTTCCAGGAACTGAGGAAACTAATGAACAAAACATGTCCCTACCCTCAAGAACCACTTTATCACTCACCCGCTCACTCATTCATTCAGATTAACGTATAATGAGCACCTGCTGTGTGCAAGACCTTAAGCTAGGAAGTGGAGGGACAGCGACGAACAAGACATGAATTCTGAGGATGAAAAGCTTCGTTTTCGCATTCATTGTTTCCCTTCACTCTTTTCTTCAGTTCTATAAATGATTAATTAGCACTTGCTGGGTACTCAGCCCTCTGCTAAGCACTGTGCATATGGATATGAAATAAGACACAGCCACTACTGATGAAGAGTTCACTTAAGCGGTTCGTTCATTCACATTCAGCATAACATTCATTGATGGAAGCTCCTGAGCACCAGGCACTGTGTTATATGACAGGGACACAAAGAGAGGGGCTGTTTCTGCTCTCAATCTGTCTCACTCATCCACTCACTCTTTCATTCATCCGGTGCAGTGAACATTTATTGAGTGCCTACTATGTGTCAGGGGCACAGATGTGCATAAGAGAGAATCTCTGCTCTTGAACAGCCTGCCTGCCTGCCTGCCTTCCTCTCTTTCATTCCTTCCCTCCCTCCCTCTCTTCCTTCCTTCCTTCCTCCCCCCCCCCATTTATCAGTTTCGTTCACTCAACATATATTGGGCACCTACTGTATATGAGGCTGTGGGAAGGCAGATGAATGAACCCTAGTAGACCTGGATCTGAAGAGAGTTATAGAAACACCGGCTCACACACAGGGTGAGCAATCACTTGGTTCCTATGCCAGGGCCATGAGGCCCCACCCAATGGTTCCTCAAATGCTCCCAGCAGCAGGCAACATGCCCCTCCCACAGAGCCACAGGGCTGACAGGGGGTTATGGGGGCAAGGTGGGGGCCGCTCAGCACACAGGGAGAGAGAAACGGCTGGAAATAAACACCAGAGGGAGGGTTTGGTGAGTGAGATGATTCAGACATCTCAGTGAGGATTTTCAAGAACTCAAGGAATATTCTAAGTTTAGAGGAGGAAGAGAAAAAGATCAGCCCACATCTTCTGACTGATACCAAACTGCCAGCAGCACTGCGGCTCCCCTTGGCTCCTCTGCCCTCCCAGGCCAAATGCCTGCCAGGAAAACAATGAATCCACCATCACCTGGGGCTGCTGAAAGTACAGAGATGTGCCCACATGAAGCCCTTGGCACAATGCCCAGCACAGAGTAGGTGCCCAGTGCATGTCACCGGGGCACATTTTATTAACTGCAAGGTGTGGTGGTTTTGAATGCGGCTACATATTCTTTGGCACACCTGTCATTGAGAAGGGGGTCCATGTCCCCTCCCCTTGTGACTGCTTGGCCCAGCAGAGAACAGAAGTAACACTACGTGAGTCCCGGAGCTGCAGCCATCATAAAGGGAAGTGTGGCCATTTGCCTTCCTTGCCACGACACTCACTTCCAGAGCCCTGAGCTGCCATGTTATGAGGAAGCCCAGGCCACCAGGAGTGACCGTGTTTAGGTGCTCTGGTTGACAGTCCCAGGGAAGCCTGGCTTTCGAACCATCACATGCACCAGACATGTGGGTGAAGAAGACTCTAGACGGTTCTACCTCTCAACTGTTTGAGGCTCCCAGCTGACACTCCAGACATGCAGCAGCCACACTCACTGAGCCCTGCTAATTCCTGAACCAAAGGATCCATGAACATAATGAACTGTGGCTGGTTTGCACTGCTGTGATTTGGAGTTGTTTGTCATGGCAGCTGATAATTGGCCCGGAGGCGTTTCCTCAGCGAGTCCCTACCCTGCACACCCTGCAGAATCTGGGAGGATCAGATAAACCAGAAAGCACAAAACACCTTATACATTGTCAAGTTTTTTCTTTCTTTTTTATTTTTGAGACAGAGTCTCGCTCTGTCACTCAAGCTGGAGTGCAGTGGCGCAATCTCAGCTCACTGCCACCTCCGCCTCCCGGGTTCAAGCAATTCCCCTGCCTCAGCCTCCTGGGTAGTTAGTTGAGATTACAGGTGTCCATCACCACACCCGGCTAATTTTTGTATTTTTAATAGAGATGAGGTTTCACCACCACCATATTGGCCAGATTGGTCTTGAACTCCTGACCCTCAGGTGATCCGCCTGCCTCGGCCTCCCAAAGTGCGGGGATTGCAAGTGTGAGCCACTGCACCTGGCCCACTGTCAAGTTCTGTGCACACAGGGGCCACCGGCATTATCTCTCAGGACACGGGGGTGGGGCTCTGCACCGTTCCGGACCCCACGTAACCTGGCAAAGTATAACTAAGGTCACCACCCGCCTCAGTTAGCCTGGGAGACTCTGCAGACTACTGGGGCTGACCTGCACTCACGTGGCAGGCTGCCGCTTTGTCCCCAAGACAAGACTTAGGTCATCCCTCTAGGAGGAATGAACTGGAAGACAAAGGAGGCTTTCACTGGGCCCAGGCAAACAGGGACGGTCAGGGCAGAGCTGGAAATGGGTGGTCCCAGACACGCCCCCCTGGGCAGGTGGCCAAACAGGCCAGGTGGGGCCCAGGCAAGCTGAGGCAGCAGTGGGGTCTGGCAAGGTCCTTTCCTCCCCGCTCTGGGTCTTTTCCAATCTAAGCCTTAGCAGGGAGAGGGCAGAGTACAGCGAGGAGTGGGGACAGCTTGGTAAATTCAATAGAATGTGGAAAGATATCCCTAGGTTTAAGGTCAAATTAAAAACATAAACTAACAGTGCAGGGTCCAAAGTAAGACAGCCTGGGATGGAATCTTGGCTCCACTTTGACCAGCTGTGTGATCTTCTGCAAGTGACTTAACCTCTCTGAGCCTTGTTTTCCTTATCTGCAAAATGCACATAGTAACAGTGCCTCCATTCTAGGACTGCTGTCAGGATAAAAAGAAACAATCTAAAGTGCTTTTCCTAGTACCTGGCTGTTATGGACTGAATTATATTCCCCCTAAATTCATATATTGAAGCCCTAACCCCCCTTTTGATAGTACATCAAAAGGTGACTGTTATTTGAAAACAGGGCCTGTAAAGTTGTGATAAGGTTGAAAGTAAGGGTGTTAGGTTGGGTTCTAGTCCAATCTGACTGTTAACCTCATTAGAAGAAATTTGGAAACAGACAGGGGAACGCACACATGCAGAGGAAAGATGGTGTGAGGACAAACAGAGAAAGCAGTTATCCCCAAGTCAAGGAGAGAGACCTCAGGAGAAACCACCCCTGCTAACACCTTGCTCTTGAACTTGCAGCCTCCAGAACTGTGAGAAAATACATTTCCTCTGTTTAAGCCATTCAGAAGTCTCTGGTTTTTTTAACGTGGCAGCCCTGGAAAACTAATACACTAGCACATAGAAGGAGCAAAACAAAAATCTCTGATTACTATATTATTACGTTTATATTATAGCTAGAAAATATTAGGTCAATGCAAACATGCTTATATTCTATTAACATAAATGTTTGATACAAAATATTAATACAACATGAAACACCTGCAGCTGTGCGTCCCTGCCTCAGAATTTCTATATGAAACATCAGGTGTGTTTTTTTGTTAGTTTGTTTTTTAGAGAGACAGAGTCTTGCTGTGTCACCCAGGCTGGAGTGCAGTGGCACAATCATAGCTCACTACAGCCTCCAATTCCTGGGTTCAAGTGATCCTCTCGCCTAGCCTCTTAAGTAGCTGAAACTTGCAAGCATGCACCACCACACCCAGCTAATTTTTTAATTTGCTGTAGAGACGGGGTCTTGCTATGCTGTCCAAGCTGGTCTCCAACTCCTGGGTTCAAGTGATCCTCCCACCTGGGCCTCCCAAGGTGCTAAGATTACAGGCGTGAGCCACCAGGCCTGGTCAACATCAGGTTTTCTTAAACTGTAATAATTCAGACCAAATTCCATGACAACCTTCTCATTCATGCATTACTGAACCACTGAAATAGTTACATTATATCCTCTGGGCTCCAATCACAGTGATAAAAAGAGTAACACCCTCAAATCTCCCACCTCTTCCAGAAGTGCTTGGCCTCTGCACATTGTGGTTCAGCCTCTCAGATGCCCATCTTCTCTTGTCCTACTCAGGTATTAGACCCAGCTCAGGCCTAGTCCAGGGTAGGCACTCAATACATGTGCACAGCAAGCCAACTGTGAGACAAGTTAATGCATTTCAACAAATAAGATGCTGGGCCCAGAGGGGGCAGTGGCTGGCACAAGGTCACAGCATCCTGGCTCCACACTCATCAACTCTGCCTCAAACACAGAAACCACGTGTCCACTCGGCTTGAAACCCACAAATCTGAGTCCTTTTTCAGCTCTGGAGAATCCATCTGCCTATCAGCAGCAAACATTTGGGGTAGGGGGCACAGAGAGGGCCTCGACCTGCATCAAGCCTTCCATAGTTTACTGTAGCTTCCAACTCCTGGGCTTAGGTGATCCTCCTGCCTCAGCCTCCCAAACAGCTAGAACCATAGACACGTGCTACGCAGCTGGCTAATTTTTACATTTTTTGTAGAGATGGGGCTTGCTGTGTTGCCCAGGCTGGTCTAGAACTCCAGGGCTTCAAGCAATCCTCCAGCTTCCTTCCTTCTTTTACACTCCACAACATTCTCTCCTGTTGTTGGACTTTCCAGGGGCTCTGTGCAACCTTTGGGCAAGTCAAGCTTTGCTCGGTGTCCTCATTTGTAAAATTTGGACAATCAGAGCCCCTGCCTCACTGGCTGTTGAGACAGCCACACACACTCAGGTGTGAAATGGTGTAGCTCTGCAGTGCTTAAAAAAAGCAGCTGCCCTTCTAAGTGATTTATTAGAACTGGGGTGCCCTCTAGTGCCTCATTTGGGAAATCATTCCACCCTCGAGGCAGCCAGCAACTTGAACCCTGTGGGTTCAATTCCTCCCCCGGAAATGCAGAAAGACAGCACCTACTGTATGCTAGGTGCTCTCCCCACTGGTCTCCACAATGAAATGCTTACATAATCCTCATTTGAGAAAGGGAGTTTCTCATCCTCAGGTGAGACACAAGATCAGAGACGTGAAGTCACCTGTTCAAGGTCACAGAGCAGCAAGGGCAACTCAGGTCTGTTTGACTCTGAAGCTCCACTCTACTGGACTCTTAGAATTGGGAGACTGTGCACAGGAATTAACTCTAAGGAGACTCTAGTCCAGTCTTTCATTATACCTACAGAGAAACTCAGACCCAGAGAGGGCAAACAGTTGCTCAGGGTCACAGAGCATTTGCATCCTGGAATCCTGGCTCCCAGAAGTATTATGCCCACATGCCCAGTGCTCCCAAGCGTCTGCCTTACATTGATGGTTCTTTTCAGCAGTCTAGATTGGCATGCCCCTTCTGACTGCTCTAAGCCCTGGAATGTCTGATACCCAGCAATGACTGCTTTGGAACAACTAGGGCTGGGGCCTCCAAGACCTCCATCTGAGAGTGGGGTTCACTTCAGCCTCTCAGGACAAAGCTCCCAACAGCATGGGAGGGTGACTGAGGTCCACCAAAAGCCAGGAAGTGGAAGTCTAGGCTTGGGGACCCACTGTTACCAGATGGCTCTCTTCATTTTTGTAAAAAGCAATCTGTTTTACATATGGCAAGGACCCTGTGGACTAACAGGCAGGGTAGTGGTCCTGCTTGGAGGGGCAGTAACAGGCACACAAAGAGTCTGAAATTGGCCAGGTGTGATGGTTCATCCCTGTACCCCACCGCTTTGGGAAGCCAAGGTAGGAGGATCCCTTGAGCCCTGCTGTTCAAGGCTTTACTGAGCTATGATTACACCCCAGCAGCCCAACCTGGGTGACAGAGCCAGACCCTGTCCCTAAAAATATATAAATAAATAAAAAGCCAAGAGTCTGAAATTGGCACAGTGAGGGAGGTGCCTAGGGGAGCTGGCCCGGGCCCAGCTGAATTCTCAAGCCCTCCAGTGGATGTGAGCAGGGCCTTCTGCTCCAAAGGTTCTGGGTGCCCCTTCCTGGAGCTCAGAAATGGTGAGGATTTTCCAAGAGGCTGAAGGATTTCACGACAGAGCTTGGTGTTTTAATCCCTATGTTTTATTCTTTAAAATTCCCCTCCCACCTGGACATCCCAGTAACTCTTAGACATGGGCAGGGCATGAGTGACCCTTCCCATTCTACAGATGGGGAAGGCAAGGTATGGGAGGAGGAGGAGAATGTATGCCAACACCGGATGCCTCATCAACACTTCAAACTCAACCAACAAGTGCAAACCCGGGTCCTGATCTGTCCCCAAGACCCTCTACCCTGCAGTTTTCCTAATGAAAGCTGAGGTCAGCTCCAGGTTTTAGCAGATGGCAAACTCAGTGTTATCCATGACTCATGTCTTTCCCATCCCTTGTCCAATCCATAAGCACATCCTGGGGCTCAAACTTCCCACTACACCCATAACCTGCCCACTTCTCCCCTCCTCCTGCCCCTGGTCTGAGTGGCCGTCATCTCCCACCTAAGCAACTGCAGTGGGGTCCTCACTGGCCCCCCAACTTGAGTCTGTTCCCCACCTGACAGCCAGAGGGACCCGCTCAAAAGCCCAGTTGGGCTGTGTCAGTCCTATGCAAAGGGACACATTCCCATGGCTCTGGTGCCCTCCAGCACAAGGCACAGTCCTTAGAGTGACTACAAGGCCCGTCATACTCAGGCTGTGTCACTTCCCTGCCCTCGCTGCCCACTCTCTCCTCTCACCGGGTCTGCTGCAGCCACCCTGGCATCCCTCCTGTTCTGCAAATGTGCCTGTGCATGCTTGGGCCTTAAAGCTTTTGCACTGACTATTCCTGTTCCCCAGCAAGGTCCCCTGGCCTAGTCTCTCCCTGCTTCTAAAGTCTCTGTTCAAATGTCACCTTCTTAGAGAGGGCGAGGCCCCACACACCCAAGCCCTCCAGAAGCTTCTTACCTGGTTCCTTCTCCCTCTCCCCAGCACACCTCACCTCCTGACATGCTATACAACGTCCTTACATATCATGCCTATTGCTGATTGCCTGAATACCCTACTAGAATGTTAGTCCCTGGCTGGGCACGGTGGCTCACACCTGTAATCCCAGCACTTTGGGAAGCCAAGGTGGGCAGACCACCTGAGGTTGTGAGTTTGAGATTAGCCTGGCCGACATGATGAAACCCCATCTCTACTAAAAATTAGCCAGACGTGTTGGTGGGCGCCTATAATCCCAGCTACTCAGGAGGCTGAGGTAGGAGAATCATTTGAACCTAGGAGGTGGAGGTTGCAGTGAGCCGACACTGTGCCATTGCACTCCAGTCTGGGCAACAGAGCAAAACTCTGTCTCAGGAAAAAAAAAAAGACTGTTAGTCCCTGGGGCAGGGATCATGACTGTCTCATGCACTGATGTACCTCAAACCCTGAGAACACAGCCTGGTGTGTGTGACTGAACTGAACCGAGGACCCATCAGGTATCTAGCACAAGCATCAGCTGCCACCACTTATTCAGCACCTACTGTATGCCCGGCTTTGTTTGCATCACCTCGCTGAGTCCTCAGGCCATCTCATGAGGAAGTTGCTATCATTATTTCCACTCTACAGATGGCAAAACTGAGTTTCTGGGAGGGCTAAGAGATTTGCTCGAGGCCTCGTGCACTATTAGTAAGTGGCCCAGTACGGATCAGAAGCAGGAGAGACTGACTCCAAGCCCATTCTCCCCTCCATGACTGGGCCTAAAAAGGCAGCCAAGGCTCCAGTCAGACGAAAACCTCTCATGATGCAAACTGTCCCGTGGCCCAAACCTCAGGCCCAACTCAAACAGCACAGAAATAGTCGGTTCTTCTGTTTCAGCCACAGACATTGCCGAGCCAGAGCCAAACCAGACCCTTGGCACAAACTGAAGCCACCAAGATCTGAGATCCAGAAGCTGATCATGAAGATAACAATGACAACAGCGACTGCTTATGGGCTGCGTGTGGAGTGCCAGGCACCACGATAAGGCTCACGGACATTTGTCCCCACAACAGCCTTCCACATGTCAGGTCAGCAGGGTGGCCCATCAGCCCACATCTATTTGTATTTTTTACTTTTTTTGAGACAGGGTCTTGCTCTGTCTCCCAGGCTGGGGAGCAGTGGTACAAGCATAGCTTACTGCAGCCTGGAATTCTTGGGCTCAGGTGATCCTCCTGCCCCAGCCTCCTGAATATCTGAGATTACAGGCATACACCACTGCATTTGGCTATTAAACAGCATTTGTTTTGTAGACACTGAGTCTTGCTATGTTGCCCGATAACACGAAAAAATAAAAAAAAAGATAAATGCCCCACAGGCCACTGTGGCCTCAACACCACTACGCTCAAAGCAGTACACTCCCCACTGCCATGGGAGACTGGAGTAGAGGAAGCCTTCAAGAGTCAGCCTCACAGGTCCTGTGGGGGGCTGGAGAGGCAGCTGGGAAGAGCATAGGGCAGGAGGTGGGGGTCCCTGCCATTACATCAGAGCCCTCCCCAGTCCCCAACAAAGACCATCTAGATATTAAGTGCCCACTCTAAGTGCAGCCCTGTGTCAACGACACTAATGCCCCTTATCTCAGCTAATCCTCAGCATAGTCTTGCCAGGTGGGGCTGATCACTGCCACTTACAGAGAGGGAAACTGAGGCCCAAAGCCATGATGTGATCTGCCATAAGCCACACAGCCAGTAGAGACAGGGCCGGGATTCCAGGGCTCTCCCTCCAGAGCCCCACCTGGCCTAGGACAACATTCTTCGGTCATCCTCCACCCTGCAGAGCTTGATATGCACAGAAAGCTTTCCTGTAGGCTGCGAAGTTGCTTCCACACCATGGGCCTCAGTTTCCCCATGTGACAAACTGGAAGATCGGACTCCATGAAGTAGTAAAAATGATACAGAAGGAGACTTGGGTTCAAATACACACTCCAGCACTTCCTAGCTGGGGACCTTGGATGAGATGACTAGCCTTTCTAGGCCTCAGTTTCCCTAACTGCAAAATGGAGGTAATAATGAGATCAACCCACTGGGGCTCTTAAAAGGATATAATGAGACCCCTTGGAAAGGCACTTGGCACAGGCCGAGGATTTTGTGAGCACTCAGTAGGAGTGGTGGTGGTGACGGTCACTTTTATCATTGCATTACTATTGCTTGCATCATTAATTACTATTCTTGTAATCGACAACCCCCAGGCACCAGCTTGCTGCCTACGCCCCAGCAAGGCCACAGGCCTTGGGACCGTCTGGCGAGGTTATCTCAACAACAGAGGAGATTAAGTAACTCCCAACAGCCACGCCAGAGGCAGCCCTCATCTACTCTTACCAGATGGTTTGAAAGAGAAACTTGATCTCTCTCCCCATACCCCAACTGTTGCTGGGCCAGCACCAGGCTTGATGGAGATAGTGGTTTCTCCCCCCAGAAGAGAAGTGCAGCTATGAGAAGGACTCGGGCTGCCAACAGGAAGCTAAAAACATCCCACCAACAAGGGACAGCTCTGCAGAAAACCTGCTGCAGCCCATGCTCGGCCCCACTTCTAAGAAGCTGACATAGGAGATAACCTGAAATGTGAATAAAGATTTAAGGCTGAGGACGATTGTGCATACAGTGAATACCTGGGAATAACCTAAGTGTCCAACCACAAAGGACTGGCTAACAGAGCCACCAATCCCTCTTCTGGGTATATACCCAAAGTAAATGAAACCAGTGCCCTATAAACCAAGCCTGATAACAGGTAGGAATATTAAGCAGCTATTAAATATCATGGTTACAAACTGTTTTTAAATAACATGGCAGATTATTTTATGCTGTGAGTGGACACACAAAACGAAAACCACTGATGAACAGGCACAGTGGCTCACGCCTGTAATCCCAGCTCTTTGGGAGACCAAGGTGGGCAGGCGAATCATGAGGTCAGGAGACGGAGACCATATCCTGGCTAACACGGTGAAACCCCATCTCTACTAAAAATTCAAAAACGTAGCCAGGCACGGTGGCACGTGCCTGTAGTCCTAGCTACTTGGGAAGCTGAGGCAGGAGGGCTTGAACCTGGGAGACAGAGGTTGCAGTGAGCAGAGATTGCACCACCGCACTCCAGCCTGGGTGACAGAGTGAGATTCCATCTCAAAAAAAAGGCAAGGAAAGCACTGATTCACTCACTCGGCTGGCAGTGATGAGGCCCTACTAGGGAGGAAACTGAAAGCGGGAAATACAATGTGGGACCCTGAACTAGATCCTGGAGCAAAACAAGAACATTTGTGAAAAAACTGGTGAAAGTGGAATAAGACAAGGTTTCTCAACCTTGTCACAACTGACATTTTGGCCAGGATCATTCTTGGTGCTGTCGAGGGGAGGGGAGAGGAGGGGAGGGGAGGGCCCATCCCGTGCATTATAGGATGTTAAGCAGCATCCTCGGTGTCTACCCACCACATGCCAGTAGCACCCCTGTCCTCAGCTGTGACAATCAAACATGTCCCCAGACATTGCCAAGTGTCCCTTGCAGGGGAAAGCTGCCCCCGTGCAAACCACTGGAATTTAGTCTGGAGTTTACAGTAATGCACTTCTTTCAGAATGTTAACTTCTTTCTTTTGATGGCTGAACCATGGTTATAGTAACATGCTAACATTAGGGGAACCCGGCGAAGGGTATGCAGGAACTCCCGCTACTATCTTTGTAACTTCTCTCAAGTATTCTAAAATAAGTTGTTACGTAAAATAGTATAGTTCCTCAAAAAACTGAAAATAGATCCACCAATCCCTCTTCTGGGCATATACCCAAGGAAATGAAATCAATATCCCATAACGATGTTGCACTCCCATGCTCAACACAGCAACATTCACAACAGCCAAGATGTGGAAACCCCCAAGTGTCCAGTGGCAGATGAATGGATAAAGAAATTGTGGCGGAGGCTTCGGTGCCGGAGCCGCGGACGGTTTGCTGAACCCGTTAGTGCGCCCGGCCGAGACACGCCGTCGCCATGTCCCCGCTACCTGCGTCCCCCCAAACACGTCTCTGTTCGTCAGGAACGTGGCCGACGACACCAGGGCTGAAGATTTACGGCGTGAATTTGGTCGTTACGGTCCTATAGTCGATGTGTACGTTCCGCTTGATTTCTACACTCGCCATCCAAGAGGATTTGCTTATGTTCAATTTGAGGATGTTTGTGATGCTGAAGATGCTTTTACATAATTTAGACAAAGTGGATTTGTGGACGGAAGACTGAAATACAGTTTTCCCAGGGGGATCGGAAGACACCAAATCAGATGAAAGCCAAGGAAGGGAGGAACGTGTACAGTTCTTCACACTATGATGATTATGACAGATACAGACGTTCAAGAAGCCGAAGTTACGAAAGAAGGAGATCAAGAAGTCGGTCTTTTGATTACAACTATAGAAGATGGTATAATCCTAAAAATAGACCAACTGGAAGACCACAGTATAGCAGAAGCCATTCCGACAATGATAGATTCAAACACCGAAATCGATCTTTTTCAAGATCTAAATCCAATTCAAGATCACAGTCCAAGTCCCAGCCCAAGAAAGAAATGAAGGCTAAATAAATCACGTTCTAGGTCTGCATCTCACACCAATTGAGGGCTGGGCCTGGTGGCACATGCCTGTAATGCTGGTGCTTTTGGAGGCTGAGGAGTGAGGATCCCTTGAGGTCAGAAGTTTGAGACCATCCTTGGCTAACATGGCAAAACTACGTCTGTACTAAACATACAAAAAATCAGGAAGTTTTTTTTTTTTTTTTTGAGACGGAGTCTCGCTCTGTCACCCAGGCTGGAGCACAGTGGCTCGATCTTGGCTCACTGCAACCTCCAACTCCTGGGTTCAAGCAATTCTCCTGCCTCAGCCTCCTGAGTAACTGGGATTACAGGTACGTGCCACCGCACCTAGCTAATTTTTTTTTTTTAATTTTTAGTAGAGACAGGGTTTCACCATGTTGGTCAGGCTGATCTTGACCTTCTGACCTTGTGATCTGCCCGCCTCGGCTTCCCAAAGTGCTGGGATTACAGGCGTGAGCCACCATGCCCGGCCAATTTCTTTATAGATATATTCAATAATATATATACTCTCACTATGTATCTACACACACATGTACACACACACACACACAAATTATACAGCTTTTAAAAAGAAGACACTGTTATTTGCAACAACATGATTGAACCTGGAGGACATTATCCTAAGTGACATAAGGCGGGCACAGAAAGACAGAATACTACATGCTGTCATTTATACGTGGAATCCAAAATAGTCAAATACATAAAAATAGAATGGGGCAGGGAGGTGCAGGGCGAGGAATGAAAAGATGTTAGAGTCCAAAGTTGCAGTTCTAAAGGATGAACATGTCTAGAGATCTAAAGCATGGTGGCTACAGTTAATAGGATTGTGTAATATACTGGAAACCTGTTGAGAGAGCAGGTTTCAGGTGCTCTTACCAGTTTTTAAATAAAAGGCAGTGATGAGAGGAGACGGGTATGTTAATTTGCCTGACAGCAGTAATAATTTCATTGTGTATATGTACATATACCAAAACATCTGGTTGCACACTTTAAATGTATACACCTTTTTGAAGTTCATTTAAAACTTAAAAAAAACTGCAGGCTGAGTGTGGTGGCTCACGCCTATAGTCCCAGCACTTTGGGAGGCTGAAGTGGGAGGATCGCTTGAGCTGCAGAGTTCAAGACCAGCCTGGGCAACTTAGTGAGACCACGTCTCTACACAAAGTTACAAAATTAGCTGGGCATGGTGGTATGTACCTGCAGTCCCAGCTACTCTGGAGGCTGAGGTGGGAGGATCCCTTGAGCCCAGGAGAACAAGGCTGCAGTGAGCTATGATCGTTCACTGCGCTCCAGCCTGGGTGACAGAGTGAGACTCTATCTCTAAAAACAGACAAACAAAAAGGTTGAGTAATAGAACAAAGAATGTTGAAGGGAAGGGGGTCATTCACTAGGGAAGACCCTAGTGAAGAGGTGGCAATACCAGAGCCCTGGTACAGTGAGGAGGGGGCATGCTGAAGAAATGATGGATGAATGCATGTTATCAATTATGCCAAGCTGCGGGAGTGGCAGGGAGCTGGCACCTCCACCTGGCTCTCTGCAATCATTCCTTGTTAGCGGCTTACTTCTCTCCTGGGAAGCAGGAGGAGCTGACATTCTCGAAGCAGCTTCTAGGTTTCAGAAATGAGTTAGAGATTTCAAAGAAATCACCCCAACAAGCTGAAGTGGACTTCCCAAGGCTACAGGATTTCCTCAGAATCCAGGTCCACATTCCCAAGCTTCCTTGAGACATCAAGCAAGAGTTTCCAGCTTAGGAGTGCAGACACCAGGGCCAATCTAAGACCCTGGTCTTGTTATGCGCCAGGCTATCTTCAGTGACTCAGAGGGACAGAGAAATTGTGGGTGATTTGTAAAACCAGCAGTGGGACTGCGTGGCTCCTCAATCCCAAGACCTAGTTACCCACAGAAAGCAGTGGCCAAACGGAAATCTCTCTCACCGTCACATCTAGGAAAGGCTTTCTGAACTGCCTCACCCTACCTCTTCATGGTCCAGATGGGGAAACCGAGGCTCAGAGAGGAAAAGACTAGTCCAAGGTCACTAGAGAGGTGGGACACAGTCAGGCGAGGAGCTGTGATTCTGTCCATCCCACAAAGCTCCCCGTAGGAGGCTGAGAGCATCCCCATCCAGACCCTACTGACCAGGCTGAGCTTATGCCCGTACCTGGAAAGTGCCATGAGCATAACACGGGCTCTTGCTCTTTCTGACACTCAGCCCAGCCCTATGCACATGCTGTTCCCTCTGCCTGGCACATGCTTCCCTGGACCCCTACCCTAGCATCAAATGCCAGCTCCTATGCACCCTCCAGTGCTCAGCTTCCTTGGGGAGACTCTCCTGGCCCCTGTACCCCAATGAGACCATGTCCCCTGAGGCACTGTGCACCACCCCCATCCTAACATATCCCTGGTCTTTGTTTCAGTTCTTTGAGCAAAGACCAAGTTCTCACCAGACTAAGTTCCATGTGGTCAGGGGACCATGCTGTCTTGCTCCTGTATTCCAAGTACCTGGGGGCTAGCTCCAAACTACTGCTGGAAAGTGTGTGCTTAATGAACATAAGAGCATAGCCCTTGTGGATGAGTTCAACACCTACACCAAGCTCTAAGTTCTGGGGATCATGGACTGTATTTTAGTCATCCCTGCATCTCTAGCACCAAGCCCAGGGCCCAACACACAGGCAGGCACATCAAGGTTATCCAGATCTTGCAAACCACAGAATTCCAAAAAAAACGATTATTGGAGACTTGTTTTCTTATTTGTGCTCATCTGAATTTTCCATGTTTTTTTTTTTTACCATGCACATGCATTATTTTCATAATTAAAACATCAGTCAGTCAATCAATCAATCAATCAATGTTGCCTTACATTTATGATATGAGAATGGTCATATGCCAATGGCTGAATGACAAGAGACTGGGAGGATCTCCTGTTTCCCAGCTGCTCCGGGGGGCTCGGGAGGGAGGTGAGACACTCTGGGACTGGCTGAAAAGCAATGTTTCCTAAAGCTATATTTTTAGGAGCACTGGAAAATTCTCTGGGCAAGAAGGCATCTGAAGTATTTGCAAACATTCAGCAATGGGAAAGATAATATTTCCTAAGACTTTCCCTTTTGGGTGTCCTGAAACCAGTGGCAATTATTCTGGAAAACTATGAGACCAGCCTGAGACAATTGTTCAATAAGCCCCTCTATGCCCAGAGCCCTGATGGATGTCACACAACCCAGAATCACCTCCACCTACTCCTTAGTTTCACAGAGGAGGAAACAGAAAAAACCCAGAGGAGAGAAGTAACTTGCCCAGCCAGAGAGCAGACCAGTCGCAGAGTCAAAGTGAGAGCTGAAAGCATTTTATACCCCACGAAGTGCTTCTGCACAGGTTCCCTGACTTTGACATCTCATCAGAAAATGTCCCGGTTTTTTCTCTCTGTTATACAGAGGAGAGAGCACAGTGTGTGTGTGTTGGGAGGAGGGGGTCCCAACTTCTTTCTACATCACTGTGTTAGGCTGGGGAAAAGGAAATCAAACTGTTATTTTCATCCCATAGAAGAGGGACATTCTTACACACACACAAAGGCAAGAGGGATGTAATTTCAGAATAAAGAATCGTCCTTTAGATCAAATAAATGTCGCTTTCTGAAAAACTCATTGGTGTGGTTCTCGTTTTTCCTGTTCTCTTGAGGACCAGACCCAGGATCTGCATTCCTGTTCAGGAGTCTCAGCTCTTCCTACAAACCTGCTCTGCCTCCCAAACCAAGCCCTTTTCCCCTTTCCCCATCATTCTCTCTTCCTTGTAAACTCCACCATTTCTTAAAGAAAACGGAGACGCTGCGAACCAGACACAGCCAAAAAGCAAAGTTGGCAAAGCAGGAGGAGAGGGAAAGGAGGTGACCCCATCCTGGAGCCTGCACTCACCCAGAGGTAGCGCAAGAGCTTCAGCAGCCTGGGGCAGTAGTAATACTCCATTTCCGGCACCCGGAGGTTATGTGGTAAGCACGGTGCAGGCTTCCAGTTTTTCTCTAGTGGGGGCAGCTCTTCCCACTCCTCTTGTCACGCTGGAGTCAAGTTCAAGACGGCATAAATCATTCAGAAGCCGGCTTATAGCCAGGAGACCAGCCAGACGGCTCCACTGATGGCCACGGCTGCCTAGGGGACTGAGAAGCCACCGCTCAGTCCCATGAGCCCCGCCCCGGACATCTCTGGCCTCTCGTCCAGTGGGGCGGGTCCAGGGGCGGCTCCTTCTGAACCTAGCTGCCTGGACCCTCACCCTCCCAGGAGCTCTAGGCATGGAGACTTTTCAATTGCACAGCAAGAAGGCAAGAAGAGAGAAGGGGATGCCCAGGAACTGAATAAGAGAGGGAGAGAGAGAGAGAGAGAGAGAGAATGCGTGAAGGAGTGTGAGTGTATGCGATTTTATGTGGTCGTGTGTGTGCATACAAGTGTGTTTTGTGCATGCGTGGATGTGACTGTGTGCTGTGCGTGTGAGCCCAAGTGTGTGTGGTTCCTCCTCCACAAACTGCATGAGGAGAAGGAGGCCCCTGCCACTCATTACAGGGAAGGAAATCAACCCAGGATCCCATCGGTTCACAGGGCTCCTCTGATGTCAGTCACGTTCCTTTTAAACTCAGCTAAGCTTCTGATCCCCCCTAGAAGGAGGGTGCAGCCATCCCCATTTTACAGCGAGGGAAACTGAGGCCCAGAGAAGTCAAGGGACTTGGCCAAGGTCACACAGTGAGTTGGCAACTAAAGCAAGGCTGGAACCTGGGCCTCCCAGCCACAATTCCCGGGCCCGTCCCCTCCTGTAGGCACCCAGCCCAGCATGGGGAGTGGGGTGCTGAGGAAGGGAGGGATCAGCTCCCCAAGGCTGCCAGCTGCACCAGGCAGCGTTCTCAGAGATTAAAATGCAAATTAAAGCACCCCTAGGGCAAACCCAAGGCAAACTTTCCTAGATGTTTCCTTCAAAAGGGCATGATTTCAGCAAGTCACCTGATCTTCCTTTAGCAAGCCTCAGTTACTCCTCTGTAAAATGGGATGGATTACCCCTGTGTTCAGGGCTTTGAGGATTCAATGAGGTAGAATCCTACCAAAGCATCTAGTTTCGTATTCATGGTCATATCATGAGGGCAGTATCATCACCTCCACCATCCAGATGAAGAAACCAAGGCTCACAGGGACAAACAGAGCTTGCCAAGGTGAGCGGCTGCTGAACAGTGAGACGGGGATGCAAACCCAAGCCGGACACACCTGGATCCCCTACTCAACACCAGGTCCCCATAAGCCAATGCCATAACCCAGAGACTTGGGGGAGTGAGTGCCGGATGCAGGAGAGCTGTGCTTCCGAGGCAAAGTCCTTCCCACTGCTGAGAGGGGAAGACTGAAGTGGAGGAGGACTTCACGGAGGCCCTGGGCAGAGGCCCCAGGCTCTGCACCGGGCTCCCACCCCAGCCTGGAGCTCTGCACACTGACTGCCCCAGCAACAGCCTAGGCCCATCTGTTCTGCGTCCTTCAGGCCCACCACCCGACACCAGGCAGAGCAACTAACAGGAAACTCACTTAAACAAGGAGAGGGTGCTGGGTGCAGCAGCTGAGAAAACCACCGGGTAGCTTCAAAGCTCTTCAGAGGCAGGCCTGTGGTTTCACTGATTCTCAGTGCCCCACTCCCAGCAGGCAGTGGGTCTCAGCTGTTTGCCACCTGATAGTCAGGGGTTGGCCCCAGCCATGGAAGAACCAGGGACTGGTAGTGCAGTCGGAAGACCAGCCCTGCTCCCTGACAGCACAGTCAGAAGGTCACCCTGCCCCCCTGGCAGTACAGTCGGAAGGCCGGCCCTGCCCCCCTAGCAGCACAGTCGGAAGGCCGCCCTGCCCCCTGACGTCACAGTCGGAAGGCCACCCTGCCCCCTGACGTCACAGTCGGAAGGCCACCCTGCCCCCTGACGTCACAGTCGGAAGGCCGCCCTGCCCCCTGACGTCACAGTCGGAAGGCCACCCTGCCCCCCGACGGCACAGTCAGAAGGCCACCCTGCCCCCCTGGCAGTACAGTCGGAAGGCCGCCCTGCCCCCTGACATCACAGTCGGAAGGCCGCCCTGCCCCGACAGCACAGTCGAAAGGTCACCCTGCTCCCCGGCAGTACAGTCGGAAGGCCAGCCCTGCTCCCTGGTGGCACAGTTGGAAGGCCGCCCTGCTCACTGACAGTACAGCCGGAAGGCCGGCCCCGCTCCGACTGGCAGACAGTATAGCTGAAAAGCCAGCCCTGCTCACCAGCTGACAGTCCAGCCAGAGCACTGGGTCCTGCTGACTGACAATAGTGCAGTGAAGGGGCCGGGCCCTCTGCACTGGCAATACTGCTGGAGGGACGGTGCCCGCTGCCTGGCCGTACCCCTGGTGCTGCAGGTCCTGGCTGACTGGCTGATGACTGTCAAGTCTGGGGTTAGGCCATGCTCAATGAGGGACTAACGGGAACAGTGGGACATGCGGCTCGTGTGAATGCCCTACTGAATGACTGTTACTGTAAACACACAGGGGCCCACGAGGGCCTTCCTCACACCCCTCAGCTGACAGGGGCCACTGTCAGCATGTAGGCTGCTAAGAGCTGACTGTCTGGTCTCCCACCCGCCCAGGATGAAGAAGGGCCTGGAGAGAAAGGGGCTGGAAGGGGCAGATGGGATGCCAGAGACAGGTGGATGAAGAGAGGAAGAGAGGATGGCAGGCCAGGCACAGGGCAGAGAGACGAAGGCAGGAGGAAGGAGAAGGAAGTTATAGGCAGGAAAGGCATGAGACAGGGAGGGAAGGGCATGACAGGGAACACAGAGGGAGAAAGGAGGAAAGAGAAAGACAAGAGACATGGAGAGAGAGGAGAGGGAGACGGGTGGGGTAGGGGCTCTGATGGGGGAGCAACACAGGCAGGGCAAGGGATGAACCCCAAAGGAAGTCAGAAAAAGCAGGTGAGACAGACAGCCCAGGAGGCGGGCAGGGATGAAGAGCATCAGGAACAGCTGGGGAGAAAGCTGGAGGTGGCAGGGACACTGGTGACAGGGCAGGGGGCTAAGAATAAAAAGAGACATTCAAAAGTCTAAGACCTGGTGAGTCCAAGGTGGAGACAGAGCCCATCTAAGACCAGACAGGGGACGGGAGTAGGGGGTGGGGTGCTGGGCAGGTGCCAAAGATGGAAACTCCCAAGTCCCCATTTCCTAGCCAGCGATGGTCAAAGGCACCAGGCCATGCCCCAGGAGAAGCCACCCCCAGTGCCCAGTCCTGGTTATCCTGCTCTGGCTGCCCTGGCCACCACCCTGCCCTGTGGGCCCAGGCAGCCGAGGAGTGTGGCTGCGTCAGGAGTCAGCGGCTGATGACGTGGAACAGTGTCTCTCTTCCCGCCCCCAGGGGCCTTCTCCACGGCAGGGTCCGCCTGCAAGCACGGATGTGACCAAGGCACGCCACACATACTCATCTTGAATGCCTTCCCTGGTTTCCCCATTGCTCTTGGGAGAAATCCAACCTGCCGCCTCCCACCCCAGGTGCCCGTGCACCTCCCACCACTGGACCCCACCCCGTGAGCCAGGCACCCACAAAGGCTTTGCCCATGCTGTCGAAAGCAGGCTTCTTCCCCAAAGTGGGTTGAATGGAGACCCCTAAAAACATACGTCCACCTGGAACCTGCAAATGTGGCTATATTTGGAAATGGTCTTTGCAGATGTAGTGAGTTTAAGGGTCATAAGATGAGATCATCCTAGATTCCCCGGGGCTGTGGTTTGAATGCATGTGTCTCTCCAAACTTCATCAGCTGGAAGTGAATGCCCAAGATAAGGGTGTTAAGAAGAGGAACCCTTGCGAGGTGATTAGTTAAGACAGCTCCACCCTCATGAATGGAACTGATGGCCATAAAAAGGGGCTTGAGGTCAGGCATGGTGGCTCACGCCTGTAATCCCAGCATTTTGGGAGGCTAGGTGGGAGGATTTCTTGAGGCCAGAAGTTCAAGACCATCTTGAGCAACATCGCAAGACACCATGTCTATAAAAAGTAGAAAACTTAGCCTGGTGTGGAGGTGTGTGCCTGTAGTCTCAGCTACTTGGGAGGCTGAGGTAGGAGGATTGCTCAAGTCCAGGAGTTCGAGGCTGCAGTGAACTCTGACTGCAATACCACACTCCAGCCAGGATGACAGAGCCAGACCCTGTCTCTAAAAACAATCATAAAAATAATTTAAAAACAAAAATCAAAGGGCTTGAAGGGGTGAGCTCTCCCCTTCCGTCCCCTCCCTCACTTCTGCATGAGGAAACCCAGACAACACCATCTACAAGCAAGCAGGTCCCTGCCAGAAACCAAACCCGCTGGCAGCTCGATCCCCGACCTCCCAGTCTCCAGAACTGTGAGACGCACATTTCTGTTTTTATCAAGTACCCAGTCTCCAGTTATTTTGTTACAGCAGTTCAAATGGACTAAGACACCCAGATGGACCCTAAATCCAACGACAAGTGTCCTCACGCGATACAGAAGAGAACACAGAGAAGGCCACGTGAAGACAGAGGCAGAGACGGGAGCGACCTTCATTCTGGACTTCCGGCCTCCAGAACTGCGAGAGAATCGCTTTCCAGTGTTTTAAGCCACTGGGTGTGTGTTAGCTCACTACGGCGGCCCTTGGAGATGAATACAAGTCCCCTTCCTCTTCACCTGGGCAGCTCCCATCCATGCTAGGGACTCCAGCTTAGGATCTGAACATCCTGGTCCCCAGCAGCCCCCAGCCCAGGCTCTGGGTGGGCCCAAGCCACAGGGACCCAGGGCTCCTCGGCTGGCCTAACTCCTCATTCTGTTACTCCTCCTCCAGCCCCTCCTCACCGCTCAGCTCACTGAAGGCCCAAGCCTGGCCAGCCCAGCTCCCCACCTCCTGGTGCCACCCCTGGCTACCACTGGCCCTTGGGCAGCTCTTTCTGATACTATTCATTCCTTCATTCTAAAGTAGATTTTTTTTTTTTTTTTTTTTTTGAGACGGAGTTTCGCTCTTGTTACCCAGGCTGGAGTGCAATGGCGCGATCTCGGCTCACCGCAACCTCCGCCTCCTGGGTTCAGGCAATTCTCCTGCCTCAGCCTCCTAAGTAGCTGGGATTACAGGCACGCGCCACCATGCCCAGCTAATTTTTTGTATTTTTAGTAGAGACGGGGTTTCACCATGTTGACCAGGATGGTCTCGATCTCTTGACCTCGTGATCCACCCGCCTCGGCCTCCCAAAGCATTCTAAAGTAGATTTAACGTGCAAAGAACCCTGTGAATTCACAGGGAAGGCTTAGCTTTTTAGCAAAAAACTTCACATCTTTTTTTTTTTTGAGAAAGAATCCTGTTCTGTTGCCCAGGCTGGAGTGCAGCGGTGCAGTCTCAACTCACTACAACCTCTGCCTCTTGGGTTCAAGTGATTCTCATGCCTCAGCCTCCCAAGGAGCTGGGACTACAGGCATGCACCACCACACCCAACTAATTTTTGTATTTTTAGGAGAGACGGGGTGTCACCATGTTGTCCACAGTATCTCAAACTATTGGCCTCAAGTGATCTGCCCACCTTGGCCTCCCAAAGTGCTGGGATTACAGGTATGGGTCACCACACCCAGCACCATCTATTTTTTTTTTTTTTTTAAAGATGAGAAGTTTGTTAAAATCAACATCAGCGTTCACAAGGAAAACAGAGGGCTAGGCGGGGCTCCTGTAACTCCAGCACTTTGGGAGGCTAAGGTAGGAGGATCACTTGAGCCCAGGAGTTCACAACCAGCCTGGGCAACATAGTGAGATGCCGTCTCTATGAAAAATAACTCTAAAAAAAAAAAGGTTGAAAATGGTACCCCCCCCTTAGGTATAATTTTGTTTGAGTGTTGTTTTTTTTTTTGGCAGGGGGAAGAGGAAGGCGGTGCACTATTTTGTTTTATTTGAATTAGTTACTAACCAACATTGAAGCGTCAGAAGACCCGCATGTAGCAACGCCATCTTCCGGCCTGCTGGCCTGCATTCCTGTGTGGGGACAGGGGCAGGAATGGCATGTGCCACCTGGGGAATGGTTCAGTGACATTCCTTCCGCATCCCTCAGCCCGGACATCCAAAATACTACCCCCAGGAGCCCAGGTGGCCACACATTCCTGACGCTCTCCCTGTGGGCCTACTGTGTGCCGGGCCCTGCACTGGGAGCTGACACCCTTTTATTTTCAGCCCCACCAGCGTGTCATCCATCATTGGAGCATCTGTGGCCAGCAGCCTCGATTCCTGCATCAGCCTTCAGTGCCCTTTGCCAGACAGCTGCCTCCTGCTGCCCTCGCCAAACCAGTGCCCAGCCACACACAGATGCTTAGCCTCCCTGCCTTTGCCCAGGCAGGACCCTTTGCCAGGAATGCCTTTTGCTTCTGTGGAAGTTCAATTATCTTTTTTTTTTTTTTTTTTTTTGAGATGGAATCTCGCTCTGTCACCCAGGCTGGAGGGCAGTGGTGCAATCTCAACTCACTGCAACTTCCCCCTCCCAGATTCAAGCGATTCTCCTGCCTCAACCTCTGGAGCAGCTGGACTACAGGCATCCACCACCACGCCCAGCCAATCTTTTGTACTTTTAGTAGAGATGGGGTTTCACCGTGTTAGCCGGGATGGTCTCAATCTCCTGACCTTGTGATCCGCCCGTCTTAGCCTCCCAAAGTGCTGGGATTACAGGAGTAAACTACCACGCCCGGCCAGTTCAACCATCTTTTAAGCCTGATGCAAAGAGCAAAAAATGAGTCACTGCGCCTTCTCTTCAGGGACAGTAGGATGTGTTGGGTGAGGACAGCCTGTCTTCCTCACACGGCTGGGAGCTCCCCAAGGGGAAAGCCGGGGTCCCAGGTTATCTCTGTGGTCTCGGGGCCAGGCACTAGCCCAGGGCTTAGTAGGTGCTCTGTAACCATTCTCCAAAAGGCACAGAACTCCCAGTTGTCCCAGCAACAGTCTTGCTCACAATGAAATCATCTTTAGATCTAGGCATGATCAGCCACCAAAGGGGACCCAGGGAAGTCAGACATGTGCCCAGCTTCAAGCAGTTTATGATTCTTTGAAAGGTCAGGGCACGGACAGAACAGAACAGGTTCCCAAAGGGGGAAACTGAGGCCTAGGGAGAGAATGCAGTGTCTTACAGAGGCATTCCTGGGCCAGGGGAAAGGTGTGGATGGAGTTAGATTTCCTTGTTTCTACACTGGCTAGCTGGTTATTTAATCTCTCTGGGCCCCCGCTCCTTCATGTAAAATGAGTATGATGATGGTGCCTGCCACGCAGGGTTGCTGGGAGGCATGAATGAGGTAGAAGGTACAAAGTGTTCAGAGCCCAGGACACAGTAAGGGCTGAACGCATCTTATGCTAGGCACAGTGATTCACGCCTGTAAGCTCAGCACTTTGGGAGGCCAAGGTGGTCACTTGAGGTCAGAAGTTTGAGACTAGCCTGGCCATCATAGCAAAACCCCATCTCTACTATAATAAAAATACAAAAATTAGCCAGGTGTGGTGGCACATGCCTGTAATCCCAGTTACTCGGGAGGCTGAGGCTGGAGAATCGCTTGAACCCAAGAGGCGGAGGGTATGGTGAGCTGAGATCGCGCCACTGCACTCCAGCTTGGGTGAAAGGGTGAGACTCCATCTCAAATAAAAAAATCTTAGCTGTGAGTGCCTGGGGGTGTTAGGGAAACGAGAGCCAGAGTAATGTCAGGTTTAATTCAACTCCATCTTAAGACTAAAAACCCAGGCTGGGCACAGTGGCTCACACCTATAATCCCAGCACTTTGGGAAGGCAGATCACCTGAGGTCAGGAGTTCGAAACCAACCTGACCAAAATGGAGAAACCCCATCTCCACTAAAAATACAAAATCAGCCGAGCATGGTGGCGCATGCCTGTAATCCCAGCCACTCGGGAAGCTGAAGCAGGAGAATCGCTTGTACCCGAGAGACAGAGGTTGTGGTGAGCTGAGATCACATCATTGAAAAGCAGCCTGGGCAACAAGAGCGAAACTCCGTCTCAAAAAAAAAACACTAAAACTAAAAAGCCACATTTCTTGCTGGTCACAAGATAGTCATGGGATGTTTATAGTTGAGGAAATACCCAAGATACCTACAACAACACACTCCTACATCGGCACAGAGTCCAGACGTCCCAATACCCGTAACAGTTCATGCTTTCAAGATAACTATAGTTATGCTTTGGAATACTCACGTGCTAAAATTGTCAAGGATGGTTTTTGTTTTGCTTTTCAAGATGGTTTTTTATTTCAATAGTTTTTGGGAGGATAGGTAGTTTTTGGTTACATGGGTGAATTCTATAGTGATGATTTCTGAATTTTAGGGCACCCATCACCCAAGCAGTGTGCACTGTGCCCAATGTGTAGTCTTTTTTTTTTTTTTGAGAAGGAGTTTCGCTCTTGTTACCCAGGCTGGAGTGCAATGGCGCGATCTCGGCTCACCGCAACCTCCGCCTCCTGGGTTCAGGCAATTCTCCTGCCTCAGCCTCCCGAGTAGCTGGGATTACAGGCACGCACCACCATGCCCAGCTAATTTTTTGTATTTTTAGTAGAGACGGGGTTTCACCATGTTGACCAGGATGGTCTCGATCTCTTGACCTCGTGATCCACCCGCTTCGGCCTCCCAAAGTGCTGGGATTACAGGTGTGAGCCACCGCGCCCAGCCCAATGTGTAGTCTTTTATCCCTCGCCCCCTCCCAACCTTCCCCCCAATCCCTAAATTCCACTATATCATTCTTACACCTTTTCATGCTCAGAGTTTAGCTCCCACTTATAAGTGAGAACATGTAATATTTGGTTTTCCACTCCTGAGTTACTTCGCTTAGAACAATGGTCTCCAGCTCCATCTAAGATGCTGCAAAAGACATTAAGACATTATTTCCTTCCTTTTTTTGTGGCTGAAGTAGTATTCCATGGTGTATATGTACCACGTTTTCTTTAAATCAATAAAGTAATAAATTTTGTCATGTCGTGCGCTCACCTGCACGCGGACACAGCTTAGCTTAGCTTTTACACAGACAATACCCCTCTATAAGAAAAACTTAAAAATGGCCCAGCATGGTGGCTCATGCCTGTAATCCCAGCACTTTGGGAGGCCAAGGCAGGCAGATCACAAGGTCAGGAGATCGAGACTATCCTGGCCAACATGGTGAAACCTAGTCTCTACTAAAATACAAAATATTAGCCGGGTGTGGTGGCGTGTGCCTGTGGTCCCAGCTACTCGGGAGGCTGAGGCAGGAGAATCGCTTGAACCTAGGAGGCGGAGGTTGCAGTGAGCCGAGATCACGTCACTGTACTCCAGCCTGGCAACAGAGCAAGACTCCATCTCAAAACAATAAAAGAAAAACTTAAAAAACGAACCCGGGGAGGGGGGGTCTGCCTTTCATTTTCTGAGGATGCTCTACTCTGTGACAGAGTAGCTTTCAATAAACTATCCCTTTTCACTGCACTCCAGAACTCACTCTGAATTGCTTCCTGTACGAAATCCAAGAACCCTCTCCTGGGGTCCGTTTCAAGACCCTCTTTTCTGGTTGTTAACAATGGCATATCCAGTTCAGTCACCCTGGCTAGCAGAGCAATAAGAGGGAGCCCAAACTGGGGCGAGCCCATCAGAAAGGGGGGTTATCTGCCCCAAACAAGGCAGCTCGGAGCCAGTCCCAGGACAGAGCCCTGAAGAGTGTTATCAGCTACAGCACGTTTGAAATCACTTAAAACACGTAACTAGGGAGCGAGGAAAAACAGCAATCACATTTTTCATCCTCTTGATTCCCAGCCTGACCCAACAACCGCTCTTCCGGTCCCAGTCGGATCTCTCCACCACGTGGAGGGGCAGTGGGGGTGGGTGAGGTCAGTGAAGACAGGACTCAGCAAGAAGGAGCCAGCCCAGTCCAAAAGCGTAAGTCCTGATGCAACCAACTCAGATGCGTAAAGAACCGCCAGACACAACAAAACCACGCTGCAGGAGCGCACTGACAGGAAATGTGCAAAACAGGCAAGGCTGCACTGACAGACCGCAGACGAGTGCTGACCGGGGGCTCGTGCCGGATGGGGTGGTCGGGGGAGTGCCTGCCAATCAGTATAGCGCTTCCTTCTGGGGTGAGGACAGTGTTCCAGGCAAGAGAGTGAACACTGGACAACTTTGTTCATTTACTAAAGATTATGGAATTGGACACTTCAAATGAGTGAATTTTTTATCGTCTGTAAATTATATCTCAATAAGCTAGTGGAAGAGGAGGAGGAAGAAGAAAGCAAGAAAGAAGAGGAGGAGGAGAAAAGAGAGGAACGGAAAAGGTGGGAGAGGAAGAGAGGGGCCCGGTGCAGTGGCTCAGGCCTGTAATCCCAGCACTTCCGGAGGCCGAGGTGGGAGGATCACCTGAGGTCAGGAGTTCAAGACCAGCCTGGGCAACGTGGCCAGACCCTGTCTTAATTTTAGAAAAATTTTTTTAAAAAGTGCAGAAGGAGGAAAAAAGGGAGGAAGAAATAAAAATGGAAGAAAAAAAGGAGGAAGAAGAAGAAAAGGAGGAGAAAAAAGTACAGGAGGAAGAGAACGGGGAGGAAGAGGAAAGAGAGGAGGAAAAGGAGGAGGAGGAGCCAACCGTGCCAGGGCAGAGAAAAAGAGGAAGAAACAAGACAGACGGTCTCGCCTGGACATGGGCACAGCCAGCAGCACCTAGACCCCAGCTGGAGCGCTCCCTCCCCATTCAAGTCAGTGAACATGATTGAGCCCTACCAGGAGCTGGGAGCTGGGAGCGAAGCTGCCGGGAGCAGGGATCTGCACTCAGGTAGGCTTGGGGTCCAAATCCCAACTCCCTCCCTGCCAAACAGTGTCATCCAGGACAACCTGCTTCTCTTCTCTTTGCCTCGGTTTCTTCAGATGTAAAGTAAGGCTGAGAATAACAACAACAACAGTCATGATGATTTCCTCCCTCACACGGCGGCAGTGAGGGAGAGGTCAGATGATGTCAGAAAAGCACCCAGCAGGCTGACTGCAAGTGCTCAATCAATAAAGGCCTTGAAGCTTAAGTGTGGAGCATTAGGGACATGAGTGAGGCAGGATTCTTGCCCTCAGCAGGGCTTACGGTCTGTAAAAGAAGCACTTGGAAATAAACTACAGCACTAGAGGCTAGAGGGCCTGGAATGGTACAGTTCACAGGATAGGGTACAACCCAGGAGGGCTTCTTGGAGGAGGTGGCACGGAGCCCAGGCTTGAAATACTACAAATTGTCCCTATTCTCAAGAGACCCCTATTCTCAAGAGACTTCCAGTTCAACTGGAAGATTCAGCATCTCTGAAATACATCTGCTTAAGGCAGAAATGCTGTTTCTGTATCCATAAGGTTCTCACTATGGGCTA
Organism: Aotus nancymaae; assembly: GCF_030222135.1. Taxonomy (NCBI): domain Eukaryota; kingdom Metazoa; phylum Chordata; class Mammalia; order Primates; family Aotidae; genus Aotus; species Aotus nancymaae. Next base: position 241,717 of record NW_026988491.1, on the reverse strand, counting down.
GGCTATCCATACCCCACATTCTTTTTAAAAATAAAACAAAAACAAAATATTTTTTCCAAAAAATACTTTCTCCAGAAGAGAAAATCATCCAGGAAAATAAATGGGGCAGCCAGGGCTGTGAAAGCTGCAGAGAAACATCCTAAGCTCAGCTGGGCAGCTCTGACGTCAGGTTCACAAAATAAAAACTGACCCGGGGGCCCGATGAGGGACAGAGCAGAGTGACACATCTAACAAAATTAGTGGGCTGCATAAAAAGATGAAAATCTAAGTGGTTACGGAAAACTTGGATGTTTCGCGTTTGGAATGGAGGCCCCAATGTAAAACAGCTTAAAAGCAAATTAAAAACAAAAATGTTGAAAACAGACCGCCTCCATCCTGCCCTCTTGTGGTCATTTCTGAACACTGCACAAGGAAACGGGTGGGTACAACAGAAAACTGGCAGCCCTGGATTGAGCCTCCACCTGTGCCACCTGCCCAGTGTCGGAGCCAGGACCAAGTCAGTTCACTTTGCCAAGCCTCAGTTTCCCGTGGGTCTCCCAGAGTTACAGCAAGGATCAGTGAGATAATGAGTGTGAATAATAAGACCTCCAGGGACCAGGCACCGTGGCTCATGCCTCTAATCCCGGCACTTCGGGAGGCCGAGGCAGGCAGATCATAAGGTCAGGAGATAGAGACATTCCTGGCGCTAACACAGTGAAACCCCATCTCTACTAAAAATACAAAAAAATAGCCAGGAGTGATGGCGCGCACCTGTTGTCCCAGCTACTCAGGAGGCAGAGGCAGGAGAATCGCTTGAACCTGGGAGGCAGAGGTTGCAGTGAGCCGAGATCATGCCACTCCACTCCAGCCTGGGCAACAGAACGAGACTCCATCTCAAAGACAAAACAAAACAAGAAAACCTCTGATACTCAGAGTGTGAACTGAAGGCAGCTGGAAGTGGCCTGAGCACGTGGTGAGATGTCACATTAAAATCAGCATCAGTCCAGGCACAGTGGCTCACACCTGTAATCCCAGCACTTTGGGAGGCCAAGGTGGACGGATCGCCAGAGGTCAGGAGTTTGAGACCAGCCTGGCCAACATGGTGAAACCTTGTCTCTACTAAAAATACAAAAACTAGCCAGGCATGGTGGTGCACGCCTGTAATCCCAGCTACTCAGGAGGCGGAGGCAGGAGGATCGCTTGAAGCCAGGAGGCAGAGGTTGCAGTGAGCCAAGATAGCGCTGCTCCACTCCAGCCTGGGAGACAGAGCAAGATTCTGTCTCAAAAATAAATAAATAAAACAAAATAAAATAAAATCAGTATCATCAGTTCTGCTTGAAGAATTGAATGATCCAACCAACCATTCTGGGCAAGGAAGGGCTGGGATGCAGGGGCAGCTCCTCCTCCCCACCATTTGCCACGAAATCCCCATCCCTGCCTGGCCTGGCTTCTGGGCACAGCTCCCCATGCAGAATCCCGAGGGAAAGGGCCTGCAAATCCAGGTTCAGAAACCCCGAGGTGCCCCGGTGCCTTGAGGGAGGCCTGGCATTTAGGAATCCCCAGATCCAGGGATTTCTGAGGCAGTTACAAGGGGACTTTGCCCTCAGAACTCTGCCCCCCAGCCAAATTCTCCATTTTCCCTCTGAACCCTCCTCTCTTCTCAGTGATGAGTGGACGAGTAGGCACCCTGAGTGCATGGGGGTCCCTCCCAGGAACTACACACCAGGGGCAGCAATTCACTGTTGCCACACAAGCTGTCTAGCCTCCCGGCCCTGCTCACGCTGCTTCCTGGGTCACCCTTCCTGTCCCCCTCTCCATCTGGTCAAACTACTCCTTGGTCAGGACCCAGGACAAGATGAGTCTTTCTAGTCCCCCCACCACCAGGTGGAGGAAGAGCCAATCACTCCCTCCTCCGTCGGGTTAGTTACTTATGTGTGTGTCTATCTCCGTTCCTCAGCTGTGGACTCATTCATTCAACCTTTTTTTTTTTTTTTTGAGATGGAGTCTCACTGTAACCCAGGCTGGAGTGCAGTGGCATGATTTCAGCTCACTGCAACCTCTGCCTCCTGGGTTAAAGTGATTCTCCTGCCTCAGCCTCCCAAGTAGCTGGGATTACAGGCGCCCGCCACCACACCCAGCTAATTTTTGCATTTTTAGTGAACCAGTTTCACCATGTTGGCCAGGCTAGTCTTGAACTCCTGACCTCAAGCGATCCTTTCAAAGTGCTGGAATTACTGGTGTGAGCCACCACGCCCGGCCCCTCATTCAACAAATATTTACCTCACTTCAACTCTGTGCTGAAAACACAAAAGTGAACAAGAGCATCAAGAGCCCTACAGTCCTGCAATTCTCATTTGGTTGGGGAGAGATAAGAAGTCAGCAAACAGCCTCCACCCTGATGAGGAGGCAGATATGGGGAAGACACTGCGGTGATAATGGGGGTGCTATGAGGGAATAATGGGGCCAGGTCCTTCTGCAGATGTGGTCAGGGAAGGCCCTGCCCAGGGGTGACATCTGAGTTTAGAGAGGTCCTGAGAAGAGGCCTCAGTCAGGTGCTCTGGTCACCAGTCCCAGGAGCCCAGCCTTCAAGTCATCCCAGCCCCGGCACCAGACATAAGTGATGAGGCTTCTAAACGATTCCCACCCAGCTGTTCAGGGCTCCCAGCAGAGAAGAGCTGTACCCAGGAAGCCCTGCTTGGCTTCTTGACCTATGGAATCCATAGGCCGGGCGTGGTGGCTCACGCCAGTAATCCACGCACTTTGGAGGCCAAGGTGGGCGGATCACCTGAGGTCGGGAGTTCAAGACCTATGGAATCCATGACTGTGTTACACCATTAAATTCTGGGTGGTTCATTATAACAACAGATCACTGGGCCACAGAAATTACTTCTTCTCTTCTACTCTTCAGGGTGCTAACTCCTTTTTATATAAACAACTCGTCCTCACCGGGACACACACACATAACTCAAGGCCCTAGAACGCACCGGGGTCCCTCCCAGGAACCACGTGCCAGGGCAGCAAGTCACTGTTGCTACACAAGCTGTCGAGCCTCCTGGCCTCGCTCAGGCCGCTCCCTAGGTCACTCTTCCTGTCCCTCCCAATATTGACACGTTCTCATTAAATAAAGTTCATAGCTTTTCCGGATTTTCTCAGTTTTAGTGTTATGTCCCATCCAGGATGTAGTCTCAGACTTTTCTTTGTTTTTGATGAGCCTGACAATTGAATAGTCTTGGTCAGGTATTTATTTTTAGGATGCCCCCCTATTGTCTGGGTGTCAGCATTTTTAGAGATCCCCAGGGGATACAGCACAGTTTGGGAACTGCTCATCTTGCCCTGGGTCCTGACCGGGGAGTAGTTTGACCAGGTTTTTCAAACTACTATCCAGCTGACGGATAACACCCAAGGGGTGCAATGTGTTGAAAAGGACTCCGAGACCACATCCAAGCCCAGAGGGAGATGGTGCTATCATTGATTAGTGATGTCTGCCAACATTACGAGTCAGGGAAGGGGGAGATACGAGCCAATATTGGCTCATTGATGTTAATGAACATACTATGCTAAAGCAAGATGGTGATGATAGCTGGAAACTGGGTGTGGGTGTATGGGAACTCTGTACATCGTTCCAATTTTCCTGTAAATCTAAAACTGTTCTAAAAAGTAAAGTCTATTTAAAAAATGCTGATGCCCAGGCCCTGCCCCCACGCATTTAGATTTAATTTCTGGGATGTGATCTGGACATCCAGGTTTTGAAAAGCTCTCTTAGTGATCCTAATGTGCAACAAAGTTTGGAAACCACAACCCTGAAAGAAAAAACTGGCCTCAAGAAGCTAGGAAGGCTAGTTATAAATAGCCACGAAGAGATTTAGAAACAGAGGAAAAGCATTTTGTTGGTTGAACCATATATGTAATAAATTCTGGGGCTCTTGGGATATTTCCGAGATTTGGAGAGTCATAAGTAAAGTCTTCCAAAGCATCTTCTGGTGTGTGGGGGTGTGTATTTGGCAGCACAGCCACTAAGTCAGGGTTAGCAAATATCTGACACTCATATCTCCCCCTTCCCTGACCCATACTGTTGGCAGACATCACTAATCAATTATAGCACCATCTCCCTCTGGGCCTGGATGTGGTCTCAGAGTCCTTTTCAACACACTGCACCACTTGGGCATTATCCATCAACTGGAGTTGGCACCTGATATGAAGCCTATTTCCCACTCTTGCTAAGCAGGTAGTAGGCAGAGCCAATGGCAGTACAGCTGTTGGATTCCTGCACATGGAGGGGCCCAGCCACAGAAACTAAGCCCTCTCACCTCTTGACCATTCCCCACAGCTTCCTAGCTATCTAGCTAACTATTCATTTATTTATTTGAGACAGCGTCTTGCTCTTTGTCCAAGCTAGAGTGCCATGGCACAGTCATAGCTCACTGCAGCCTCAAATTCCTGGGCTAAAGTGATCCTCCTGCCTCAGCCTCCTGAGTTGCTGAGACCACAGGTGTATACTACCACACCTGGTTAAATTTTTTAAACTTTTTTTTTTTTTGAGACAGAGTCTCATACTGTCTCCCAGGCTGGAGTGCAGTGGCCTGATCTCAGCTCACTGCAACCTCTGCCTCCCAGGTTCCCGCTATTCTTCTGCCTCAGCCTCCGGAGTAGCTGGGACTACAGGCACATGCCACCACGCCCGGCTAATTTTTGTATTTTTTAGTAGAGATGGGGTTTCACCATATTGGCCAGGCTGGTCTCGAACTCGTGGCCTCATGATCTGCCTGCCTCGGCCTCCCTTCCTGCTGGAATTATAGGTGTGAGCCACCATGCCCGGCCTGAAAACTTCTTTTAGGGATGAGGTTTCACTCTTTTGCCTGGGCTGATCTCAAACTCCAGGTTCAAGCATTATTCCCGCCTCCACCTCTGCCTCTGAGTAGCTGGGAGTACAGGCGAAAGCCAACACCCAGCAAAGCTTCCTTTCTTTATGCCTGCAGCAATCCATCCCTCAAAATCCACCTCCTCCTGTGGGTCCAGCTCCTTACAATCTCCTCCTCCTCTGGCCTGCAACATGCTGACCCCCTCCATGCTCACCCAACAAAGACTTGTCACCCCACGGTATCACTGTACACCAATTCCACGTCTCTCTCTGCCCCTTCATCAGAGCGCTCACCCAGACAGATCTTCAGAACTGACCACATGTCTATCCTCCAATTACAGCACCCCCACTTCTGGCCATGCCTGGGGCACATGCCTGTGGTCCTAGGTTCTTGGGAGGCCGAGGCAGGAGATCACTTAAGCTCAGGTAGAGGCCACTATGAGCCATAATTGTGCCACCCGCTGCACTTCTGCATGTGCGACAGACCACGCGGGCTGGGCTCAGCCACACAGACATGAAGGTTGTTTTCATTTCCAGAAGAAATCTAAGCTCCAACTGGTGGGCTGGATCTGGAATCTGGTTCCTTCACCACACCCTGAAGTCTTAAACTTGCTTTCTCCATAACTCATGTCTGCCACAGGGCGCTAGGACGGATTCCATTCAAAAGAGGGACGAGGCTGGGTGCAGTGGCTCATGCCTGTAATACCATCACTTTGGGAGACCCAGGCAGGTGGATAGCTCAAGCCTAGAAATTCAAACCAGCTTGGGCAACATGGCAAAGCCCCGTCTCTACAAAAAATACAAAAATTAGCCAGCGTGCTGGCGTATGCCTGTGGTCCTAGGTGTTTGAGAGGCCGAAGCAGGAGATCGCTTGAGCCCAGGTCGAGGCTGCTGTGATCGGTGATTATGCCACTGCCCTTCTTCTGCCTAAGCGAATGAGTGAGACCCTGCATCAAAAAAAGAAAAAATGCCCAGCAGCACACACTGGACATGTGACGTTACCTTCCTGGGCCTCGGTTTTCCTATCTGTGTGATGGCGGCAGTGCGTTTGGGATAATGGGTTAGTTAACAGGTGGAAAATGTTGACGCTCTCCTGCGTCTCCTTCCAACAGTGAGGGGGAGCCTCTAGCGCCCGCAATCCCGCGCTGTTCCACCAGGTGTCGCGCGCGCGCCAAGATGCTGGCCCAGCCCCACCAGGGAGGCTTTTGCAACCACAGGTGTCCCTGTCATCTCTTCAGCAGGCGTGTCGGCATCCAGCTGGGGGCCCTCAGTGGCCTTGGTCCCGGGAACCCAAAGAGCCCCAGAGCTCCAGGTGGCACTGCTGAAACCGAAGCCAGGCGTCCTTCTTCCACCTCGGGATCCTGCCCTGCTAAACAGCATTTCTCCTCCCAAGCTGCAAGGGACGAGTTCTCAGGTCGGATTCAATCCAGCCATCACTGTGTCTTCACTGTGTGTCCTTGGGCCAGTCAGCTGCCCTCTCTGAGCCTCAGGTTCAGAATCTCTTAAATGGGCATCTTCTTGGCACTTCACAATATAGTGAAGTTACTCAGGGGGAAAGTGCCAGGAAATGGAACTTCATGTAGAACACGGGACATGAAGAGGGATAAGGGGATAGTATCTGTGCAGCGCTTAGCACAGCATCGCCACATAGAAACTCAGCATCTAACATAGTCACAGCAACAACAGCCAACACTCACAAAGCACCTACTAGGTGTCAGGCGCTGTGCATTATGCCTCGTTCACAGGAACTCATCTCATTTCACTGCTTTTCCAACAAGTAGGCTCTGTTATCATCCCAGGCTCAGAGATGGGGAAGCTGAGGCACAGAGATGTCAATCCACTCAAAGTCACACAACCACAACCTCCGCCTCCTGGGTTCAAACAATTCTCCTGCCTCAGCCTCCTGAGTAGCTGGGATTACAGGCTTGCACCACCACATCCAGCTAATTTTGTATTTTTAGTAGAGACAGGGTTTCTCCATGTTGGTCAGGCTGCTCTTGAACTCCTGACCTCAGATGATCCACCCGCCTCGGCCTCCCAAAGTGCTGGGATTACAGGTGTGAGCCACCACACCCAGCTGGCTAATTTTTAAATTTTTATTTATTTATTGTTTTAGAGACAGGGGTCTCACTATGTTGCCAAGGCTGGTCTGGAACTCCTGGCCTCAAGCAATCCTCCTATCTTGGCCTCCTGAGTCACTGCAAGACAGGCATGAGCCAGCGCGCCCAGCCCACAGCTTGTTTTTCTAGTCACAACCTTTGATGAGTTACTTTCAGCAGTCCTTGTGAGGTCTTTCATTTTGATTGTTTCCTTCTCATTTGGACTCCTGTCAACTAACTAAAATCCAGAGGGACTCTCTAACCAGCATCAGGATATGCTCTTGGGGGGGCCACATCACAAGTTCCTACTTATTTCAAGTTGATTACACTCACAAGGATTACCACTGCTGTCAGCACAATCCTAGTATTTCTCCCCTCCTTTTTCTAGTTTTAATAACAGAGTCATTGGGTCCAAATGCTCTCAAACCTCCCAACCTTTGCCCTGGCAGATACTGCCTACAAAGATGCTGGCATGATGATGACACAGCACCAGCCTCAGAAGTGAAGGGCCATGGTCTCACCAGTGAGAGATGGGGGAAAGTCTGAGCTCAGCATTAAACCAAACACTGCGAGTGTCCAGGAACATCACATGGAAGTAAGGCTGAAAGGACTCCAGATGACATCCACTGTATGCAGTACAATTCCACACCTCGAAACCTTTGCCCATGCTGTTCGCTCGATCAGGGGCAAACCACTCTTCCCTAGATCACAGTTAGCTGGCAAACACCTGCTCAACCTTCAGTATTTAGAACTCAAACTCCTTGGTCTCGAACTCCTGCTTCTCTGCTAGCCCTCCCCAAGTGGAGACACCCCTCCTTCCTCCAGGGAGACTTTAAACAAACTTAAATTCAATTAAAGCACATGACATAATTCGTGGCATACAGTAAATGTTCAGTAAACCGTAGCTATTAGGGAGCTTCCGGATCCCTGAACAGGGGAGGTTCCTGGAGGGTGGCGCACCCGGGGAGGGCATGGAAGCTCTGTGTTCCCTCCCGCATACCTCACCCTGTGCATCTCTGCTTCTACATCTTATCTTTTATAATAAACTGGCAAACGAAGAGGAAGAGAGAGCAGAGATATCTACCTATCCGCCACCTCCCACCCTGCACACACAGGAGAGGCCGTGCGAAGACAAAGGAAGGACCAAGCTGTAAGCCACAGAGACGAGCCTCATCAGAAGCCAACCTGACAGCACCTTCATCTTGGAATTCTAGCCTCTATAACTGTGAGAAAGTAAACTTCTGTTGCTTAAGGGGGGAAAAGGTAGCTATTAGAACCCACTGCAATTATTTAACTACTTTCCTTTTTTTGAGATGGAGTCTCACCCTGTTAACCAGGCTGGAGTGTCGCGGTGCGATCTCGGCTCACTGCAACCTCCGCCTCCCAGGTTCAAGTGATTCTCCTGCCTCAGCCTCCTGAGTAGCTGGGACTACAGGCATGCACCACCACTCTCATCTAATTTTTTTTTTTTTTTGGCATTTTAGTAGAGACAGGGTTTCACCATGTTACCCAGGCTGGTCTCGAACTCCTGAGCTCAGACAATCTGCCCGCCTTGGCCTCCCCAAGTGCTGGGATTACAGACGTGAGCCACTGTGCCTGGCCTATTTACCTACCTTCTTAATTGTCTATGCCTTAGTCATAACTGTAGCCCACTGGCCAGCTTAGCACTTAGCACGTGCAGACAAATATTTGTCAAAAAAAGGACCCAAATCCCTAAACACTCCACCTCAGCCCAACTGGTCTCTTCAATGTCCCCCAAGCACCCCCCTTTGCCTGTGTGAGCTCTCAGTCCCAAATGCCTCCCCTCCTACTTCCTGCACCTAACTGGACCCTCCCAGATCATCTTCAAACTCCTGGGCTGTGAATTCCAGGAGGCTAATGGGGAAAATCTCCAGGTCCCTTCAAGCAGGACCTAGCGCATAGTAGGGGCAAAAAGAAATAAACTCGACTAAATGAGCCAGCACATGCTGACCAATAGGTTTCGGGGATTGGGAAAAAATTCTAGAGACTACCAGAGGCCCTCCCCGCCACCCACAGCAGGGAGACCTCACAGCTGGTCAATCTATGCCCTCATCGTCACAAGATAGGCCTCCAGAGTAAACTGTGACTCAAGGTCACGGTCCACAACCAAGTCACTGTGTTTTATGGTCCCTGCAAGAATGCAGACCAAAGCTCTCTTCCTGGGGAAAAGAGGGGAGGGAGGAGGCCTGACACAGGACTTGGATTCGCCATGTGAACTTGGGGTCCCCAGGGGAACCCTGCGAGGAACAAAGGTGACAGGGAAAAACAGTGAGCACTGGCCAAGGAGTCATGAAGACTGAACTCCAGCCCCAGCCCTGCCTCTGGAGGCCACAGAACTACAGACAAGACACTTCCCTGAACCAGGCCTATCTCCTCAACTGCAGAAAAACTTCTAAGACTAGGGATGCTTGTCTTCCCCATCAGCTCTTCGGGAGAGCATAGAAAAAAAAAAAAAAACCTGGCAGTAAATAGTAATAAAATAATAGGACAGGCGCAGTGGCTCACGCCTATAATCTCAGCATTTTTGGAGGCCAAGGCTGGTGGATCACTTGAGGTCAGGTGTTTGAGACCAGCCTGGCCAACATGGCAAAACCCTATCTCTACTAAAAATACAAAAATTGGCCTGGTGTGGTGGTGCATGCCTGTAGTCTCAGCTACTCAGGAGGCTCAGGCAGGAGAATCGCCTGAACCCGGGAAGCAGAGGCTCCAGTGAATCGAGATCATGCCACTGCACTCCAGCCTGGGCAGCATAGCAACACCCCATCTCCAATAATAATAATAATAATAGCTGCTATGATTTACTAAGCCATTTCTTAGTGTCAGGCACTGTGCTAAGTGTTTTGTAAGCATCATCTCATTTGGGCTCTGTTCTCAAAATAATAATAACAATTTAAAAAGCTGCAACGATTTATTAAGCTGTTTCTTGGTGTCAAGCACTGTGCTAAGAGCTTTGTAGGCATCATCCCGTTTGGGCTCTGTCCTCGTTTGTAAGCATCATCTCGTTTGGGCTACCACATAAGAGGAGTGGAAAGTTCAGCAGATACTTAAGAGCATGGACTGCAGACCCAGAACGTGGGAGAGATACTTAATGGCTCTGAGCCTCAGTTTGCCCATCTGTGAAGTGGGAATAATAATAGTATCTATACTACATGTAAGCATAGTAAGTTTGAAGCATTATTATTGCTATCATTATTCTCTTTATAGAATTTACCACTTTACTGAGTGATAAACTCACTTGACTCAAGGCCTCTAGCAAATGGCAGGGTCTGTCATTCAGCAACTGTGGTAGGGCTATGCATATCAGCAGAGCATTGGCCTGGCAGGTCCCAGGCACCCTCTGGAAGACAGCAGCAACAGAGCAGCTGATGGCCAACTCCGGGCTGAGCAAATATCACATTCTCAGCCCCAGGAGGAGTCCCAGGGCTCAGGGTGTCTTGTTTCCTCATGCAGCTAATGCAGAGAGTGCTGCAGGCCCAGGGGAGAGACGGGCTGGCAGGGGCTGGCCATACGCCAAAAGCACAGGTCCAGGGTGGGAAGGGCCCAGGGCCAAGGCTGGAGCGAGATAGGCCCCGTTTCCATTCCAGCTCCCCTAGCTGCTGTGTGGCCTTGGGCAAGGGGCTGAATCCCTCTGAGCCTCACTTTCCTGCTCTGCAAAATAGGGTTCATGGTCTCTAATATGAGGCTGAAGTAGGAATTAACAAGGCCTGAGAGACTCCAAAAGTGAAGACGAACATGAACTTAAACTGGAAAGTAACAGCACAAAGTCATTCACCAAAGCAGTGATGGGAATCAGAGCAGACACACTGATCAGTGAATCCCTTTCAAACACCTCATGAGACACACAAGGAATGTATGACCCATTTCCAGAGGAACAGGGGCAGCCGGCAGGGGCTCAGGACCCCAGCCCTCCTCTGTGGGTCACCCTGGCGAAGTCAGGTCCTCTCTCCAGGTCTCACTTTCCCCTTTTATAATAAGAGAGAACTGGACAGGTGAGAAAAAAAGGAGAATAGAGGAAGGGAAGGAGGAGGAGGAGAAAGGGAAGGGGAAGTAGAAGAAAGGAAAGGATCAGGGAAGGGAGGAAGGGAAGAGGGAAAAAGAAGGAAAAGCTACCCCTGCAGCTGAGACATTGAGAATTTACTATGTTCTGTGTTATCTCATTCACTACTCACAAATATACTCTTGAGGTCACACAGGACCATCCTTATCTTACAGAACAAAAAACTTATATTCAGTGACGTCCATGAAGTCACTTGTCCAAGGTCACACAGGGGCAGAGTTAGAACTTAAAGCCCCTTCTTTCAGCCTCCAGAGCCCAACACTAAAAGGTCCCTCTGGGCTTGGCTGTTGAAGCCACCAGGATAGGTGCTGAACACCACCTCCTCCTTGTGGCCACCCCCCAGAATTGCAGGCATGAGTCCCAAAAGCAAGAAATGAGGTCTGAGGCCCCAGCACTCTCGGGTTCAGCCTGAGTCCCTCCACCCACCTACCTCTGGAGGTGAGAAAATCAAGCAGGCAGGAGTGGGGCAGGGGCCTCAGAGGCCAGAATGAAAGAGCCAAGGCAAGCTACCCAAGGACTCCAAGGACAAAAGCTCTTCAATGACAGAGAGTAACAGAGGAGGAGCTGGGCAACCAAGGAGGATGCCAGCAAGCAGAGACTCTAAAAAGACAGGTTTTAAGTGCTTCTCTCCCCATCACCTCTGTCTTCTTCACACAGACACAGAAAAGTTCAAGTACAATCAGATAAGCTGAGTCAGAGCTATCTGAGAGGTACTAGAGAAATGGCTGAGAAAGAAGCTAGTGGAAGGGAATGTTTATCAAAAAATCCAGGCAGGTTTCAAATGTGTGTGAATCTGTGGCTGGGATCTGGATCCTCAAGGAAACTTCCCCGGCTGCCCAGTAAACACCTCACTGGGAGCTGAGTTCCTCCCCAGCCTGTCACCCCCGGCCGCATGGTCAGGTTCACGCTGTGGCTGTTCTGCTTCATTCCTAGCACAAACCCCACCAGGGTATCTTCTTTATCCCCATTTTACAGAAACAGAAACTCCCCAGCCTGTCACCCCCGGCCGCATGGTCAGGCTCACGCTGTGGCTGTTCTGCTTCATTCCTAGCACAAACCCCACCAGGGTATCTTCTTTACCCCCATTTTACAGAAACAGAAACTGAGGTTCAGGGAAGCAAAGTTTCTTGTCCATGGCCATAAAACTGGAAGGGATGGATGGACTTTCCATGGAGCTTCAATGCAGAATTGTATGTCTCCAACACGTGAGACCAGGCCCAGGTCTCCCTGAAACTCATGGAGCTGAGCAACCAAAGAGGCTCTTGTGAGCAGAAGTGTCGCTTCTTAGGAGCCACCTGTCTTCAACGCCCCTGTATGGAACATGGGCTGGGAAGGGGCTTCATGGGCAAGTGCAAAACTCCAAACAGCATGGAACTAAAGTCTGAAAAGAAACTCATTGGAAGTGGCAAGGCCCTGGAACCCACGTGGGCACACCGAGGCTCTGGAGGGGTCAGCTGCCCCTGGGGCCTGCTCAGTGAGTACTCACCTCCTTTCGCAAGTAAGGAAACAGGATGGGGAGGAGGAAGGCACAAAGACACAGAGATAAGTAAGGCCAGAGGGAGACTTGGAAATAAGGACAGTCGTGCCAGTAACAGCAACAGTAATAATTACGAGCACTTCATGCATTCTCTCAACCACATCAGCCCTGTTAAGTAGATACGATTATTATCCCCATTCTACCGACAAAGAAACTGAAGCCAGAGGCCAGCCAAAGGCCACACATGAAATGTACGTAGATCCAGGACTTGAACCCAAGCAATTTCGCTCTGGAACCAGCTTTCTGTTGCCTCCTGTTATCCCCATGACTGTCAGTTCCTGAGTGTGTTATGACGTGTTGGGCCCCCCACACACTTTATTCCATCCTTGCAACAGAGCTAGAGAAACAGGAATCAAGATCCTAGTTTCCAGGTAAAGAAACTGAAGGGCAACAAAATTAAATAAACTGCCCAAAATCTCAAAGAGGTTGACAGAAGACAGTGCTGGGATTCGAACCCAGGACTTTCCAACACCAGTGTATGTTCCCTTAACCACTCCATGCCAGGCAGTGGGGTTACTATTCCACACTGGGCTGGAAACCCAAGACGAAGGAGGGTTTCCCCAGCAGAGCCACCAAACACCCTCCACATCAAGAACCACGACACAGCTAGTCAGGTGACATCAGATTCCTGGACAGCTGCCTGCTACCCTCGACACCCTCAGGGCCCTGGGCCATCTGGATGCTCCACCAGTCACATTCACAGCAGTGTCCAGCGACCAGCACCCCCGGGCGTTCCTCTCCAGCCATGCAGTATCACTCACCACAAAGGGTCCGCTCCTCCTGTCCTTGGAGAAGCTGTGGCTTCTCCGGGGGACTAAGGCCACAGGGGACATCTGCTGGAGCAGCCGCTCCTTCTCCTGGGGGGCATCCCCTTTCTCCAGGTCCCATGGCAGCACCTGAGGCACAGAGCACAAGAAAAGTACTTTACTGGGAGTCTTCTCATGTACAGGAAAAAACATATGACACCAAGAGTCCATTCTGTAACAAAAAGGGCAAAAAAAGAAAACCCCCCCAGAAATCCCCCTACCTTAATGATCAGAGATAACATGTAGGGCAGTAGCTCTGGGTTCAAGTGACCCAGCCTCAGCCATTTAATAACTGTGTGACATCAGGTGAGTGCCTTAACCTCTCTGAGTCTCAATTATCTGGGAAAGGAACTATGATAACAGCACTCAGCTTCTAGGGGTTAAGGAACAGCACACAGAAAGTACATGACACAGTATCGCCACTAGGGGGCAGACGTGCACAAATCCTGGACACCTGGCTTAGCTCCCCCTAGCCTCCTCCATCCCTGGCACCTGGGGACCCCTCCATAAATGTTGGCCGGCCTCATTACTGCCAGTGGTCATTCTTGGTGACCTTATTTTAATCATCTCTTTATGCACCCAAACACACATACACACACGTACACACAGAGAAACAGTGCATGAACAGCACAGCACCTTCAGTACATCGAAATCCTGCTGTTTTTTTCCATTTAGTTATATATAGGGGAAACATTCACAGGCCAGGACTCCAGGATGCATATTTTATGTGCTTCACACTCTCCCTGCATGAACAAGGAAAGGAAGGCCCCAAGAGGGGAGGGGCCTGCTGAAGAACACAGCACCAGGAAGAGCAAGGATGGATTTCTGGTCCCTTCCCTCACGGCCTCTTTTCTGGATGCCTTCAAAGACCCTCTGGTTCTCCTCCTACCTCCCCACCAGCTGTTTTGGATCAGTGTCCCTGCATGTCCCAGGCCAGCCACAGAGCCTTTTCTCCTTTTGCTACATCATTCCCTCTGGGATCTCTCTTCACGCCCCCCATGGCTTTAAATAAATCCCATCTACACCCAGATGCCTGCCAATTCTGCTTCTCAGTGTTGGAACTCTGGACGCGGAGATCCCACTGCTCACTCAACATCTTGGAAGCTCACAATCGTCTCAGATCCACGTGTTCAAAACATGCCTCTTAATTCCATTATCTCCACAGTTGCTCCTCCCACCTTGCCCACCCATCCCTCAGATGGGGAGGCCAAGACCCTCCAGTTGCCCTCCATTCTTCCCCGCTTCTTTCCACCCCATCAGCAAAGCTGAGACTCTACCTGCAAAACATGCTGCGAATCTGACATCCTATATAAAAAACAACTTCAAATAGATCAAAGACCTAAACGTAAGAGCTAAAGCTACAAAACTCTTAGAAGAAAATATAGGTGTAAGTCTTTAAGACCTAGAATTAGGCAGTGGTTTCTTAAACATGATACCAAAGGCATAAATAACAAAAGAACAATAGATAAAATAGACTTCTTCAAAATTAAAAACTTTTGTGCTTTAAAGGGTACCATTAAGAAAGGGAAAAGAGGCTGGGCACGGTGGCTTATGCCTGTAATCTCACCACTTTGGAAGGCCAAGGAGGGTGGATCACTTGACGTCAGTAGTTCAAGACCAGACTGGGCAACATGGTGAAACCCTCTCTCTACTAAAAATACAAAAATCAGCTGGGCAAGGTGGCATATGCCTGTATTCCCAGCAACTCAGGAGGCTGAGGCAAGAGAATCGTTTGAACCCAGGAGATGGAGGTTGCAGTGAGCCAAGATCACGCCAGTGCACACCAGCCCAGGCGACAGAATGACACTCTGTCTCAAAAAAAAAAAAAAAAAGAAAGAAAAAAAGGGAAAAGAAAACCCACAAAATGGGAGAAAACTTCTGCAAATCATATGTCTGATAAAGCACTCATATCCAGAATATATAAAGAACAGTGACAACTCAATAATAAAGACAACCCAATTAAAAATGGACAAAGAATCTGAATAGGCATCATTCCAAAGAAGGTATTCAAATGGCCAACAAGCCCATGAAAAGATGCTCAACATCCTTCACCACCAGGGAAATGGAAATCCAAAGCACAATGAGGTACTGCTTCAGGTCCCACCTACTGAGATGGCTATCATAAACAACACAGATAGTAACAACTGTTGGTTAGGATCCAGAGACACTACAACTCTCGTGCACTGCTGGTGGGAATGCTAAATGGTACAGCTGCTCTGGAACACAGTCTAGCAGTTCCTCAAAAGCGAAAACTAAAGTTATCATATGACCTAGTAATTCCAATCCTCGGTATATATTCAAAGAAATGAAAACATATGTTTGCACAAAAACTTGTACATGAATGTTCACAGCAGCATTATTCTTCAGATTCAAAAGCAGAAGCAACTCAAATGCCTATCAACATATGAACAGAGAGATAAACTGTGGTCTACCCAAACACTGGAATATTATTCAGGCATAAAAAAGGAGTAAAGTCCTGATCCATGTTATGATATGGTTGATTCTTGAAAGCATCATGCTTTCAAGTGAAAGAAGACAGTCACAAGACAACATACTGTCTGATTCCATTGATATGAAATGTGAAATGTCCAGAAGAGGCAAATCTCTGAGTGGATTAGCAATTGCCCAGGACTGAAGGGTAAGGCGGGGAATGTGGAGTGACTGCTTACTGGGTACAGGGTTTTCTGGAGGGAAGTGATAAAGACATTCTAAAATTGCACTTTGGGAGGCCACGGCAGGCAGATCATTGGAGGTCAGGAGTTCAAGACCAGCCTGGCCAACATGGTGAAACCCAGTCTTTACCAAAAATACAAAAAATTTAGCCAAGAGTGATGGTGTGCAACTGTAATACCAGCTACTTGGGAGGCTGAGGCAGGAGAACTGCTTGAGCCCAGGAGACGGAGGTTGCAGTGAGCCAAGATTGCGTCACTGCACTCCAGTCTGAGCGACAGAGCAAGACTCCATCTCAACAACAACAAAACACATATTCTATAATTGAGAGTTGTACTGCACCACTGCACTCCAGCCTGGGTGACAGAGTGAGACCCTGTCTCAAAAAAATATAATTAAATTAAGAGTGATGATGGTTGCACTACTCTGTGAATATACTAAAAACCACTGAATTGTATATTTTAAATGGGCAAATTGTATGCGGCATAAATTATATCTCAATAAAGCTGTTGCCAAAAAAAAAAAATGCCACCAACCTGTCTACTTCTCTCTACCTCCACAGTTACCACCCTGGTGCAAGCCCTGTTAAGCCTTAAAGACCACAGCAGCCTCCTCACTGGACTCCCTGCCTCCACCCTAGGTCTCCACACAAAGCAGCTGATTGGGTGATGGGTTCTCTAAGACACAAGCAGGACAGCAGTGCTCAGAACCCTCTGTGGCTCCCGTGCCCTTGGCCACCCACCTCTCAACTTCAGCTGGGACCCACACCCCTGTGTCCCTGGAATCCCTCAAGCATCCCAGGACAAGCTCATCCCCACACTGGGGCATCTTCACTTGAGCTCCCAGATGTTTTCCTTCCATCACTCAGATAGCATCTCTCAGGTCCCTGCCCACAGAGCCCATCCCTGACCTCCCGTCACCCTTTTCTCTCACCTCCAGGACTTAACACAGTCTCCATGAATAACCTCACTCATTCACCAGCTGGAGGCCTGCCTGCCTGCCTCTCTAGACGTGCGCTGAGCACCAGAATATTCTATAGTAAATGGAGATGTCCTGCAAGTCCTATACAGTGGCCAAGACCCATGAGTGGCTTTGGAACATCTAAATGGGGACACAGTGACTAAGGAACTGAATTTTTAACTGCATTTAATTTAAGCTAATTTAAATTTAAATCACCGCCAGGGACAAGTAGCTGTCACACAGCCTGAGATGGTGGGCTTAGCCACACCTAGGTCCTGCCTAGGGGCCCTGGGACCCAGAACAGGGTCTGGCATGGGCTGAACAGAGGGCTCGGGTTCCCTCTGACTTCGTCAAGCTCTTCACCCCAGCTCCTGGGTAAAGGGTTGACCACATGCTACCTCATGATAAATCTCTGACAAGTCCATGAAGCAGGCAGGAGCCCCATTCTACAGATGAGGAAAGTAAGGCTCAGAGAGGTCTGGTGAGGTGCCCAGAGTCACTCAAGGCAGGGTGTAATCCTAGGGCTGCCCGGTATGCAGTCTGGGGCCGTTTCCAGAAAGAAATCAAATGATACCAGTACAAAGGTTCATCTCCTAACAAACAGCTCTAAGAAATCAATGAGAAAAGAACCAACATCCTGGAAGAAAAGCAGGTGATGCATAAGTATGTGGGTTACAGAAAGAAAATAGAAATGGCCTTAGAAGGGCAGTCGCCACGCTGAGCCTGTGGATATACCTACAGGTGTGCACAATGATACGTATACATGGTTTGTGATACAAAGGATTGGAAATACCATCCACTGGAAAGGGTTAAAGACACTTTCCTATATCCACAAGCAACCAAAAAAATAAGGATGCTCTCTGTGAGCTGAATCCAAAAACCCTCCCAGACCGGGAGCAGTGGCTCCCGCCTGTACTCTCAGCACTTTGGGAGGCCAAGGCGGGAGGATCGCTTGAGCCCAGGAGTTCAAAACCAGCCTGGGCAACATAGGGAGACTTCTGTCTCTACAAAAAAGAAAAAAAATCAGCCAGGCGTGGTGGCATGTGCTTATAGTCCCAGCTTCTTGGGACACTGAGGTGGGAGGATTGCTCAAGCCCAGGAGGTTCAGGCTGCAGTGAGCCGCAATCTCGTTACTATACTCCAGCCTGAGTGACAGAGCGAGACCCCGTCTCAAAAAAAAAAGAAAAAAAAAAAGACACATTATATGAAAAACAGAAAGGTAGAAAATCTGTTGGTTCAGCAGAGATGCCCAACCCAAGATTCCCCTTGGGAGCTTTCACAACAAACAAAGGCAGGTCCTACCCCAGAGATTCTGACCTAACTGGCCTGGAGTGGGGCGCACGCATTGCTATCTTTTAGGATTCTTGGTGTTACCCCTATTAAGCAGCCAAAGTTTCAACCACTTAGAGAAAATGCTCTCTATTATGGAAAACTGAAGCACAAATGAAAATATGTGTTTGTATCTGCTTGTATTTTCACAAAGAAACCCCAAAAGAATATGGACCCAAAAAAGGAGTAAAAGTGACTACCAGGCGGAAGAAATGTAAGCATGGCAGGTATTAGGGAAATTTTTATTATATGTTTTTAAGTATTTTTGGAGTGGAGCTGTGTGAAATCTCTCTCTTAAAACTGAAATAAACAATTTAAATAAATGAAATACTACAACTGGCTCTGGGAAACAGTTTCTATAAATGTTTAAGTGAAGAATAGAGACAGAGGATTGAGAAAGGAAGGGATCCCTTTAATTACAATCATACCCTTTTTGGCTGTAAATCAAGAAACCCTCTCCCAAGGAAGCAACTGTTTCTTTTTCTATTTTTTTTTTTTTTTTTGGGACTGAGTCTTGCTCTGTCGCGCAAGCTAGAGTGCCATGGCCTGATCTTGGCTCACTACAATCTCTGCTTCCCAGGTTGAAGTGATTCTCCTGCCTCAGCCTCCTGAGTAGCTGGGACTACAGGTGCATGCCACCATGCCCAGCTAATTTTTGTATTTTTAGTAGAGACAGGTTTTCACCATGTTGGCCAGGCTGTTCTCCAACTCCTGACCTCAAGTGATCCACCCACCTTGGCCTCCCAAAGTGCTGGGATTACAAGGCGTGAGCCACCGTGCCCAGTACAACCCCTGATTCTAACACACACAAAAATTCAAATCCACCCAAATACCCATCGAGGTGAAAACAAGTTCGGCTCAGTCACATAATACGGTATTTTGCAACCATTAAAAAGAAGAAGGGGAGGCTGTGCACGGTGGCTCATGCCTATAATCCTAGCACTATGAGAGGCCAAGAAGGGTGGATTGCTTGAGCCAGGAGTTCAAAACCAGCCTGGTCAACATGGGGAAACACCGTCTCTACTAAAAATACAAAAAATTAGCCAGGCGTGGTAGTGCATGCCTTAGTCCCAGCTACTCAAGAGGCTGAGGCAGGTGAATCACTTGAACCTGGGAAGTGGGGGTTACAGTGAGCCAAGATCATGCCACTGCACTCCAGCCTGGGCGACAAGAGCGAAACTCCATCTCAAAAAAAAAAAAAACAAAAAAAAGAAGGGGATTATTTATGCACAATAACTATTAAGTAAAATCACTAAGCTGCAAGATTTTCTGTAGATTGTTGTCGTGTTTCCATAGAAAGCTTATATATTTCCCTATATCTGTGTCTGTGTCTAGACCAGGGCTCCTCAACCTGCAAACTGCAAACACTTGGGACTGGATCAATCTTTGCAGTGGGGGCTGTCCTGTGCCTTGTAGGAAGTTGGGCAGCATGTTTGGCTTCTGCCCACGAGATACTAATAGCAACCTCTTCCCAGGCTGTGACAACGACAACGAAAAAATGTCTCCCGACACTGCCAAATATGTCCCAGGGGCAAAACCGCCCATGGCTAAAAACCCCTAATGGGCCTGGAGGGGTGTTCCCCGGTTTGTGCACCACACCCAGCATTTAAAGGAGATATCTCTACACCATGTTTCTATAGTATTTCAAATTTTATGCAAGCCTTTGCTACTACTGCAATTTGAAAAGTATATGCCAATTATGCACATATATGTGATATGTCCAGAAGGACAAAAAAAAGGGTAATGGTGGCTGTCAACGGGGCTGTCAACCTTTTATTTTCTATGCCCCTGTAAGGTTTGAAATTTTAACCACCAACACTTTTTCCTTCTGTGTTGGTGTGTTTTTACCTTTGTTTTTTTTAAAAAATCAAGAACCAAAGATCTCTGGGCAGGAGACGGGAGAGAAACCGGGAAGCTGGTCCAAGGTTTCCCAATCCCTTGGTGAGAAAACAGATCCCCTGACAACCAGCACTGCTGGGGCCTTCGTGCCCCAGGCGGGCGTCCAAGGCTGGGCCATGGGACAGAGCTGAGCCCAGAATTCCCCACGCCGCAACATCCCGATGCCCCCACCACCAGCGGGCCAGCAGCAAGGTGCTGGCAAACAGACAGTGTCACATTTCCACGGCCTCTTCCTTCTTCCACTGTTGCTACAATATCAGCCTGTGGGTGGGGATAAATGAAACCCTTCTCCGGAAGCATACGGGGACAGCCCAAGCTGGGTGCTTTATTTCAATTCAGTCTAACAATGGTGCTTTGGGGCTGGAATCCCTGTTAACTCTGGCATGGAAACTGAGGCTAGGAGAGGCCAAGAGACTGCTTTACACACAGCAGGCAAGAAGCAGCATGGAGATTCAGACGCCAAGTCTGCGTGATCCTGAACATGGTGTTAAGAGAGCTTGGCCTCTTGGGAACACACATGGGTTCAAAGCTTGACTCCACCACTTACCACTCTCAACTTGAGGCAAATCCTCACTGCACGACCGTTGCTGACAGTATCCTAGCGTTTCCTTTCTGCAGCATCCCCTTCCAGACTAGTCACCTAGTCCCTTTAACAGACAAGAAAACTCAGGCCGGGCGCAGTGGCTCACACCTGTAATCTCAGCACTTTGGGAGGCCGAGGTGGGTGGATCACAAGGTCAAGAGAAAGAGACCAGCCTGGCTAACATGGTGAAACCTTGTCTCTACTAAAAATACAAAAAGTAGCTGGGCATGGTGGCAGAAGCCTATCGTCCCAGTGACTCAGGAGGCTGAGGCAGAAGAATCACTTCAAACCAGGAAGCGGAGGTTGCAGTAAGCCAAGGTCGTGCCACTGCACTCCAGTCTGAGCCACAAAGCGAGACTCTGTCTCAAAAAAAAAGAAAACTCAGGCACAGGGAGGTAAAAGGTTTTGCCCTGCATCACTCAGTCTGCAAGTGGCAAAGGTGGAATCTGGGGCCTGGTTTGCTGACACCACATCACACAGGGCGGTGCTAAGTCAGTTTCTACGTGCTCCTCACAACATCCCATGCTTTTCCTACCTCCAAACCTTTGTCCATGCTGTGGCCTGCTGAGAATGCCCTCACCTCCCCTCGTGAGCCCACCAAATGCACGACCATCCCCCAAGCTGGGCTGTGGCCAGCGCCTCCTCTAGGACACCTTGGGCCTCCTCCCCAGTCCTCCCTCTGTACCCCGTCACTCCCCAGTCTTGGATCACAGTGTCCAATCTCCCTACAGAGATCAGAAGCTTCCAAAGGTGGTCCCTGTACCTCAGATTTCTCCCCACCTCCATAGTTCTTTACCAGAATGGTCTCCTAGAACATGGGCCACTACCTGTTGGGTAATGGGCCAGATTTCAGTTCAAATACCAGTTTTGCCACTTAACTGCTGTGTGGCCTGGGACAAGTTACTTCACTTCTCTGAGCCTCTGGTTTTGTTTTTGTTTTTTTTTTTCCATCTGTACAGGAAGCTGATCACACCAACAGTAGGTAGTGTCAGCACCCTTCTCGACACTCAAGTATATGCCAAAGATCAAGAGATGGGGCCCCCTGCCAACACTCTAGAGCTTCACTGATGGATATTTGGATGGATTTAAATTTGTGTGTGTGTTAGAAACAAGGGTGGCTTCCTTGTGCAAGGGTTTCCTCAGCCATTTTGCTTATGTACCCCAAAAAGAGTGTGCTTGAAATTAAAGTGATCCCTTCCTCCTTCCCTCCCCACCCACCCTCCTCCATCTCTTTCTTTCTTTCTCTCTGTTCTTCACTGAAGAAAGAGAGCCAGATTTTCTTTCTTCCACTGAGCATGGTGCCAGCCAGGATCAAAAAGCCTAAATTTCAGTTTATGATCCCACAAACAGCCTCAGGCAAGGACAGAGGGATTGGAAAATACACACTCGAGGTCCCTTGCCCCCCGGACACCACAACTCCAGAGGTGCTCCATGCTGCCTCCCAGGGTCCCCAGTGAGGCTGAGCCTCAGTGGCGCACCATGGCACCTGTAGCACCTGCCTCACTTCTCTCCCCTGCTGGTTCTTCCTGGGATCACCCCCTTAAAAAGTGCTTACAAGGGTCTGCTTCTGTTGGAACCCAAAACCATGATGATCCCTCTTTCGAGGCTCACGTAAGATCACTTGTTCACTCATTCAACCAATAGTTCCTGAACATTCAATATATGTCAAGGATGATACTGAATTCTGGGGATGTAATAATGAATAGGATACAACAGACTAGCATACAGCAAGAGCACAATAAAGCTACTATTGATACTATCATTATCGCCACTGTAGGACAGAAGTGTGAAACAGCTGGCCCACAGGCTGTATGGGGCTAGGAGACAAGTCTTGTTTGGGCTGACAGCGATTTTAAAAATAAGTTCTCGGCCAGGCGAGGTGGCTCACACCTGTAATCCCAGCACTCTGGGAGGCCAAGGTGGGTGGATCACCTGAGGTCAGGAATTCAAGACCAGCCTGGTCAACATGGTGAAACACCGTCTCTACTAAAAATACAAAGAAATTAGCCAGGCGTGGTGGCGCAACACCTGTAATCTCTCAGCTACTCAGGAGGCCGAGGCAGGAGAATTGCTTGAACGCAGGAAGCGGAGGTTGCAGTGAGCCGAGATCGCGCCATTGCACTCCAGCCTGGGTAACAAGAGCAAAACTCCGACTCAAAAAAAAAAAAAAAAAATCGAGATTTTCAGATTCTCTTGATAAATAAGGTCTGCCATCTCAAGGCCACCATTCCCACCTGTGAAAAACCAGCTGGGCCAGGCGTGGTGGCACATATCCGTAATCCCAGAACTTTGAGAGGCCGAGGCAAGAGGCTCACTTGAGCCCAGGAGTTTGAGACCAGCCTGGGCAACATGGCAAAACTCCACCTCTACAAAAAGTAAAAAATTGGCCAAGCATGGTGGTGCATACCTGTTGTCCCAGCTACTTAGGAGGCTGAGGTAAGAGGATGGCTTGAGCCCAGGAGGTTACGGCTGTAGTGAGCTATGATTGTGCCACTGCATTCCAGCCTGGACAGATAGGGCATGAGCTCTCCATTTGCCGCAATCCACACTGCTCCCTGGAGCCTCATACCCAGCCTGACTACACTCATTTATGTACCCATGTGGGCCACACAAAATCTGAGTTTTGGTCCCCTGGACTCGATCTTTAATCCATGTTTGACAAAATTTTAAAAAGCGTTGGTACTTACCTTCTGACTGTCTCGAGTCCCTGACTCCCACCAACAGGGTCCCATTTTGGCCTCCGAATTCTCTCCAGTAAGGCTGGGCCTCCCTCTGGGCTGCTCTCGCCTCCTCTCCCTGGCTTCGTGCATGACGGACAGGCCCTCTCGGATGTTGGCGGGGGGCCCCTTCTCCGAGTAGGCCCTCTTGATATCCAGTGGCCCCCGTCCACAGTCATGTGGGTAGTCACCCCAATGGGCCACACTGCCCTCCTCTCCCCACCTGGTGGATTTTCTTGGGGTCCCTTTCTTCTGGTCAGTGGGGGGTGATTTGGGTGACACCCTGACCCCACTGCTTGGATCCTCTCGACCAGAGGGCTTTGACTCAGCCAGGTAATTCTGACACTTTGCAACATGGTGTTTACTGGCAAAGGCCTTTCTGTCATCCTCAGCAAACCCCAAGGTTTTTTTCCTGGGATCCGCAGAGACAGGAGAGACTCCTGGATACTTTTCAGAAGGAGCTGAGTGTGGCAGAGCCCAGAAGGGAGGGCTAGATTTGGTGCCCATGGCTGCTTCTGGGGTCTCTGCCAGCTGCCTGCCTGGGCCAGGAGTGAAACTGTGGTTTATTTCGGCACAGCTGGCGGGTTTCCAGAGACCCCCAGCATCAGGCACCTCCTTCAGGCTCCTCCTTCTCTGCTCCACCCTGCCTGGCTGGCCTGGCCTCTCCCGAGGCAACGTGCTGGACTCTGCCGTGGGACTCCTCCTCCTCTCCTGAGCCTCCCCGGGGACTTTCAGCGACAGCTCCTGGTACTCAGCCATCAGGGCATCAATGTCGAGAACGCTGGATCTGTAGCCATCTCTGATTTTACCTGGGAACGTCTCACTGATCACATCAGTTTTCCTTCCCACAGGGAGATCTTTTGGACGACTCCTCAGAGTCGGGGTGGTTTGGGGAGTTTCGCCACTGGGGGACACCTTGTTCCCACTTTCCTTGCGATCGTTCTGAAGATGAGAACTGTCTTCGGATCCCCAATGACTCCGTAAGGCATCCACATCAATGATTCTTCCACTGAAAGGGTCCAGAATCCTGGCCCCAAGAGATGATGGACGGTCTGTTGGCTTCAGAGTTTTTGAAACGCTTGCATTTTCATGCTCTTGTCCTTTTGTCCACATTTGACCACCTACCATCTCCAATGCCTCTTCATGGCCAAGAGAAACCAAAGTGGATGTTAAAGAATGAGGAGAAGAGGGTGGAGTGATTTTTCTAGAATGTTCCAGCAAGTTTTCAGCCCCTGACAGAACCACACCCTTTGCCTTTTGAGTAGTGGGAATCTGATAGGTGACTGCAAAAAATGTCGCCTTGGGTTCCACAGGTGACCCTTGCTTCACTGCTGGGGAAGTCTGGTCCCATGAAGCGCCTGGGCTCACCTCCTGGGTCTCCACCCTGGAGTGGGATAGCTGAGGTTTTCTTAAGGCACTGGCTGTGGGGCTCACATACTCTGTCTGTCTGTGTCCCACCTGTGAAGAGTTCTCTGGAACCAGAGAACTGAACGTGTCAAATTTCACGTTGTGGGGTAAAGTCCGCCGCCGCCATCTGTCCATTCTCTGGTCCGTGGGGCTGGCTTTCCGCATTTTGACTGCAGGCTGCAGCACCGGGGCCAGCCCTGGATCACCCTCCCTGGCAGCCACAACGAAGGGCCCTTTCTGCACAGAAAATGCATCTGGATGTG
This sequence comes from Aotus nancymaae, assembly GCF_030222135.1. Taxonomy (NCBI): domain Eukaryota; kingdom Metazoa; phylum Chordata; class Mammalia; order Primates; family Aotidae; genus Aotus; species Aotus nancymaae. Next base: position 216,532 of record NW_026988491.1, on the reverse strand, counting down.
TTCGTGCTTGGGAGTCAGAAGGCCCATTTGTCGCCCTGGAAGGAGGATCCAGGGGGCATCCCTGGGGTGGACCCCTTGCTCCAGCCCCTGGCTTGCTTCTGGCCCCTTCTGGCCCCTCATGCTGGGATTCCCAGACTGCAGCCTTGACAGCCCTGCCGGGGGTGGCACCAGGAGCACAGTGCTCTTCGCCACCCACTGCGGTGGCCTTGTGTGAGCTCACCACTGCCAGGCCTATCCATTTGGGTGACTTCGGCCCACTGGCCTCAGGCATCCCTCGAGCTTCCCAAATCAAACTGGCCCTTTGGACGGACCCTGCCTGACCTTCCAGACCACACTCCAGGTCAGCAGGGGTGACCTCCTGGGACAGCTGCCTGTCCTTGAGCCAGGACCTGCGGCTGCGGAGCGTGACCGCCTTCTCCTCCGGCGCGGGTGAGACGGCCTCGCTGTGCACACGCTCCCCCACTGCATGCACAACGTCATACCTGGGCTCAATCCTCTGGGAAGTGGGAGGGTTGTCCAAGGGCTTGAGTAAGGGGTTATTACTGCGTCTTTCAGCCAAAAGGTATTTTTCCCGGAGAGGCGTGTGATACGGTCTCAGTTCACCGTTCAAAAGGGCGGTTCTTCCCAATTTCTCTGTCTCAGGATGGTCAAACCCCCTGGAGTTCTCTTTGTTGAGTTTTGTCATGTCTGGTGGGTCCCTGGCCAGCCAAGAGCCCATCTCAGGCCTCGGCCTGGGTTCTGAGACACGGGCATCGGCCGTACCACCAGGGGTTGTGGAGAGACCACGTCCTGACTGCTCAGCCACTGTGTGTCTCTCCACGTGGTGCTCAAACACAGTGGCCCGCACGGTCTGGAAGCTCCGGTCATCTTCCCGAGTGATGTCAGAATGGCACGGGGCCTCCACTGAGCTTTTACCGTGACGGCTGTCAGGGTCTTGGTTAGAGCTAACCGTCTGCTCCGTCCACCTGGACTTCTCCTGGAGTGTCCCAGACTTCCAGGGGCTTCTCGGGATGCACGTTTTATCCAAACCATGCCCCTCCTTTTGCTGGAAAGAAACAAAAACAGAAAGAAATATCTCAATGTTAAAGGATCTGAGATGGAAAGGAAAAAGTGAGGTGACTGAAAGGGCCATTTGCATAATTAAAACAATGAAATACCATAAAATTGAAAAGAATGAATACACCCAGTGCAGGTGAGGATGTGGAGAAATGGACACTCAGATACTGTTGGAGAGAACATAAATGGACCTGACTTTGGGCAATGCAGTGTATCTATCCTGATGTTAAAATACTCATTTCTGGCCCTGCACCATGGCTCATGCCTGTAATCCCAGCACTTTGGGAGGCTGAGGCGGGTGGATCACGAGGTCAGGTGTTCAAGACCAGACTGGCCAATGTGGTGAAACCCTGTCTCTACTAAAAAATACAAAAATTAACTGGGCATGGTGGCTCGTGCCTGTAATCCCAGCTACTTGGGAGGCTGAGGTAGGAGAATTGCTTGAACTGGGACCTGGGAGGTGGAAGTCACAGTAAGCCAAGATTGCACCACTGCACTCCAGCCTGGGCTACAGAGCGAGACTCCATCTCAAAAAAAAAAATACTCATTTCCTTTTATCCAGCCAAGTTCGTCCCAGGACTCTGCCTACAAGCACAAGTCTACACTCAGAGAGTTGAGACAGCCCTGTTGGTGCAAGCAGAAGAACACAGAAGCAACCCGAATGCTCACTGAAGGGCACTGGCTAAAGCTTGCTATCCTATCCCAAACAATGGACTACTGCACAGGCATCTGTTACCACAGAAAGCGGCAGATCGAGCTGGATGCAGTGGCCCACGCCTGTAATCCGAACACTTCAGGAGGCTGAGATGGGAGGATCCCTAAACTCCAGGAGTCCGAGACCAGCCTGGGCAAAACAGTAAGACCTCGTCTCTAGAAAAAAAAACTCTTTTAAAAAGGAATTAAAAGGCTGGGTGCAGTGGCTCACACCTGTAATCCTAGCACTTAGGGAGGCCGAGGTGGGAGGATCACCTGAGGTCAGGAGTTGGAGACTAGCCTGGCCAACATGGTGAAACCCCGTCTCTACTAAAAATACTAGCCAGCTGTAGTGGTGCATGCCTGTTATCCCAGCTACTCAGGAGGCTGAGGCAGGAGAATTACTTGAACTCAGGAGGCGGAGATTGCAGTGAGCCACGGTCGCGCCACTGCACTCCAGCCAGGGTGACAGAGCAAGCCTAGCCTCCGTCTCAAAAAAATAAATAAATAAAAAGAATTACATACTGACTCATACTACATTGTAGATGAATTTTGAAAAACTGGCCTGACGCAGTGGCTCACACCCACAATTCCAACACTTTGGGAGGCCGAGAAGGGTGGATCACAAGGTCAAGAGATTGAGACCATCCTGGCCAACATGGTAAAACCCTGTCTCTACTGAAAATAAAAGTTGGCTGAGTGTACTGGTGTAGGCCCATAGTCCCAGCTACTTGGGAGGCTAAGGCAGGAGAATTGCTTGAACCCAGGAGGCAAAGGCTGCAGTGAGCTGAGATCACACCACTGCACTCCAGCCTAGCAACTGAGCGAGACTTTGTCTCAAAAAATATATATATACATATACATATATACATATATGTAAGCAAAAGAAACCAGTCAAAAAGCTACATGTTACATGACTCCATTTATATACAGCATATATATATATATATATCTCATAGGCAAATCCATAGAGACAGAAAGTGGATTAGTGGATGCCTGGGAATGGGGGATGAGGATACAAGGTTTCTGTTTGGGATGATAGAAAATTCTGAAACTAGATGCTTGCACAACACTGAAAACATCCTTAATGCCACTCAATTGTACACTTTAAAATGGTTGTAATAAGGGCAGGGCCAGTTTGCTAACCCCTGCTATAAATGATGGAATGCCACTGAAGGGCTCTAAAATATATGTAAATATATATTTGGTCTAAACAGTGTTTGAGAGTTCAAAATATATATATTTTTGGGGTTTTATATATATAAAAACCTTACAGTCTTTTTATATATATGTTTGGGTTTTTTTGTTTGTTTTGTTTTTGAGATGAAGTCTTGCTCTGTCACCAGGCTAGAGTGCAGTGGCCCAATCTCGGCTCACTGCAACCTCTGCCTCCTGGGTTCAAGCGATTCTCCTGCCTCAGCCTCCTGAGTAGCTGGGACTACAGGCGTGCACCACCACACCCAGCTAATTTTTGGATTTTTAGTAGAGACGGGGTTTCACCATGTTGGCCAGGCTAGTCTTGAACTCCTGACTTCAAGTGATCCACCCACCTCAGCCTCCCAAAGTGCTAGGATTACAGGCACAAGCCACCACAACCGGCCTGTTTATTTTAATATATAAATTTTACATAAACAATATATGAATCCATTCTGATTGTAAAAAAATCTAAACAATATGACAAAGTTCGTTTCACTCTTGTTGTCTGGGAGAGAGTGCAGTCACGTAATCTTGGCTCACTGCAACCTCCGCCTCAAGGATTCAAGCAGTTCTCCTGACTCAGCCTCCCAAGTAACTGGGATTACAGGCATGCACCACCAGGCTTGACTAATTTTTTTTGTATTTTTATTAGAGATGGGGTTTCTCCATGTTGTCTAGCATGGTCTCGATCTCCTGACCTTGTGATCCACCCACTTCAGCCTCCCAAAGTGCTGGGATTACAGGCATGAGCCACTGTGCCCAGCCAAAATTCAAATCTTTTTTGTTCCCTTGTTCAAATACCAGTTCCCCTTCCTGGAAAACAGCTCTTACCAATGGGTTACGATCCTTGAAGAGCCTTTCAGAACTCTCTCTTTGTTGTATTATTTATATATATGTATATATATTAGACCGTGAATTTTTGACACCTTATAAATTTTGTAAATTTCAAAAAACTCATTATTTTTCTTTAAAAATAGTTAAAATAGGGCCGGGCGTGGTGGCTCACGCCTGTAATCCCAGCACTTTGGGAGGCCAAGGCGGAAGGATCACTAGGACAAGAGATTGAGACCATCCTGGCCAACATGTCAGGTTTCTATTTTTAGTAGAAACCCTTCCTCTACTAAAAAATAAAAAAAATAAAAGATTAGCTGGGCGTCGTGGCACGCGCCTGTGGTCCTAGCTACTCGGGAGGCTGAGGCGGAAGTATCGCTTGAACCCAGGAGGCGGAGGCTGCAGCGAGCCAAGATTGGGCCACTGCAGCCTAGTGACAGAGCAAGACTCCATGTCAAAAAATAAAAAAGTTAAAATAGTATATTTTATGTTATGTGTACTTTTCTCCTTTTTTCTTTTTTCTTTTTTTTTTGAGATGGAGTATCGCTCTGTCACCAGGCTGGAGTGCAGTGGCACCACCTTGGCTCACTGCAACCTCCACCTCCCAGGTTTAAGCAATTCTCCTGCCTCAGACTCCCCAGCAGCTGTGGGATTACAAGCACGTGCCACCACATCCGGCTAACTTTTTCTGTACTTTTAGTAGACACCGGGTTTCACCATGTTAGCCAGGATGGTCTCTGTAAGGCCGGTTGCCTCGCCGGGGGGCTCGGACACACCCCCTCCCTCGCGGGGAGCTCGGACGCACCCCCTTCCCTCTCCGGGAGCTCGGACGCACCCCTTCCCTCTCCGGGAGCTCGGACGCACCCCCCCCCCTCCGGGGGCTCGGACACCCCCCCCCACCCCCAGGAGCTTGGGAAAAAAGCTCCGCCAGGACCTACCTGATACTATTTTGTCCCATCTGAGCCCCACTCCCTGCCTGCCATTTTGTCTTCCTGCCTACTATTTTGGCCCATCTGGGCCCCACTCCCTGCCTACTGTTTTGTCCTATCTGGGCCCCACTCCCTGCCATTTTGTTCCATCCGGGCCCTACTCCCCTCTATTTTGTCCCACTTACCTTGGGCACAACCAATCAGACGAGGCCTCCACTCCCTATAAAACCCCCTGCCTGACAGGTGTCTGTGTGTGACTTCTCCAGCCCCTCCTGTCCGGACCGCAGAACCTCACCGGGGAGCCTGAATAAATTCCTTCGCATTGGATTATCTTCGTGCTGGCCTCAGTTTCTTCATTTTAAACGCGGCAAGAACCCAAGAACAAACCTTACAGTCTCGATCTCCTGACCTCGTGATCCACTCGCCTTGCCCTCAAAGTGCTGGAATTACAGGCGTGAGCCATGGCACCTGGCCAAGTTTAATGTTTTAAATCTGTGCTCTTTACTGTATGTCAACTGTATCTCAATTAAAGCTATTTTTTAAAAAAACTAAGACTCTGCAGAAAGCATCAATCACAAACTAGTTATAGATAGCAGTTCTTTTATGAGTTTTCTCTTATTGAATTGCTGAAATAATAATACTTTTCAAGCAATTTAATTGCTGGTAACCTACTTCTTTCTGTTTTAATTTATATTCTTATTTTTTAGAGATAGGCCTCACTCTGTCACCCAGGCTGGAATGCAGTGGCACAATCATGGCTTACTGCAGCCTCAAAGTCCTGAGCTCAAGCAATCCTCCTGCCTCAGCCTCTGGAGTAACTAGAACCATAGGCATACAAAACCACATCTAGCTAATTTAAAAATATATATTTTTTTCTTTTAGAGATAGGGTCTCACTACGTTGCCCAGGCTGGTCTCAAACTCGTGGGCTCAAGCAGTCCTCCCACCGCCTCAGCCTCCCAAAGTGCTGCATTACAGATGTGAGCCACTGTGTCCAGCCACCTAATTCTTCCTTCTATGGCTAGGTGGTAAGTAGGGGGAAGGCAGTAAGAACCATTATGAAGGACCTTGAGGGAGTTTCTGTTAACATCTTACACCTAAATTTCAGTATCTTAATAAAGCAGGCACTCCTATATGAGAAAGCCATGCCCCTCTGCCTCTTTGCAAAGAAAAAAATACCTGATACATTGGTTAACAGCATTCAACATCTGGGAGTGCGAATCACAAGTCTTCATGCCAGAATAAACTTCAAAGTCCCAACATTAGAAGAAAAAATGTTTTATCGTGTGCATGACATGTCTCTGATTCTTTCCTGGGTCTAGATGACAGAGGCTCTTTTTCCAGCAGCCATAACTGCCTGCTAGTTAATGAGAGATGTGCCACACAGCCACTCCTTACCTTTTCTCTCGGTTCCTTAGGAAGCTCCCCGCTCAGCTCAGCACACTTCTCATATTTGACTTCGTTGCTTGAAGCGGAACTTGAAAACCTGGTACAGAGATCCAAGTTACTTGTCTGGAGCTAGAAGCTGTTATTCCCCCCAGTCCACACACTAGCTCAGGAGCCCAGGCCAATTAACTTTCAGAAAGGACATTTCTTTTCCACTTACTGAAAGGAGAACTGCCCAGTGGGGAGAGCCTACCTTAAACACAGCATGATCAGGGTGGAAGGAGCCCCAGGCTGGGGGAAGACAGCCGGGTTAGTGCCAGCTCTACTGCCTCCTCACTGGGGGAGCTTGGGTTAGGCTTGTGACCTCAACTGAGCCTCTGTTTCTTCATCTATCAAAAGGGGATAATTAACACCTCCTCATCCCTTTTATAGGGCAGATAAGAAGCTACTCAAGGCCCTAATAGCTACGTGAGGGCGTTTAGGGAAGAGTGAAGATGCCCCAGGAGGGATAATGAATGGCTGCTGTTAGCAATGCCAAGTAAAACAGCAGCCACACCTCAGAGCAGCCCCCAGACTCAAGGGCAATGGGCCATCAGGGAATGTATGGGGACCCAGGTCCATCTCTGTCTCTCTGGATCACCAGGGCCAAGTCACTATCCCTCTCTGGGCCTTGTTTTCCCCACCTTTAAAAGGGAAGAGGGTGTAGAGCTAGAATCTCCATCTCTAGAGAGCTCTCTGGTATAAATACCTGAAGATGTAGCATGTGCTTAGTTCAGAGCTGGGGACTTTGAAGAAAAGGAAAGGGAGAGAAATCAAACCACTAAAACTTAACCCACACTCCACAACCCAGGGTCTGCCTCCTGGGATGTGTGAAGCTGAGATAAGTTATGTCGAGCAAACTCAGAGCCTCAGTTTCCCCATCTGTCAGATGGGGATAATCACGCAGCCTCTCCAAGGCTCTTCGAGGACGTAGTAAGAAGAAGCATCTGAGGACCCTGGCATGGGTGTCCTTCTCTGATATCTTAACTCAGGGGTTCTCAGGCCTGGCTGCACATAAGATTGACTTGGAAGCTTTTAAAACCTACCAAAATATGAGTGAGACCCTCCCCAGACCAAGTGAATTGGAATCTCTAGCGGTGGGACCCAGGCACTGGCATTTTTCTGGGTTATTCTAATGTGCTAAGGACCAGTGGTCTAGCTTTGGTCCGGCTGGCTGTCCTGGTTCACAGGGCCGGGAGGGCAGTCTGCCCAGAGATGCTGCCTTTGCAAGCTCCACCCCGGGCAAAGTATGCCAGTGGCATGCATGCCATTAAGAGCCAGTCGATCGTGCCCGGTGGCATCTCTCTGTTGTGGCCACTTGTGGGAAAACAAAGAAGAGATGTCAGAGGTGGGCCAAGCTCAGAATACCATTATTAACTAACCGACTTAGAATATCATAGGCCAGGTGCAGTGGCTCACGTCTGTAATCCCAGCGCTTTGGGAGGCTGAGATGGGTGGATCACTTGAGGTCAGGAATTTGAGACCAGCCTGGCCAACATGGTGAAACCCCATCTCTACTAAAAATACAAAAAAAAAAATTAGCTGGGCGTGGTGGCAGGTACCTGTAATCCCAGCTACTCGGGAGGCTGAGGCAGGAGAATCGCTTGAACCTGGGAGGCGGAGGTTGCAGTGAGCCGAGATTGTGCCACTGCACTCAGCCTTGGAAACAAGAGCAAAACTCCAGTCTCAACAAAAAAAAAAAAGAAAAAGAAAACAAAATCATTACTAACCAACTGACTTAGAAACTTAGAATATCATTATTAACGAACTGACTTAGAGTATCATTACTAACCAACGGACATAGAATGTCATTATTAACCAACTGACTTGCCCAAATTACCTTGACTCCTCTTAGTTTATTTGTTGGGCCACTCATAGAGGCTTAGGCCTAAGTGTTCTCTCTCTGATTTTAGAGAAGAAAGGCTTAGCTACAGCTGGACTGGAATGATACCAGCTCCCACCTTCTCACAGTATTTCACCCTTCTGCTCTGCCTCTGTGACACGGGCACATAGCTCCCACTTCAATCACACAGTACATCTGAAGCTGAGAAAAGCCATGAAAATTGAGCTCTGGGCCCCCTGGCTGGCCATACCCAGAGGGGAGCTATACTGCCTCTCTGTATCTCTCCTTCCTCATCTGAGAAATGGACACTGCTGCTACCTTCTCTTGGGCTATGGGTGAACTGAGGGGAGTGGCAGGTGCCCAGCAGGGAGCCTGGTTTCCTCTTCCTCAGGGTATCTGGGTGGGTGACTGAGGGAGGGGTGTGGGATGTGCCTACTTACAATTTGGTCAAATCCGCCGACAGCGGCCGAGCCTGGAATGTCCTCCTCCTGACCTCAGGCTTGGCCTCGGAGCTCTCAGCAGCCCAGCCTTTGATCCGCTCCTGGACGCTCACAACCCCTTTCTCTGTCTCTGGTGCCACTGATGGGGACGCAGGGGTAGCCAGAGGGGGTTCAGACCCCACTGCCAAGGCCAAGGTGCTGTCCTCCCGAAACAGGCTGATGCACTTCCTGACACTCCCCCTGGAGACCCACTCTCCCCCTGCCGGGGCCGGGGCCTCCCCATCGTCTGCCCTGCTCTTAACCTCAGCGAGTTCTAGGCCCCTTCCTAGCCTGGGCGAGGGGGACTCAGCAGCCTTCTCTGGCTCCAGGTCCATCTTGGCCTTTTCTTCCCAGGGACGCTGGTCATTGCTGGGGGTGACCCTGGCTGAGCCCCCCGGGGCTCTGGGGCTGCCCGTCTCCTGCTTCAAAAGCATCTTTTCCTTCCGTTCACGGATTTTCTTGGCCACCTCCAGGAAGTCCGAATCAGGATCATGAAGAGGAGCCTCCGCCTTGACTAGACACTCCTGGTCCAGCTTGCGCTCGGCTCTGGGCCTCTCCAGCCCAGCCGTGTCCCCTGCTGTGGCGCCACTTCCCTCATCGGCCACCTTCCTCAGCAAGGCCTCTTTGTTCTCAAAGCGGGCTGTGAGGTCCATGGACAAGGGCCTGGGCTTCCTCACCCACGTCTTCTCGGGAGGGGTGGGGGGCACTTTGCCCACCGTGGCCACTGCACTGGGGCCTGGCTTCTGAGGCTGAATGGACTCCGTGAAAATGGCGGACACGGGCCTTCTCTTCAGGCGAGGCCTGGGCTCCATAGTGGGGTGTGCCGTGTCCTCCACACTGCTAGCCTTTGAGGGAGGCTGGTCTTGGCCTGCCTCCTCTTGGGGTATAGGCGGCTTTATGTCCCGTGAAGGGGGCGCTGACCGGGGAAGGGTCCCCGCAGGCTTTCGGGTGGGCAGAGCAGGCTTGGCGGCCACCTCAGGCCGGGAGCCGGACACACCCGGCTTGGCCTCCTCAGCCCCCTCGCTGACCGCCTTCCCCAGAGTGGGGCCGCTTTTTGTGGTTTCGAAGAGAATCATGGTGTTGGAGCTGGGACGCAGGAACACAGCCTTGTTGAAGAGGGACGAGCTTGCCCTGAGGCCCTCCCCGCTGCCCACCTCCTGCCCCACCAAGCCGGGCATCCTCTTGTCCAGATCCTTTGCTGCTGGCTCCTCAGAGGGCCGCCCAGAGGGAGAAGGTCCAGTCGAACCGGGCCGCACAGATGGGACAGGAGACTTCACATCCTGCTCCTTCGAGAAAGGTTTGGGGGCAAGCCTTGGCAGAGGGAGTAAGCGGGCCGGGCTCCGCAGGGGGCTCTTCGCCTCCAAGATCCGGGCTGGGGGAGACCCAGAGGCATCGCCAGTCTGGAGGAAGTAGGTCCTCGTCAGAGTGTCCTCCTTGCCAATCTCACCCAGGCCTGGCACCGCCGTCAAGGGCGCTATGGAGCCCACCTCCACCCGCGTGGCCATGGCTACAGTCGTGGATCCATGGGGGTTAGGAACATCAAGAACGGAGAGGCAATTGCTAAACAAACAAAACGAACAAAAAAGTACATTTGGCAAACAGTCAGTGTCTGGGTTGAAGCAGAATGGTTTGGAGACATGGGACAGAGTCCTGAGCCCCAGATTCTGTACAGCACCCCTCCACTGACCTCACTGGGCAGGCCTCTCCCCATCTCTGAGCTCTGGATGAGGGAAGTGGACTAAACGCCCATCCCTGAAGTGCGTTCCAGCTCCGAGGGTGTAGAAAAGGCATCAACACTCGCTGGAGGACTTTTCCCTGACTCAGCTAATCTAGAGGCCAGCACTAAGGCAAAAAGCAGTGATCTCTGCTATACAGATAAGGAAACCAGCTCAGAGAAGCCAAGTAATTGGCCTGGAGTCACCCAGGAAGCAAGAATTGTAGTCAGGATTTGAAACCAGGTTTGACGCCAAACTCACACCACACACACTCCCTGCAAAAGCCTCAGTGGGAGCGTCCTCACATTCCCTCACTCCTGTTACCCTGTTTTCCCATTGCAGAGCCTGCCCACATCCCAGGTGATCCTCATGACAAGTATGTGCTAAGCATCTAGCACAGAGAAGGCAAGTGACCTGCTGCAGGCCACACAGCAATGCAGCTCAGGAGTGCCTGGGAGCACAAAGCTGGTTAGTAACCTTGGAACCCATGACCTTGCCACCAACCCTACTCAGTCGTCCTTTAGTCACTTTTCTTTCCCATCTCCCACATTTCCAGATGCCATTAAATAAAGCCATTCTGATTATTCTCACTAAACCTGCTTTTGCTTGCTTTGTGGTTCTTTTTTTTTGAAAACGCGTTTTATGCTGACTGCCTTCACATTCTTAATAAAAAGAGAAACATCTGGCCGGGCACAATGGCTCATGCCTATAATCCCAACACTTTGGGAGGCCGGGGCAGGTGGATCACCTGAGGTCAGGAGTTCGAGACCAGCCTGGCCAACATGGTGAAACACCATCTCTACTAAAGTAAAGTAAAAAATTAGCCAGGCATGGTGGCGTACGCCTGTAATCCCAGCTACTAAGGAGGCTGAGGCAGGAGAATCACTTGAACCCAGGAGGCAGAGGTTGCACTGAGCTGAGATCACACCATTGCACTCCAACCTGGGCAACAAGAGCGAGACTCCATCCCCCAAAATAATAATAATAACAGTAATAAGAGAAACATCCAACGGTGAGAGCTTCCCATAAGTGAGATCTCAAGCTATGCCATGTGCTTCTTGTGTTTTACAAATCTCATCCTCATCACAACGTTCTTTAGTGGGTATAATTAGGAGACCCCATTTTGCAGCAGCTAGGGCAGAAGCCTCTTGTTCACCCTGCTAGCAGAGGTTTTCTCAAAGCAGGGCCCCTCCTCTCTCATTCATCCTCCAGCAACCGTCTCATTCATCCTCCAGGAATGATCGTTATCTCCCTCACGGAGATGATGGGGAAGGGCCCAGAGAGGTCGCAGACTTACCTACAATCATCCAGCTGAAACCTAACCCCAAGTCCACCACCCACTCAGCTCTACCTTTTTAAAAATTATTTTTTATTCCTTTCTGGTCTTAAAAAGTGCCAGGTAAGTTGGTGTTCTAGATCCCCCTTCATGCCAGTGTTTTCCTTCCCTGTGAAACTGCCCCCAGCTGGCCCCCACCTAGATGGACTAAAAAAGTCGAAGGTATTTTAGTTAAACACAAGCCTCTCCACTTCCCTTTCTTGGGGCCCCACACTGCTCCCCCGGCTCTGACTCACTCAGCAGCCTCCAGGAAAGAAAGGCAGACAGATTTTGATATTTTCTCTTCCTCACACACTCGATGGTGCTAACAGATTCCATCTCTCCAAACTGGAGAACACTGTCTAGACACGGTTAGAGGTAGAATGGAGGGGCAGATACGAAGAATATGAGAACTGGAGAATTTCCATCCACAAAGACCCCAGTCAGAGTTCTAAGGCTCCAGAATCCCACCCAGAATCAGGGCCATTTGCCTTTAGGGCCAGCCCCTGCGACCTCTGGAAACCCTGATCCAGGATGCATACGTAATAGCCAGGAATGAGACATGAAACAATGACAAGATTCAAAGGACAGAGAGAAAATTCTCTGGCAAAACCCACAGGCGATCTCCACGACCCTGACACTCTAGCCCTCAAACTCGGGTCAAGTATGGGCCCCACTTACCCAAGCTGGCAGGTCGTGGGTCAGGGGGTGTGACTGCCAGGGAAAGCCAATGGTGTCACATGTCATCATCAACAGGGCTGTCCACACACTTTCATGGCAGAAACAGGAGGGGGGAAAGCAGACTCGTCCCAGCAGGCTGAGTTTCAGCAGGTCTAGGGAGACACAGGATGACAGCCTCAGTTCCGGAGTTCTAGCAGTATGGGAACAGACGGCACAAAAGCTTTCAAGCTCCAAATGCATCCGCTGGCATCTACTCCAGCTTGTAAAACGTATGCTCCTTTTGGCTTTTTGATTTTGTAGCCTTATATGTACGTGTGCATAAATAGTGCAGAGCCCACAGTACATGCTCAATAAAAATCATGCCTGTTCTCTGATACATGTTTACTGAGCACCTCTGGTGTAAACAAAGATGAGCATGAAATATCCCCTGCAACCATGGAACTCACAGTCTTCTGTAAGAAACACACATACACACACGCACGCACGCACATAAGCAATTACAACTGGGTAACAAATGTCACTATTTTTTTTTTTTTTGGAGACGGAGTTTCGCTCATTACCCAGGCTGGAGTGCAATGGTGCGATCTTGGCTCACTGCAACCTCCTCCTCCTGGGTTCAAGCAATTCTCCTGCCTCAGCCTCCCAAGTAGCTGGGACTACAGGCAAACGCCACCATGCCCAGGTAATTTTTTCTATTTTTAGTAGAGACACGGTTTCACTATGCTGACCAGGATGGTCTCAATCTCTTGACCTCGTGATCCACCCGCCTCGGCCTCCCAAAGTGCTGGGATTGCAGGCATGAGCCACCGCGCCCGGCCCAAATGTCACTTTTTTAATGTGGATGTGGGGGCAAAGAGGAGGATTAATGGTGGTCCTGGAAAACTCACTTGACTTAGAGGAGATACCTACTGAGCATTCAAGGTGCTGACTCATTTGGGAGCTGCTTCTGCTCATCAGCAGTATCTGGACATTGCACTTCTTTGAAGCCCTCCAAACGCCTCCTCAGGGCCTTCACACATGCTACGCCTGCTCCCTGGGACAACCATCTTGCTCACACACAGACACAGACACGCCCCTCAGACATCTCTGTCCCCCTTCAACCTGGTACAAACCCCTCCTACCTGTTCAAGGAGCATCACATACACCTGAAAGCTTGGCAGGACTCAGCTTAGCTGCACTGCTACATTTAATAGGACATCATCCATCACATCAGCCTCTCCCATTCTAGGGTAAGCCCCCCTGAGGACACCCCAAATCCCTAGCGGCTAGCACAGCAGCCTGGCACAGAAAAGCACCAGATACATGATTATTGAATAGAGAAATAAATTATTGTTGAGTGAAAAAGTAAATGAATGAAGAAATATTCTTCTGCCCCTTCTGCCACTCTCTAAGATGCTAAATAAGTCCAGGTACCATCTCACGTCAGTTAGAATGGTGATCATTAAAAAATCTGGAGACAACAGATGCTGGAGAGGATGTGGAGAAATAGGAACACTTTTACACTGTTGGCAGCGTAAATTAGTTCAACCATTGTGGAAGACAGTGTGGTGATTCCTCAAGGACCTAGAAATAGAAATTCTATTCGACCCAGCAATCCCATTACTGGGCATATATCCAAAGGATTATAAATCGTGCTACTATAAGGACACATGCACACGAATGTTCATAGCAGCACGGTTTACAATAGCAAAGATCTGGAACCAACCCAAATGCCCATCGATGATAGACTGGACAGGGAAAATGTGGCACATATACACCATGGAATATTATGCAGCCATCAAAAACAATGAGTTCGTGTCCTTTGTAGGGACATGGATGAACCTGGAAACCATCATTCTCAGCAAACTGACACAAGAATACAAAATCAAACACCGCATGTTCTCACTCATAGGCGGGTGTTGAACAGTGAGAACACATGGACACAGGGAGGGGAGCATCACACACTGGGGTCTGTTGGGGGGAAATAGGGGAGGGATAGCAGGGGGTGGGGAGTTGGGGAGAGATAGCACAGGGAGAAATGCCAGATATAGGTGAAGAGGAGGAAGGCAGCAAATCACGCTGCCATGTGTGTACCTATGCAACAATCTTGCATGTTCTTCACATGTACCCCCAAACCTAAAATGCTATAAAAAAAATAAAATAAAAATAAGTCCAGGTACCATGAACCTCATGCCAAATGACTCTAAGCAATCTGGGACCTAAGATGAGTTACTCTAGCTGTGGCTGTGGCTGTGGCTGCTGGATGACAGAACCAAAGAGCTGCAGAGTGTTCAGCCAGAAGCTCAATCCACCATCCCTCACCCAGAGACCCCTATCAGTTTCACCGGGCCACACAGCGGAGCTCCACGCCGAGGGCAGGCACCTGCCGCATCCACATCAACCTCACACTGTCACGCCAGCTCACCTGCCCAAATGTGGAATGAATGCTTCTCTGCACGAATTTTCCTGGGAAAAGAGTCACCAAGAGCAACCATTTGCTGAATGAAGATCAATGGTACACAAATGTCACCCCACTTTGGGATCCTTGAACCCCTCTGAGTGACTATACTGCATGGAAGGAAAAGGGGAAGGACAAGAGAAACTAAGTCCCTCGATCCACAGTCCTCTGCATCAAACAGTCCCTCTCTGACCTGTCGTCTGCTTTATGTCTGGAACTACCGACCAAGTTACCACTGCAAATGCCCAGCAAATGCCTGGTATGTAAATACAGTTGCGCAAATAAGTCAATGAATGAATTAATAAATCAATGAATGAATTAATAAATCAATGAACAAAGAAAAGTAAAAGGAGTTTTTGTTTTGTTTTGTTTTGTTTGAGGCAGAGTTTTGCTCTTGGTGCGATCTCCGCTCACCGCAACCTCACCTCCTGGGTTCAAGAGATTCTCCTGCCTCAGCCTCCCGAGTAGCTGGGATTACAGGCATGTGCCACCATACCATGCTAATTTTGTATTTTTTTTTTAAGTTGAGACGGGGTTTCTCCATGTTGGTCAGATTGGTCTTGAACTCCCAACCTCAGGTGAACCACCCACCTCAGCCTCCCAAAGTGCTAAGGATTACAAGCATGAGCCACTGCACCTGGCTCGTAAAAGGAGTTTTTAAATTGCCATAGTAGATGGTTCCGTAATATTTTTAAGTCCTACCCAACTCTAGAAACCCATGATTCTCAGGTTTTCATTTAACCTACTGTAAAATACAAGGAAACCAATTTAACTGTATGCTTTAAAAACCTTCCTTTAAATGTATCACATATGTTACACTTGATTTAAGAGATGTTAGTCTCTTCCAAAACATTTCTGAAGCCCACTTGCAGAGAGGCCAGCTGCTATTTATTCTTGGGGTGGATATGTTCACTATTTTTTATTTATTTTTATTTCTTTTATTTGTTTTTTTAAAACAGTCTCACTTTGTAGCCCAGGCTGGAGTCCAGTGTTACAATCTCAGCTCACTGCAACCTCCACCTCCCAGGTTCAAGCGATCCTCCTGCCTCAGGCTCCAAAATAGCTGGGACTACAGGCGCGTGCCACCACTCCTGGCTAATTTTTTGTATTTTTAGTATAGATGGGGTTTCACCACCATGTTAGCCATAACGGTCTCAATCTCCTGACCTTGTGATCTGCCTGCCTCGGCCTCCCAAAGGGCTGGGATTACAGCCGTGAGCCACCACGCCCGGCCGCCCAGCCTCTTCTTTTTTTTTTTTTTTTTTTTTGAGACAGAGTCGTGCTCTGTCACCCAGGCTAGAGTGCAGTGGTACAATCTTGGCTCATTGCAGACTCTGCCTCCTGGGTTCAAGTGATTCTCCTGCCTCTCAGCCTCCTGAGTAGCTGAGATTACAGGCACGCACCACCACACCCAGCTAATTTTTGTATTTTTAGTAGAGGCAAGGTTTTACCATGTTGGTTGGGCTGGTCTCGAACTCCTGACCTCATGATCTGCCTGTCTCAGCCTCCTAAAGTGCTGGGATTGCATGCATGAGCCACTATGCCCACCCAGCCTCTTTTTTAAATAGTATATTAGCTGAGCATGATGACCAAAGCCAAGTCAACAAGAACTACCCAAAGAAAGAAGTGAAACCAAGTCTGAGCAACCTCTAGTTTTATAAGTATGTAAATTATCACAGAGGGCACCACAGGGAACAGATGGAGAACAAGGCATCCATCTGGGAAGGTCAGGAGGCTGTGGTGGGACCATGACAGAGGGGACATCAGTCTGACTCCAGGCAGTGGGCTAGCAATGAGTATTTCTCTACTGTTGCTAAACCTGCCAAGTCCACAAACTTGATCCCCAAGCCTAATTTGCAAAGTGCAAAATTCCCATTTTCTGCCTTTGGTACAGGAAAAAATCATTTATCTGAGAAGGGAGTCACCCAAGAGCAACAGGATCATTGGAAAGCATTCATTTGTCCACCCTTCTGACCCTACTTCCGCAAACACTCAATGCCTCCCTCCCAAGTGCCAGGCTCTGTGCTTGGTGCTAGGGACGCAGCCACGGAGCTTGAAGCCTCCTGGGGGAATCCGAGCGATTCACAAGAGAGAAGGGAAGAAAAGCACTTCCATTCAAAACCAAACAGTTTGGCAGCTTTTCTCTCAGATTCAGAGGCGTTGATTCATTCTAACAGCTGTTGAAGATCTTTCATAATTACACCCTTAAATTCTATCTGAGAGCTTATCAGTCATTTACTCAGCCATCTCTGGCTGCCACTTCCTGGGAATGCCACCATCTGGTGAAGGGTGTGGGCTGGTCCTGACACCTTCCAGTATCTTCCGGAATGTGACCTTAGCCCTAAAATCTGCAAATCCATCCTGTGCAGTGAGCCATGGAAAGAGCCAGGAATGGATTGGCAAAGTGCATGCTGGTGCCCTCCCAGAGCAGGAGGGCTGCTGTGCATGGGAGGTCTGCCCTCTGTGGGTGTCAGACAGAAAGGGCCCAATCGAAATGTCAAGTGTCACTGGAGTGCCTGCATCCTCTGTCTCTGTCCCCACGACTGTGGAGCATGCTCACTCCTTTCCTCCCTCCAATACGCAATTATCATCTATGTACCAGGCTCTGGGCCAGGCGCTGGGGACACAGCAGTGAAGAAAACAAATAGAAAACCCTGTTCCCATGGAATGGACATTCAACAAGATGAAAAAAAAGACAAAAACAACAACATAAGGACAATCTCCAGAATGTTACATAAGTGACAGAACAAGAGGGAATGTGAGAAGGGCTAGCTAGGGAGGATTTCACTGAGAAGGGACATTTAAAATCAGCCTCTGGCCGGGGCAATGGCTCATGCCTGGAATCCCAGCACTTTGGGAGGCCGAGGTGGGAGGATCACTTGAGCCCAGGAGTTTGAGACCAGACTGGGCAACATGGCAAAAAAAACCCATCTCTACTAAAAAATACAAAAATCAGCTGGGTGTGGTGGTGTGTGCCTGTAATCCCAGCAATTCAAGAGGCTGAGGATTGCCTGAGCCCAGGAGGCTGAAGTTACAGTGAGCCATGACAACACCACGGCACTCTGGCCTGGGTGACGAAGCCAGACCCTGTCTTAAAATCAGCCTCCTGACTGAGGAGCCTGCCTCTGCTGTGGCCTCCTCCAATCCATTCACCTAGCAGGAGCCAGGGATGATGCTCCAACGCACAAGAGCCAGGATGTCATTCCCCTGCTCAGCGCCCTCGGGTCTCCCTGCTGTCCTCTGAATAAAGACCAGACTTCTTCCCCAAGGTTCTGCAGGGTCCAGATCCTCTTCATCTCCCCAGCTTCAGTCTAATGACTGACCCCACCCCATCTGTCTGTCTGTCACACACACATACCAGCACAATGAACCCCAGACAGGCCACAAGACACAGAATACACTTTCTCACCTTCATGTCTCTGCACCACCCTTACCTCACTGCCTACCTAATCTCAATGCCACCTCCTCCAGGAAGCCTCCCCTGATGCTCCAGGGCTGGGGCTGGTTCAGGGGCTCCTGTGCTGCAATATCTCACTTGCTGCTTCCCTCTTGCCCAGCACAGAGGAATACCTGCTGACTACCTCTGTTTCCTCCACTAGACTGTGAACTTCTAGTAAGAAGGGTCCTGGGTCCGGTTCATGGCTATATCTAGAGTCTGAACCATAAGGGCCATAAAGTCAGTGTGCAAAAAACACCTGAAGAGAAGAAAATAATAATATTCAATATAGACGTGAGCATGGGAAAACGGATTTGCTTATCTGCTCCTAGCGATGAT
Source organism: Aotus nancymaae (assembly GCF_030222135.1). Taxonomy (NCBI): domain Eukaryota; kingdom Metazoa; phylum Chordata; class Mammalia; order Primates; family Aotidae; genus Aotus; species Aotus nancymaae. The sequence continues at coordinate 198,157 of NW_026988491.1, read as the reverse complement.
GTAAATTATAAAAGCAATTGGGCAACATTCACTTTCAACTAACATTTTTTGAGACCCACATCAAGAGTCAGGCACCATGCTCAATGATTCTGTGCATCTTCTGCCTTCTCCTATTCATCTTCTCAACAACTGTGCTGTTCAAGCTATTAATTACCACCATTCTAACAGATGAGAAAAAAACGTGGCCCAGAAACAGCCAGTTCAAATTCCCACTGCTAGTGAGGGGTAGAGGTTGGGTTGGAATCCAAGTCTTCTTACTCCAAATCAAATATTTTCCCCTCACCTCGGCAAAACACTTAAACTTCTTTTCAACACAGTAATCCCACTTCTAAAAACTGATCCTCTGGAAGTAATCCAAAAGAAAGGTTATATGCACAAAGATGTCCTTTGCAGTGTTATCTAAACAAACACAGCAAGAATAGAACCCTGGCAATAACACTTAGTTGAAACAACCCAGGACTCATAAGCATCTGAAATGTCACAAAAGCTGCACCCTGTCAGCAGGCAGAGCAGACCTCCAATTCCCAGCCCGCACAAAAAACCCATCACACCACAAGTCTGGAATCAGCAAAGATGGTTGCCTTAACAATAATAGGGAAACTTTGAAAAAATGTATCTCAGTCAAAGGGAAGGGGCTATTATGTTGCCATTGAAAGAGAGGGTTGGGGGTATGCACAGGAAAGCCGGAAGCACTTAGGATAATTGGTAAGGGAAGCAGAAGTGATGCTTTTTTTTTTTTTATTCAAGGCCGAGACAATAGCAAAGGTTTTTTATACAAATAACCCAAGGTCTGGAAGAGAACGGGGCAAATTGGAAAAAAAAAAAAAGTTGGAGACCTGGAATAGACTTGTTGGTAAATTTTAAAATTTCTTTTTATGTCCATGAATGTTGTTTGTGCAAACAATTTTTTTTTTTTACATTTCCGTACCAGAGGTTTTCCTCTGAGCTGTGTTCTTTCCCTCATCAAATTGAAAGGTCCAGGTACTAAGACTCTCTCCTGCTCACTTTCAGAAGCGAAGCATAAAAATAACTATTGTTTGGCTGGGTGCAGTAGCTCAGGTTTGTAATCCCAACACTTTGGGAGGCTAAGGCAAGCAGATCACGAGGTCATGAGTTCAAGACCGACCTGGCCAACACAATAAAATCCCCATCTCTACTAAAAATACAAAAATTAGCTTGGTGTGGTGGCGCGTGCCTGTAATCCCAGCTACTCAGGAGGCTGAGGCAGGAGAATCACTTGAACCCAGGAGACAGAGGTTGCAGTGAGCTAAGATTGTGCCACTGCACTCCAGCCTGGGAGACAGAGCTAGACTCTGTCTCAAAAAATAAGAATAAAAAATAACTATTGTTTATTAAGCTCACACCATGTGCTAGACACTACACTAAATGCTTTACAAGGATTATTTCATCCCTTTACCAACCCAAAGATGCAGGTCCTATCACAACTTCCATTTACAGATGAGCAAACTGAGGCTGGAGTGCTGTGACTTGCTCGTGGGTGGCTGGAATTGTGATCCCACCCTCCCTTCCTATCAGATTTCTAGCAAAGTCCACATGGGCTTAACTAAAACAACTGCTTGTTACGGCGTTCAAATTAAAAGGCACTTCCCACCCATGAGAGTGGCTATTACTTAGTAAAACAAAACAAACAATAACAACAAAAACAGAAAACAGCTGTTGGAGAGGATGTGAAGAAACAGGAACCTTATACCTTGCTGGTGGGAATATAAAATGGCACATCCACTGTGGGAATCATTACAGGAGTTCCTCAAAAAACTAAACACAGTCCGGGCGCGGTGGCTCACGCCTGTAATCCCAACACTTTGGGAGGCCGAGGCGGGTGGATCACGAGGTCAAGAGATCGAGACCATCCTGGTCAACATGGTGAAACCCCGTCTCTACTAAAAATACAAAAAATTAGCTGGGCATGGTGGCGCGTGCCTGCGATACCAGCTACTCAAGAGGCTGAGGCAGGAGAATTGCCTGAACCCGGGAGGCGGAGGTTGCGGTGAGCCCAGATCGCGCCATTGCACTCCAGCCTGGGTAACAAGAGAGAAACTCCGTCTCAAAAAAACAAACAAACAAACAAACAAAAAAAAAACAACTAAACACAGAATCCAGAAATTCTACTCCTAAGAGGATACCCTCCCAAAATTGAAAGCAGATATTTGTTCCCCGATGTTCGAAGCAGCATTATTCATAATAACCAAAAGGTGAAACAACCAAATATCCATCAATGGATGGATAAACAAAATGTAGTCTATTTGTATAATGGAATATTACTCAGCCTTCAAAAGGAAGGAAATTCTACAATATGCTGCAAGGTGGAGGACCCTTGAAGGCATTATGCCAAGTGAAATAAGCCAGACATGTGAGGACCAATGCCGTGAGATTTCATTCATGAGGTGTTTAGGCAAATTTATAAAGACAGAAAGTAGAATGGTGGTTGCCACAGGCTGAGGGGAAGAGGGAATGGGGAGTTCTGTTTAACGGATACAGAGTTTCAAAATGAGAAGATGAAAAAGTTCTAGAGATGGATGGTGATGATGGTCACACAACAATGTGAGTGTACTTAACACCACCAAGCTGTACACTTAAAGATGGTTAAAATGGTCAGTTTAATGTGATGTATATTTTACCACAATTGAAAAAAAAAACCAAAAACCTATAAACAACCAAAAAGCAAATATAAAGGGAACCAAATGTTTAAGCTCTAGTTACCACGTGACCCAGCTCATGGGGGCCCGTGTCTTTCACATGAATCTCTACTAAAAGCCCTCACGGTCTTCGCTGGACTATGCCTGGGCAGGGAACGCGGTGGGAAGCATTCCTGATCATAGTGGTGACACACGGTAGTAGGGGAGGTGGAAAGGAAACACTGAAATGTGGGAGGTGCCCTGATGGGGGCAGACATGGGAGTTATACAAGCCCAAACAAAGAGTGGTCAGGGAAGCCTTCCTGGAAGAGAAGGTATCACACCTGAGACTGGAGATGTCAGCCAAGCAGAGGAGGAGGGGGTTGGTGTCAGCAGAGCAAATGCGTATGCAAAGGCCCAAAGGCATGGGATCAACACGGTCGGGAGCACTGTTCATTTACCCTCTGTGGGGGAAAGTGGGCTGTGGAGACATTCAGCTTTCTAAAAATGGGAGGTGCCCCGATGCAGCAGAATGTAACACTTTGGTCACCCTGAAAACACTTTTGTTAACTTGAGTCCAGGCTGCATCCAGGTGTAAGGAGCCCTGGCTTAGGAGCCAGAACAAGATGGGTTTTAGTCAGGGTGATCTCACCTTCTGGTTTACCTGGGATAGGCCCCTTTTACTCTCTAAGATGTCTATGTTTGGTCAAGAAATTATTCAATCATCCTCCTTTTAAAAAAATTGGGGTAGAAATCACATAACATAAAATTTACTATTTCAACCATTTCAAGTTCACAATGCAGTGGCCTCTAGTACATTTATATCATGCAACTGAAGTAGGAGGTGGGACTCAGCTCTGGAAGCAGGGCTCAGACACCGGACCAAATTGAGGACTAGCTAAAACTGGTCAGGGCAGAAGTACCTCCCTGTAAGACCTGCTATCAGTCTACTATTGCCATGGCAACATCCACAAGTTACCACCCCTTTCTAGGGCAACAACCAACAACCCAGTAGTTACATCTCTTTTCTAGAAAGTTCTGCATAAACCACCCCTTAATTTGCATGTAATTAAAAGTGAGTATCAGTATGACTGCAGAACTGCCTCTGACTGGGCACACAGCCTAGAGGTCAGTACTGCTCTGCGAGGGGCAGCACGTCTGCAGCTGCTGTACGCTGCTGCCTCAATAACAGTTGCTGGGTTTTTTGTTTTTTGTGTTTTTTTTGCTTTTTGTTTTGTTTTGCTTTGAGATAGAGTCTTACTCTGTTGCCCAGGCTGGAGTGAAGTAGCGCCATCTCAGCTCACTGCAACCTCCACCTCCTGGGTTCAAGCGATTCTCCTTCCCCAGCCTCCCAGGTAGCTGGGATTACAGGCGCCCACCACCACAAGCAGATAATTTTTTTGTATTTTTAGTAGAGATGGGGGTTTCACTGTGTTGGCCAGGCTGGTCTCGAACTCCCAACCTCAGGTGAGCCATCCGCCTCAGCCTCCCCAAGTGTTAAGATTACAACCATGAGCCACCGTGCCTGGCCACAGTTGCTGTTTAACACCACTGGCTCACCCGAATTCCTTCCTGGGCAAATCCAAGAACCCTCCCAGGCTAAGCCCCAATTCTGGGGCTTGCCTATAGTACATCACAACCACCACCCCTATGTAGTTCCAAAACATTTTCATAATCCTCAAGGAAATCCCATACTCATTAAGTAATCATTCCCCATTCCCCTCTCCCTCAAGTCCCTGGCAACCACTAATCTACTTTCTATCTCTGTGTATTTGCCATTTCTGGATACTTTGTAAAACTGGAATCTATGTCTCTCGCCCTAGTTTTTGTCTCACCTCCTCTAGGAACCTGCAGTGACGGCTTTGGGCAAGCCCCTGCCTTAGTCTGGGCCTTAGACACAAGAGGCTGAACAGGACTTGCTAAATTTCCTGTCTTTTTTTTTTTTTTTTTTTGAAACGGAGTCTCACTCTGTTACCCAGGCTGGAGTGCAGTGGCACGATCTCGGCTCACTGCAACCTCTACCTCACGGGTTCAAGCAATTCTCCTGCCTCAGCCTCCTGAGTAGCTGGGATTACAGGCACACATCACCACGCCCACCTAATTTTTATATTTTTAGTAGAGATGGGGTTTCACCATGTTGGTCAGGTTGGTCTCGAACTCCTGACCTCGTGATCCACCCACCTTGGCCTCCCAAAGTGCTGGGATTACAGGTGTGAGCCACCTCACCCGGCCAAATTTCCTGTCCGACTCCGTGATTCTGATTCAGCTAAACCCCAAGACTCATCGGTTCTTTGTTTTCCCCTTCTCTCTGCAACTGACACATCTGCTCCACGGAGAACAGCTTTCTGGATTCTGAGATGGGTATTCTTAGTCTCTTAAGGAAGCCCCTGTGATTCCCTAAAAAGTTGGTGCTCCATAAAGAAGTGTTGAGGGGGGTCAAATGAAATTCTTACTTCGAAATGACAGGAGTGGCAGAGCTAATTTTCTTACGGAGTGTGTATTGTTTCTGTAAGAATTGCCATAATTGGCAAAGTCTCAACTCCTGTGTAAATTCTATCATTAGAGTTCGGCACATCTGGCATTTCTGACTCTGGAATTTAGGGGAACAGCTTGAGATAGCTTTCCCCAAACTTCCCCTGGACCATGGGATGTGCACAGGGCGCATTCACACCCACAAAAGCATTCTGTGGTATATTAAAATGACTGTGGGCCGGGCAAGGTGGCTCACGCCTGTAATCCCAGCACTTTGGCAGGCTGGCGGGCGGCTCACCTGAGGTCAGGAGTTTGTGACCAACCTGACCAAAATGGAGAAACCCCGTCTCTTTAAAAAAAAAAAAAAAAAATTGTGAAAAATGCTGGGTTCAACAGTGGTAAACAGGCATCTTTCCAGCAGGACTTTCCAGAGCCTTTAATGTGATTTGCCTTTTAGACCCTCTAAAGCATAATCCAAACTGCCTCTCCCAGGCCCCTTATTCAAGTGCAACTGCTGATCAGGAGGAAGAATGTTACAACTTATTTTTACCTCTCTGCTTAAACATCCGTCTTTTCAGTTTTCATTGGCCTGTTCCTTCCTACAATTTGTGTTATTTTTGGACTGGCTGACCATTCACTGAAACCATTAATTAAGCTGCTTCCCCCTCACCCCCCACCCACCTTGTTTTCCTCTAGATCAGAAATTGGCAAACTACAGTCCACAGGCCAAACTAGCCCACTGCCTGTTTTTGCAAATAAAGTTTTATTGGAACACAGAAACGGCCATTTATTTATATATTACCTATGGCTGCTGCTGCTGCTTCTTTTTTTAAGAGACAAGGTGCTCTGTGTCACAGGCACCATCTCGGCTTACTGCAGCGTCAATCTCCTGGGCTCAAGCAATCTTCCCTCCTCAGCCTCCTAACTAGTTGGGACTACAGGCATACACCGCCACTACCTGCTAACTTTTTTTTTTTTTTTTTCTGGAGACTAAGTCTCACTCTGTCGCCCAGGCTGGAGTGCAGTGGCACAATCTCGGCTCATTGCAACCTCCACCTCCCAGGTTCAAGTGATTCTTCCACCTCAGCCTCCTGAGTAGCTGGGATTACAGGTGTCTGCCACCACACCCAGCTAATTTTTTGTATTTTAGTAGAGATGGGGTTTTACTGTGTTGCCCAGGCTGGTCTCAAACTCCTAACCTTGTGATCTGCCTGCCTCGGCCTCCCAAAGTGCTAGGATTATAGGCGTGAGCCACCCTGCCTGGCCGACCTGCTAATTTTTTAAATTTTTTGTAGAGAAAGGCTTTCACCATGTTGCCCAGACTATCTATGGCTTCCTTCAGACTTAGTGACAGAGTTGAGGCCATATGGACCAGAAAACCTAAAATATTTACTATAGCTCTTTACAGACAAAATCTGCTGACCCCTGCTCTAGATTGGGGAGTTCTTAGTCTCCTGAGACTGGACTTCCCCCAAGAGTAGGATGTCCTCTTTCAAATACCCAAAGCTCTTGGCTCCGACTTACCCCTCCATTAGACTTCTTCAGGTGTTCCACATGAAAACAACAAAAAAATTCAGAAATACACACGAGTAAAAGTGTTTTCGTTTTTGTTTTTTTGAGACAGAGTCTTGCTCTGTCCCCAGGCTGGTCAGGTCGTGAGGTCGTGGTGGCACACGCCTGTTGCAGTGACACGATCGTGGCTCACTGCAACCTCCCCCTCCCGGGTTCAAGCAATTCTTCAGCCTCAGCCTCCCAATTAGCTGAGATTATAGGCACACGCCACCATGCCCAGCTAATTTTTTGTATTTTAGTAGAGACAGGGTTTCACCATGTTGGCCAGGATGGTCTCAATCTCCTGACCTTGTGATACACCCACCTCAGCCTCCCAAAGTGCTGGGATTACAGACGTAAGCCACCACCGTGCCCAGCCCAAGCAAAAGTGTTTTTAATAATCCTTAATCCAGCCAGGTATGGTGGCTCACACCTGTGATCCCAACACTTTCGGAGGCTGAGGAGGGAGAATAGCTTGAGGCCAGGAGTTAGAAACCAGTCTGGTCAACATAGCAAGATCCATTATGAAAGAAAGATAAAATAATTTGCTGGGCACGGTAGTCCCAGCACTTTGGGAGGCTGCGGTGGAGTATTGCTTGAGCCCATGAAGTTGAGGCTGCAGTGAGCTACTGCACCATTGCACTCCAGCCTGGGTGACAGAGTAAGATCCTGTCTTTACTTAAAAAAAAGAAAAAATTTGGGCCAGGTGTGGTGGCTCATGCCTGTGATCCTAGCACTTTGGGAGACCGGGGCGGGTGGATCACAAGGTCAAGAGTTCAAGACCAGCCAGGCCAACACAGTGAAACCCCATCTCTACTAAAAATACAAAAGTTAGCTGGTCGTGGTGGCAGGTGCCTGTAATCCCAGCTACTTGGGAGGCTGAGGCAAGAGAATTGCTTGAACCTGAGAGGTGGAGGTTACAGTGAGCTGAGATCGCGCCATTGCACTCCAGCCTGGGTGACAGAGCCAGACTCCCTCTCAAAAAAAAAAAAAAAGAAAAAATTCCTAAATTCCACTATTCTGATGTACAGCATTGACATGTCCAATAAAAACAGCAACTCATGGTCAAAATTTAAATGGAATTGGGCCAGGTGCGGTGGCTCACTCTTGTAATCCCAAGCACTTTGGGAGGCTGAGGTGGGCATATCATGAGGTCAGGAGATTGAGACCATCCTCGATAACACAGTGAAACCCTGTCTCTACTAAAAATATAAAAAAATTAGCTGGGTGTGTTCCCAGCTACTCTGGAGGCTGAGGCAGGAGAATCGCTTGAACCCGGTAGGTGGAGGCTGCAGAGAGCAGAGATCGTGCCACTGCACTCCAGCCTGGGTGACAGAGCAAGACTCTGTCTTAAAAAATAATAATAATAAATAAAATGGAATTAGATCATGTATCCTATTTAGAAGCTTGTTTTTTGTTGTTATTGTTTCATTTCAAACTATGTCATGATCATCTTTCAGGACAATAGCTTTATACCCTATATAGTAGTTTCTACAGCTTTCATCATACTCCATTATGTGAATATTAGATAACCGATCCCCCACCGCTGGATCCTTAATAGTCAACCTGCCAATCAGTGAACATTAAAACCAACATTGCAACAAATATCTGCATACAATTATTTTCCCAAGTGAAATTTTGCCTAGAAGTGGGCTATTCTGTTCAAAGACAGCACATTACTTCTGGAACTTTGGATATATGCAGAACCACACTTAAGGTGACTCAGTTCAAAGCTTAGGAGGTCAGGACTCTCAATCCCTCCCCTGGGGCGGACTCAATAAAGATGTCTAATGAGCAATAAACCAGGCCTGGCCCTCACCTGGAGCTTTACTGGCTCTGCTTTATGGCAAGATCATCATAAACTTGCCTAGAAGGTTTCCAAGGGCAATTTGAAGAGTTCACAGAGACAAGTGAGTCTGGGACCAGCCCAGCGGCTGTGTGTGTCCAGCCTGGTGTAGGAAGAGGGGGCAGGAAGGAAGACCCAGCCCCGGAACTGGTGTTTGGAGCAGAGGAAACTCAATCCTGAAGCCCAATTCAACATAAAACACAGCAGCACAATGCTTGACTCAGAAAAATCTAAGCATAACACGCACTCTCCTTAGGGAGGCTGAGATGTGCATATTGCATTGCAGGAAAAATAAAGAAATAATTCCCTCCAGGTACAAACAGATTTCTGAAAGAATTAGCTTATACTGGTCCAAATGCTGCATTATGTGCAAAGTTCCAAATCCTGGGACGGTCTGACCACTCCCCAGCACTAAAATCATCAATGGTTCCCACTGTCCATTGCCTTGGGCAAGGTATTCATGCCTCCCCAACCCCCACCCCCTCACCAAAACAATCAACCTAGTCAATACTACAGACCCTGACCACAGTCTCACATTCTCAAACAAATACAATGACTTTGAGTGTCTTTTTCATCCTATCCCTTCTTCATAGACAGCCCTTTACCCCCACTACAATGTCCTTTAGCCTGATTACTACCTATCCTTTCAGAGCAGTTTAAAGGAGGCCTCTTCCAGGAAGCCTATGCTGATTTCCTGGGCCAAAATGACGTCCAACCCTCCAAGGTAACTGACTTGATCAAAATGCCTTGCATCAGAGAAAAGCCTGAGACTCTCACTCTAACTAAAGATTGACGTCACCCATCCAACGCCATCCCCCTCTACCCAGAGGATAAACCCCTCTACTCTCAGTCCCCCTTCCTAGAACCTACTCAGTGCCTGGCACAGGATAGACTGAGTGGGACAGGACTGAACTCCTGAGAGGCGGGAGGTAGCCACCTGGGAGACAAGATGGCTTTAGGAGGCTGATAGCCAGGCACAGCTCTAAAACGCCTGATTGCCTTTCTAATCCTCATGGGAGCTTTCAGAAGTTGCTAGACAGTCTCCGCTGGGTGCCACTATGACTTTAACACCTATATCTCCATCATCTGCTCATCTTCCAATTTAACAGAAGAAAACAGCCTCATGCTCAGACCATTAGCTGCTGTAGTAGCAGCTAATTTTTTTATTGTATTTATTTTTTACTGTTATTTTTCTACTTACATACAAGTAACGCTGGTTTTCTGTTTACAATAGAGTTTATGAAAGGTTTCTTTTAAAACAAATATATTTAACTTTTGAGAAAGGGAAAAGTGGCCAGGCATGGTGGCTCACGCCTATAATCCCAGCACTTCACTTTGGGAGGCTGAGGCAGGTGGAGGTCAGGGGTTTGACACCAGCCTGGCCAACATGGTGAAACCCTGTCTCTACTAAAAATACAAATTTACCCAGGTGTGGTGGCAGACACCTATAGTCCCAGCTACTCAGGAGGCTGAGGCAGAAGAATTGCTTGAACCCAGGAGGCAGAGGTTGTGGTGAGCTGAGATCGTGCCACTGCACTCCAGTCTGGCAACAGAGTGAAATTGTCTCAAAAAAAAAAAAAAAAAAAAATCCAGGCAGATGTAACTTGTGGTACTGCCTATCTTTCCTACCTGGAACAAGGATATGATGCCTGGAGTCATGGCAACCATCTTGGGACCAAGAGACCACAAGCCCATTTAAGGATAGTGACACAGAAAATAACCTGATATACTTAAACCACTGACATAACTCTGAACTGCTCTCCTCTCAAATTTTTACGTGAAAAACAATAAACTCTACCCACTTAAGCCATTGTTACTTTGGGTTTCTATTACTTGCAGGCAAAAATAATACTAATGGACACAGGGAGTTTGATGCAAATGGATTCAGCGGGCAGATGTCTTCTAAGTGCACATAGTGGCTGTGGTGCCTTTAACGGAGCCACTTCACCTCTCAAACACCAGTTTCTTTATGAGTGAGATCAAAGACACCTACCTCAAATCTGAGGATTAACGAAGATAGTGCATGTAAAACATCTACCAGCAGACTCTGTACAAAATAGGTCTCTACAAATGCACAATGAATGTGCAAACAGTATGAAGACTCGCAGATATATTTGTGAGTTGATGAAATTGCAGGGGTGCAGGAAGAGGGGAACTGTCTAATCGTTTAAGATCCGAAGCAGCAGCTTTCTAACGAAACAATCTGGGAGAGGCAGTAATTCAAGGGAATCCACCTTTTTTTTTTTTAAGACAGAATCTCACTCTGTCACCCAGGCTGGAGCACAGTGGCACAATCTTGACTCACTGCAACCTCCGCCTCCCTGGTTTAAGCGATTCTCCTGCCTCAGCCTCCTGAGTAGTTGGGACTACAGGCGCGTGCCACCACACCTGGCTAATTTTTGTATTTTTAGTAGAGACAAGGTTTTGCCGTGTTAGCCAGGCTGGTCTCGATCTCCTAACTTCATGATCCGCCCACCTGGGCCTCCCAAAGTGCTGGGATTGCAGGCATGAGCCACCGCACCCAACCCAGAAGTCTGCCTTTATCCACTATTGAATCTTGTCATTTCACAGCTAGGGAGGGGGTGATGAGGGACAATTTGCTAAGTGGATGTTCTTCAACTGGATAAGTCTGGCCTGTGATCCATACAAGTCTGTCACCTGTACAGGTCTTGATTAAAAGTGGGGAAGGGGCCCGGGTGAGGTGGCTCATACCTGTAATCACAGCACTTTGGGAGGCTGAGGTAGGAAGATCACCTGAGGTCAGGAGTTCGAGACCAGCCTGACCAACATGGTGAAATCCCATCTCTAATAAAAATACAAAAAATTAGCCGAGCATGGTGGCAGGTGCCTGTAGTCCCAGCTACTTGGGAGGCTGAAACAGGAGAATCACTTGAACCTGGGAGGCAGAGGTTGCAGTGAGGTGAGATTGCGCCACTGCACTCCAGCCTGGGTGACAGAGTGAGACTCTGTATCAAAAAAAAATAAAAAAATAAAAAACTGGGGAAGGGAGGGTGCCAAGAAATACGAACACCAAACAACATCCCCTTAAGCCAGGAGGCAAGAAAAGCCTGAAGGGTGGTTGAGACTGAGCCCATGTCCTGGTGCTGTGTCTTGGGTCCATCTCTGTCTGCAGCACACAGCACCCTCCCCTCCACTCCCCATTTCCGTTTCCGTGCATCTATACCAATAAACCCAAAGTGACAAAGTGACAGCTGACAAGGTCCTCTCCTTGTTTCCCCAGGAGGATCTACAAGCCTCCCACATCCTTCAGGCAACCATCTGGCTCCTCCTCCTCTCACACCGAAGTCCAAGGCTCCATGAACCCATCAGGGCCTGGCACTGCCAGCCTCAGGGCATGACAACAGACCCATTCCGGGCCTCCATCTAGCTGAAGAGACACACTTGCCCTAACCACAAAAAGGAAACTCAGTGAACCATTCCAAGTTTATTGGGCTGCACTGTCCTTAGATCTATAAGTGCCGGGCCCTGAGAAAGTCTGGTATTAGTCATTACCATCCTTTAATCATCAACACTGATTTTGTGCCAGACAGCACATTAAATGAATCTCCCCGTTTAACCCACCCTCTGAGGCTTGGTCTCATGATGAGGCCCGGCGACATACCAAAGGCCCTACATGCATGTCTGTTAATACCCTCAATGATCCTCCTGGGGTTGATACTATTATTAACCCCATTTTACAGGGTGGTAAATTGAGGTTTGGAAAGGCAAAGTGATTTACAGTGGCCAACCACACAGTGAGCTGAGGCAGGGCAGACAAGCCCCAAAATTGAGGTTTGGCCTGGGAGGTTCTTGACTTTGCCCAGGAAAGAACTGGTGAGCCAATAGTGTTACTTTTGCTTTTTTTTTTTTTGAGATAGAGTCTTGCACTGTCTCCCAGGCTGGAGTGCAGTGGCGCAATCCCAGCTCACCGCAACCTCCACCTCCCGGATTCAAGATATTCTCCTGCCTCAGCCTCCCGAGTAGCTGGGATTACAGGCACCTGCCACCATGCCTAGCTAATTTTTGTAATTTTAGTAGAGACGGGGTTTCACCATGTTGACCAGGCTGGTTCAAACTCCAGACCTCAGATGATCCACCCGCCTTGGCCTCCCAAAGTGCTGGGATTACAGACATGAGCCACCACACCCAGCCAACAGCAACTTTTCTCGAATCGACAGGGTACAGCAACAGAGCAGGGCTACCCCACAGGCAGTGCACCCAGAGTAGCAGCTCAGAGGCAGTTCTGCAGTCATGTTTATACCCACTTTTAATTGCATGCAAGTCAAGGGGAAAATTATGCAGAAATTTCTAGAAAAGGAATGCTAACTTTCCAGGTAGTTGCCATGGAAAGGTGCCATAACAACTGTGTGTTGCCATGGTAACGATAAATGGACATGGCACTGGTGGACATGTCTTATGGAGAGGGGCTTTCGCCTCTTCCCTGTTTCAGTCTGGTCCAGAGTCTGAGACCCACCTCCAGAGTAGAGTCCCGCCTCCTCCCTCAACACTAGCAGACCTTCTAACTCCAGGGTAGCACAGGTCCCACCCAGCTCAGAGCAGGTATTCTGGCAAGTTCTGGGGGCAGAACGTCCTTGTCCTTGAGGCATGGTCTGGTGCAGGAGGCAGGCATGGCCACAGATGGTGACCGTAGCAGTGTGGGGCTCAGAGGCACGACTGAAACCCACAGGAAGAAGAGACTGGAGTAAACAGAATTAATGCCTCCTAAAGATGTCTGGGTCCTAATCCCCAAAACCCACAGATACACTGCCTTCATAGCAAAAGGGACTTTGCAGATGTGATTAAGTTAAGGCTCTTGAGACAGGAAGATTATCCTGGATCCTCTGAGCCCAGTGTCACTACAAGGGTCCTTATAAGAGAAAGGCAGGGAAGGCAGAGTCAGAGAGAATGCAAGGACAGAAACAGTGATGTGAGGCCGAAATCCAAGGAATGACACCACCTCCAGAAGCCAGAAAAGGCAAGGATTGGATTATCCCCAAGAGCCTCAGAAGGGACGCACTCATTTCGACCACCACAGCTGTAAAGTAAGAAATTTGTTTGAACTACTAAATTTAAGAAACTGTTACAGCACCATAGGAAACGCATACAGTTTAACTTGTCTGGGGATAAAAGGGGAGGGCTTCCCGAAGGAGGCAGTATTGAGCTGAATGGCCACCTGAATAACCCTGAAGCCCACAGCTCACGAAGTCAGCCCCTCAGGGCCACCAGACACCTCAGTTCTCCCATTGCTAATTTTTAAGCATTTAACAGCACCAAATCCTGGGAGGTAGGTCCTGGTACTGTACTTCCCATGTAGTTACTAAAATTTAAATATCAGTTCATTTAAAATGACATAAAGGCCAGGCGCAGTGGCTCACGCCTGTAATCCCAGCACTTTGGGAGGCCAAGGTGTGTGGATCACCTGAGGTCAGGAGTTTGAGACCAGTCTGGCCAACATGGTGAAACCCCATCTCTACTAAAAATACAAAAAACTAGCCAGGCATGGTGGCGGACACCTGCAGTCCCAGCTACTCGGGAGGCTGAGGCAGGAGAATCACTTGAACCTGGGAGGCGGAGTTTGCAGTGAGCCAAGATCATGCCATTGCACTCCATCTAGCCTGAGTGACAGAGGGAGACAGTGCCTCAGAAAAAAAAAAAAAAGAGGGTGGACGTGGTGGCTCACGTCTGTAATCCCAGCATTTTGGGAGGCCGAGGCAGGTGGATCACAAGGTCAAGAGACTGAGACCATCCTGGTCAACATGGTGAAACCCCGTCTCTACCAAAAGTACAAAAATTAGCTGGGTGTGGTAGCGCACGCCTATAGTCCCAACTACTCGAGAGGCTGAGGTAGGAGAATCGCTTGAACCAGGGAGGCGGAGGTTGCGGTGAGCCAAGATCCTGCCATTGCACTCCAGCCTGGGCAACAAGAGTGAAACCCCATCTCAAAAAAAAAAAAAAAAGAATAAAAACTCTTAAAATTGGCAGTTCAGTGCTCTAGTTGCACAGGTGTCATTTCAAGCACTCCACTGGCACACGAGGCTAGGTACCCCACTGGAGAGCACACGAAGTTCTCCTGGACAGCACTGTAGAACCCCATTATACAGATGTGAAACTGAGGCTCAGAGAGAGGAAGTCACTTGGGTGGGGAAAGGCAGAGCTGGCACTCAAAACTTAGATCTTCTAGCTGCATTCTCTGCCTTCTCAACACAGGAAGACGCAGGGCTGATGGTCCAACCCCAGACCCAATCTTATTTCATTTTTTTTTTTTTTTGAGACAGAGTCTTGCTCTGTTGCCAGGTGCCAGGCTGGAGTGCAGTGGTGCGATCTTGGCTCACTGCAACCTCCGCCTCCTAGTTTCAAGCAATTCTCCTGCCTCAGCCTCCCAAGTAGCTGGGACTACAGGCACACGCCACCACGCCCTGCTAATTTTTGTATTTTTAGTAGAGACGAGGTTTCACCATCAAGCCAGGATGGTCTTGATCTTTTGACCTCGTGATCCACCCACCTCAGCCTCCCAAAGTGCTGGGATTACAGGCATGAGCCACCACGTCCGGCTAATTTTTTTGTATTTTTTTTAGTAGAGACGGGGTTTCTCCATGTTGATTAGGCTGGTCTCAAACTTCCAACCTCAGGTCATCTGCCCGCCTAGGCCTCCCAAAGTGCTGGGATGACAGGGGTGAGCCACTGTGCCCGGCCAACCTTTCAATTTCTAAGGTAACCTTTGTCACCTATATGGAATTTATTCAGGATACACTGATTGACAGTTAATGAGTTATAATGAATACAATCAAATCTATGCTTTCAGCCAAAAGCAGTTACAAAGAGTTTGGGGGGAAGTAAAATAAATTAAAACTAAGTTTTAAGTGTGTTCCCTGAAGGGCAGGGAAATGGGCAGATGGAGGAACAGGGATGGTAGAGAAAATTTTTAGTGTCTACACTTTGGCATCTTTTCACTTTGAATCGAATGTATTAGCTAGCCAAATAAATAAAAGTTAAATTTAACACATTTAGAGGTACAATACGAACATGAAGAGCCCATTTCAGTTGGGCATGGTGGCTCACACCTGTCATCCCAGTGCTTCAAGGCCTCACTTAAGGCCAGGAGTTCAAGACCAGCTTGGGCAACATAGTGAGACCCTCCCCGCCCCATCTCTACAAAAAATAACAATTAGCCAGGCGTGCTGGTGTGCACCTGCAGACCCAGCTACTCATGAGGCTCAGGTGGCAGGATCACTGGAGCCCAGGAGTTCAAGGCTACAGTGAGCTACAATAAAACCACTGCAAAACAGCTTGAACAACAGAGTGAAACCCTGTCTCAAAAAAAAAATCCTACTTCCCATTTTATATAGAGGCACAAGGATGGGTATATAAATTTGTACAGATACTGAGAGAAAGACTTAGAGGAACACGTGTGAAAATGTTTACAAAAATTATCTCCAAGTGAAAAAAGGTAAGGCTATGGCTGATTTTAATCTTTTTTGTGTAGTTATAAGTTTTATGTAACGATAACAAGAGAAGTATTTGTATTTGGATGTGTAGCCAGTTTCTATGTGAAATGCTTCACAGACCAAAAAATGGTTTCTCCCAGCAACCTTGGAGGTATTTTACTCCCATCTTACAGACGAGGAAATTGAGACTCAGAGACACTAAGACCATGAAGCCCACTCTCTTGATTCCTTTGCTGTGTTGCCTTCCGATAAATGAATGTGTTTGTAGTAAGAGGTGAAAAGAAAGTTTTTAAAAAATGCCAAAGAGGCCGGGCACACTGGCTCAGGCCTGTAATCCCAGTACTTTGGGAGGGCGAGGCGGGTGAATCACTTTGAGCTCAGGAGTTCCAGACTACCCTGGGCAACATGGCAAAACCCCATCTCTACAAAAATTAGCTGGGCGGGGGAGGCTTGTGCCTGTAGTCCCAACTACTTGGGAGGCTGAGGCTGGAGAATCGCTTGATGCCCAGAAGGGGCAGTTGCAGTGAGCTGAGATGGCCTCACTGTACTCCAGCCTGGGTTACAGAGTGAGACCTTGTCTAAAAAAAAAAAGACCATGAAGTTAAAACATTAAAGTTCAACGGACTAAATT
This sequence comes from Aotus nancymaae, assembly GCF_030222135.1. Classification (NCBI taxonomy): domain Eukaryota; kingdom Metazoa; phylum Chordata; class Mammalia; order Primates; family Aotidae; genus Aotus; species Aotus nancymaae. The sequence goes on along the minus strand of NW_026988491.1, from coordinate 181,577 downwards.
TCCGAATATACAAATGTCACAGCATCCAAATGTTTCTCAAGGAGGGTTCAGCAGCCGCCACTGATGCCCAGCCCTTTGCCCTCAGCGTTCACCTCTAGATGCAGAAGGTAAGCTAAGAACATCGTGGCCTTCGAACTCTAGAAGCAGAAGATGGCCTGAGGACATCTGCCGTTTTTCTGGCTAAAGGCTTGGTTTTTGGCTGTGGGAGCAGCTCAGGACAGAAATGCAGCCAATTAATGCCCCAGAGCAGCCCTCCACCAAAGACGAAGGAAGTTGGCGTATCAACACCCCAGCTCCCTCCCTCCTCTGGGGAAGAAGCCTGAGGTGTGTGGTTTTCATAACACACCCTATACAGCCTCTTGGCTTCCCTGTCTCACTTTCCACACTCGCCCAACAGTGCTGCTGGGGTCAGCTCCCCAAAAAGCCATTCATGTCTCCATCCTTGTCACTGGGCCTGCTTCTCGGGGAGCCCATCCTAAAACAGCCGAACATGCTTAGCTTCCCCTACCCCCTGGTTACCAATGGTTACCAGGAGCAAAAACTCCAAAGTGGCTTTCCTCCTGGACCATTAAACCACAGCACCTCCATGACAAATGCTAACTCCAAAAATAAGGCAAGCCTGCTTGTTTTTTAGGGCAGGACAATGGGAAATAGGAGAGAGAAGTGTTTTTCCTAACCAGAGGTGGGACACTTGCCAGTCAGAATTACCACCAGAACTTAGAGTTCCTGAGTCATGATGCAGTATGTGTGTGTATATATATGTACGTATGTCTGTATATGTATATAAATGCATATACTTATATATGATTATATATTTTATATTGTATATTTATATAACATAAAAATATATACTTATTTACATAATGTAAAAATTGCTTTAGTCCAAGGATGCTATAAATGCAGGTTCTCCCAGCTATAGGAATCCTGTGTTAGGGGCCAACAGGACCACACAGCAGGTGTGAAAACCAACAGCTGCTCAGGCCTGCCCAGTGTGGGAGACAGGCTGCACAGGCCTGGCAAGATGGTCTGCTCCAGGGACTCATGAGTTAGCATTTTTTAAAATAGAAAGTGCCCTAAATGATTCTAAGAGATCATGCCCCACTCTAATCCTATTCAGTCTGCCTCTGAATATCTCTCCACATCCCCCACTTCCCTCCATCTACTCCCTGGGCCAATCTCCCCTCACCCTAGTCCAGACCACCACCTTCTCCTGCTTGGAGGACTCTAACAGCCTCCCCCATGGCCACATCCTCACTGGGGCAGGCATCAGCTTTCCAAAATGCAACTGCAAACATTTCATCCTCTACACAAAAATCTTTCAGTGAAAATCTTCACAACATTTCTAGAGGAAAACATGGAATAGATTGATCTTAAGTGAAACTTCTGTTCATTAGAAGACACCATTAAGAATGACATAACCAAGTCATAGACTGGGATTTTTAAAAAATATGTATATACGCTGGGCACGGTGGCTCACGCCTGTAATCCCAGCACTTTGGGAGGCCGAGGTGAGCGGATCACAAGGTCAAGAGATCAAGACCATCCTGGCTAACATGGTGAAACCCCGTCTCTACTAAAAATACAAAAAAAAAAAAAAATTAGCCGGGCGTAGTGGCACACGCCTGTAGTCCCAGCTACTCGGGAGGCTGAGGCAGGAGAATTGCCTGAACATGGGAGGCGGAGGTTGCAGTGAGCTGAGATGGCACCACTGCACTCCAGCCTGGGCGACAGAGTGAGATTCCATCTCAAAAAAAAAAAAAAGTATATACAAATACATAGACATAGATACATATGCATATATGTACACACACATACACATGTATATACATGTATATACACACCTACATACATATATTTCACAAAGCACTCTATTCAGAAATATAAAGAACTACAAGTCAGTAAGAAAAAAGGCAACTCAGTTTTGTTTTCTCTTTTAAGCACAAAAGACTCAAATGGGCACTACACACACACACACACACACACACACACACACACACAGAAAGAGAGAGAAAAAAATCTCCACGTGACCAATAAGCACATGAAAAAAAAGCTCAACTTCATTGGTCACTGGAAAAACACAAAAATACAATGAGGGTTAGGAGCAGTGGCTCATGCCTATAATCGCAGTACTTTGGTATGCCAAGGAAGGAGAATTGCTTGAGACCAGTTCATGACCAGCCCGGAAAACAGGGCAAGAACCTGCCTCTACTAAAAAAAAATAAAAATAAAAATAAAAGACCACGTGTGGTGGCTCATGCCCATAATCCCTGCACTTTGGGAGGCCAAGGCAGGCAGATCACTTGAGGCCAGGAGTTCCAGACCAGGCTGGCCAACATGGTGAAACTTCAGCTTTACTAAATATACAAAAATTATCCAGGCATAGTGGCATGCACCTGTAATCCCAGCTACTTGGGAGGCTGAGGCATGAAAATCGCTTGAACCCGGGAGGCAGAGGTTGCAGTAAGCCAAGATTGTGCCACTGCACTCCAGCCTGGGCCAGACTTGTCTCAAACAAAACAAAACAAAACAAAACAAAACAAAACAAAACAAAACTACATTAAAAAAAACAAAGCAAATACAATGAGATACCATACTACTCAAGGCCAGGTGCAATGGCTCATACCTACAATCCCAGCACTTTGGGAGGCTGAGGAGAGCAGATCACTTGAGCCAGGAGTTTGAGACGATTCTAAGCAATATGGTGAGACCCTGTCTTTGCAAGATACACAGAAGGACCTACGCTGCGCTTTTCAGCCTCCAGCAATGAAGCTCTAAAATGTGCCTCTGAGTCCGAGAGGGAGCCTTCCACTGAGTCACCCTGCCCTATCACCAGCTCTCAGCATAGCCACCTGCACATATACGGGTCGGTTCCCAAATGAGTCCTTGTGGGCTCCTCCCCTGAAGATGACTTATCTGGCCTTGTTAGAGAAAAACACTCTACAATCTCCTAAATTCAGTAAATACCACCTGCCTTCACTTCTCCCAGATCCCAATTTTACCCAGCATAATCACCAGTTAGGAGTTCAGAGGACACTGTGGTCAGGGCATGACATGCAGGAGTGGCAGCCGGGGGCCCCAAGTCTCCTCTCTTTGTCTGTGTCCCTCTGTACGACCATTCAGAACAGGGACTTCCAGAGCCAGCCGTCTCCACCTGTACTAGCTGTGTGACCTTGGGCAAATCACTCTACCTCTCTGAGCCTCAGTTGCCTCATCCATAAAATGGAAGCCGACAGGCATGGTGGCTCACACTTGTAATCCTAGCACTTTGGGAGGCTGAGGTGGGCGGGTCACAAGGTCAGGAGATCGAGACCATCCTGGCTAACATGGTGAAACCTCGCTTTTACTAAAAACGCACACACAAAAATGAGCCGGGTGGGTGGCAGGTGCCTGTAGTCCCAGTTACTTGGGAGGCAGAGGCAGAAGAATAGCTTGAACCCTGGAGGCGGAGGTTGCAGTGAGCCGAGATCTTGGAGACAGAGTGGGATTCCGTCAAAAGAAAAAAAAGGAAGGGTAGGTATTTTACATGCTTTTGTGAAGATTAAATGAGATCACATAATGGTCAACACCTCCATCAGTAACTGTCCTCACAACACTATTATTATTTATTATTTAAAGAGACTGGAGTTGGGCACGGTGGCTCATGCCTATAATCCCAGCACTTTGGGAGGCCAAGGCAGTGGACTGTTTGAGCTCAGGAGCTGGAGACCAGCCTGGGCAACATGGTTAAACGCTGTCTCTACACAGAATACAGAAACGATTAGCCGAGCCTGGTGGCACCTGCCTGTAGTCCCAACTACCAGGGAGGCAGAGGTGGGAGGATCGCTTGCGACAGGGAGAGGGCGGCTGCAGTGAGTTACGATTGTACCACTGCACTCCAGCCTGGGCAACAGAGTGAGACCCTGTCCCCTGCCAAAAAAAAAAGCTTACATACAACAGAGACAGGGATAAGGAAGGAGCCTGTAGAGTTAGGCTGCACAGCTTCTGCACAAATGCAGGAAAGTGGCTGGAAGGTACTTTCAAAGAGGGACATGGTTTGTTCCCTATCCCAAGGGGATAGAGTGGACCCCCCCCAACTCCATCCCAAAGGACACAGGAAGCAAAGAGGCCTGGAGAGTGTATACAGCAGATGCTCAGTATACAACAGCTCTGATGATGATACAACTCATCCTTAAAAGGAGACCCGAAGAAAATGACTTCTCTGGCCTCAAACATCCTCATATGCCCAAAGAGGCACCTTTCTGCAAACAGCCCTGGATTTCAGGCAAAAGCAGGAACAGGGAAGCCACTCCCTTGTCAGAGCCTCTGATCTCATGCGCTGGTTCACCTGAGCCGCGGTAACTCTCTTCCTGCTGGAGCCAGCCAGGTCCTCATCAGAGGTGTGGCCGGCTCTGTCACAGCAAATACCGCTGGACTCCACCCAAATCCTCTCAGCATTGGTGGATAACTTTCTGTGGCTGGGGGATAAATACCCCAGCTCCCTAGCACTCAGATCAGATAATTTAATGGCATGTTCTATAGGCCCCCAGAGGTCCCCAGCACAGCTAAGCCCCAGCCGCCCCGCAAGGGAAACTGCTCCTTATCTCGCCCTAAAGGTACATTGCCACCCAAATACATTGCTTGCCTTTGCACTCTTGACTTAGGCTCTGCTTCTGGGAAAACCCAACCTATGACCCTTCTCTTTCCTAGAATCACTGACTCACAAGGGAAGGACTGGCTTGGAATACAAGTCCTCTCCTAAGGTATAGTGGCAGTGGAGAGACGCACCCCATTTTGAAACTGTTGACTACCCAGATGATGAGGTTCTAACACTTGCACTTGCTGAATTTTAAAAAGCTGCTCTTTTACTAATGTATCCAAAAGATGTACCGACCTATTACGCGCCATCCCCCATGTTTGGTGATAGATACGGATAAACTCAACATTTCCTGTTTGCATGGAGTTTAGAGTGGGTGGAGGGTGGAAAAGACAGGCAGCGGATAAGCCACGCGCCAAGACAAAGATGGTAGCATGAGACAAGGGAGGTGAAGGGAACCGGGTTTGTGATGTGAATCACAGCTGGGCTGAACGGACTGGGCGATCAGGAAGGCTTCCTGGAGGAGGTTACATTTCAGCTGAAAGACCTACAGTGAGAGGGAGCCGGCCAAGGGAAAGCCATGAGGTCTAGAGTCAGAAAAGCGCTTGAGGCATGGAAGGAATAGAAATTTCTGATTGCACAGCTGGAGTAGCGTGATAGCACGGGCTGAGTTTGGAGACAGAACAATGGACAGGGTCTGGCAGGACTCTGAGGCCACCCGGAATCACCTCCCTCACCCTGCCTCCCAGCACTCCAATCTGCTTTCCTGAGCGGGAGAGGGTGGAGTTACCGACTGCCTGCCAGGAGCCTCACTGAGTCTCCCACTCCTGGTGGGGGGAACAGCATCTCACATGTCAGCATCCTCTGTCCTGTGCATCCAGGTGAGAACTGCTGGCTTCAAGGCAGACAGAGGGAAAGGCAGAGAGGCCGGCTTCAAGATCAGCACCTGGCAACTGCAAGCCTCAGTGGGGAGAGAGCTTTGGCTGGCAGTCAACAGTGCGCAGACTCAAATTCAAATCCCATCTCTATGAGCATGGGCAAGTTTCTTAACCTCCCAAACCTCAGTTTCCCCATCTGTCAGATGGGTTAAACCATCCTATCTGCTTTGAATAGTAGCTTATTTGCTAAGAACATACATCAAATAGTAGCTAATTTGCTAAGAACATACATCAAAAAGCACTTAGCATTGTTTTGGTTTTTTTTTTTTTTTTTTTTGGGAATCTCACTCTGTTGCCCAGGCTGGAGTACAGTGGCTCACTGCAACCTCCGCCTCCTGTGTTCAGCCATGCTCCTGCCTCAGCCTCCCGAGTAGCTGGGACTACAGGCACCCACCACCACACCTGGCCAATTTTTGTATTTTTAGTAGAGAGGGGGTTTCACCATGTTGGCCAGGTTGGTCTCAAACTCCTGACCTTGGGTAATCCACCCGCCCCGGCCTCCTGAAGTGCTGGGATTACAGGCATGAGCCACCACACCCAGCCATCGTTCATTTATTGATTAAACTTTTAGCAGTCTCCTACTAAGTGCCAGGCGCTGTACTAAGAGCTGGAGATACAGGTGTGAACAAGACAGGGCCAGCGTTCAGTCAAGCAGGGGAAGAAATACAGTGTTTACAGAGCCCAGTAATGGCAAACAGACACAATTTTACAGGCACATGGTAGGAACATTCCCTCCATCTGAGACCCCAGTAAAAGCCCAGAGCCTACCAGTCACCATGTGAACCCTGAAAGTTAAGACTCCTGTCTCCTGGCAGAGCCCCAGGCATGGACATCCTTAAGGAATCCAGCTCTTTAGGGTAACTCAGCTCCTACAGGGTCCAAACTCCATCCTCTGTCCCAATGCCCCGAAGGTGACATCCCTAAGCCCCCAGAGACAATCTCTCAGGACATTAGTTTCAGATGTGGCCAGTTACGCCAAGGGTGGTGCCTGTCTGTGTAGACATGAGTCATGTCCTGCCCGCTCTGCAAATGGGAGGAGGGGTCCTCCGGGCCCAAACCCAAAAATGCTAATGTAGCCATGCCAAGGAGGGGACAGGAAGAGACGGGAGGAGACAGGGCAAAGCCCAGTCCCCAACACCAGAGGAAATAACAACCTGAACGAGAAAACAAGCACACACGCCAGGCTGGTTACATACATCGCCGGCTCTGAAATTAACTCAGAATGGAGATTATGGCCATGATCCCTCACGATGACTCAGTGACTACAGGGATTATTATTCTCCCTGCATCAGAAAGGAGGAAACTGAGGTTGAAAGAGATGAACTGTCTGTCCAAGGTCACTCATCTTGTCAAACTCCAGAGCCACAAGGCTGATATGCTCTGCTGGACTGGCAGAAAGAAAGAGAGGGGACAATCCTAAAGATAAGGAAGGGGCCAGGCGTGGTGGCTCATGCCAGTAATCCCAGCACTTTGGGAGGCCAAAGTGGGAGGATCACCCTGAGGTCATGAGTTCGTGACCAGTCTGACCAACGTGGGGAAATCCCATCTCTACTGAAAATACAAAAAAATTAGCTGGGGAGTGGTGGTGGGCACCTGTAATCCCAGCTACTTGGGAGGCTGAGGCAGGAGAATCACTTGAACCTGGGAGGTGGAGGTTGCAGTGAGCCAAGATCGGGCCACTGCACTCCAGCCTGGGTGAGAGAGCAAGACTCCATCTCAAAAAAAATAAAACAAAATAAGGAAGGAAGGGTCCCCAGAGGAGGCCTGGGTGACAGGAGCTACCTGGGCCAGCCCTCGGCCAGAGGTGGGGCAGTGTGGTCAAGCGGAAGCCTTTGGTCCTGGCTTATGACTTCGGCCATGGCACCCAAGCCTCAATTTCCCCGGCTGGGCGAGAAGGACCTAGTTCAGTGTCTGGCTCACCCACCGAGCCCTGGCCTTTCCTACAGATGAGGAGGGAAGACCGGGCCTCTGGCCTCTGGCAGGAATCCCAGACCAGCACTCGTGAAGCTGCCCACCCGCAGGCGAGGTCACCGTAGGGCCACGGTCACTCCACCCTTCAAGGAAGGGCAAGGCCAGGGTGTGAGCAGGTGCCTGCTGTGTCCCATATGTTGACACACCAGAGGTGGCCTGTCCACACCAGGGCTGGGCTGGAGGTAGTGGTTCTGCTGCCCAAACCTAATACCACCATGAACGGCTGCTACTGGTGTGGGCGCACGTGGGGCACGCACATGTGTGTGAGCACGGGTGTGTGTGTGGGGCCAGGGAACGTTTCCAGGAGGTAGGGTGGGCGTGAGATGTGTGTGTATGTTTGCGGGTACTGAGTCATGTGTGGGAGGTGCCTAGGGAGGAGCACACATGACAGTGTGTGGCTCACGCCTGGAATCCCAGCGCTTTTGGAGTCCGAGGCAGGTGGATCACCTAAGGTCAGGAGTTTGAGACCATCCTGGCCAACATGGTGAAACCCCATCTTTACTGAAAATATAAAAATTAGCCCGGCGTAGTGGCAAGCGCCTGTAATCCCAGCTACTCGGGTGGCCAAGGCAGGGGAATCCCTCGAACCCAGGAGGCAGAGGTTGAAGTGAGCTAAAATCCTGCCACTGTACTCCAGCCTGGGCGACAGAGCAAGACTTTAACTAAAAAAAATAGTAACAAATAGACAGTGAATGGTGACAGTACACATGTCCTCTGGTCAGCTCTGCCTGTGGGGCTGGGAGCTGTGTCCTGGTGCTTGTGAAGGGTCAGAGGGAGTGTGGCAGCCTGGCTGTGTGATGGTGAGGGACAGAATGGACCGGGCTGGGGCTGGGGCGGGGGCTGGAGAGCAGGGTGTGTGGCTGTAGGTCTAAGCAGCTGTGGCGTGCACAGAGAGGCTTAGGTGTGGGTGTGTGAGGGGTGGGGGGAACCTGCAGATACAGACACAGAACCTGGAAGAACCATCCCATCTGGATTTCTTTTTCTTTTTGAGATGGTCTTGCTCTGTCAACCAGGCTGGAATGCAGTGGCATGATCTCAGCTCACTGCAAGCTCTGCCTCCCAGGTTCAAGCAATTCTTCTGCCTCAGCCTCCCGAGTAGCTGGGATTACAGGCGTGTGCCACCACGCCCAGCTAATTTTTGTATTTTTAATAGAGTCAGTGTTTCACTATGTTGGCCAGGATGGTCTCAATCTCTTGACCTTGTGATCCGCCCACCTCAACCTCCCAAAGTGCTAGGATTACAGGTGTGAGCCACTGTGCCTGGCCCCATCTGGATTTCTATCCTGCCCCAGCCACTTACAATCTATGTGACCCTGGGCAAATAACTCTCTCTCCCTGAGCCTCTGTTTCCTCATCTGTAACACGGGGATAATGATAGCATCTCTCTCAGAGGTTGCCACGAGGATGAAATGAGTAAACGCATTAAAAGCACCAGCACAGTGCTTGACACATAGTAAGTGCTCAATAAAGAGCAACTCCTGTTATTCTCACGGCAGCCATGACATCTCAGAATCTCCACGGTAACCACCGTCATTACGCAGATCCATACGCATGTGGTATGGCCGTGGAGGAACCTGATGAGGTGGCATGTATCTGTGGGGTCATTTCACTTTTGCTTCATGTTTGGGGACTAAAAGTTTATTCCCCCACCCTATCATAAAACTTGCTCACCCGCCCCGACTCAACCAGTTAGAAGAGGAAGAAAGCTGAGGCCCCATTTTCACAAAACAAGAATGAACATCTAAGAGGCATGAAACCAAGACTCCCTCGTCCCCTTCAGAGTCCAGAGGTTACAGCAACGAACAGCAGGCAGGTAAGCAGGTCACATCCCTACCCCAGGCAGCACACAGTCTGGGGACAGGAAGACAGGAAGAACTCAGAGAAACCCAAGGAACGTTTCGATACAAACTGTAATGAGAGTAAAAGGGGCAGATCAGGAAGGTATTAAGAGGCAGGCACAGTGGTTCACACCTATAATCCCAGCACTTTGGGAGGCTGAGGTAGGAGGATTGCTTGAGGCCAGGAGTTTAAGACCAGCCTAGGCAGCATGGCCACATTAATCTCTCCCAAAAAATTTTAAAATGGCCGGGCATGGTGGCTCACACCTGTAATTCCAGCACTTTGGGAGGCCAAGGCGGGTGGATCACCTGAGGTCGGGTGTTAGAGACCAGCCTATCCAACATGATGAAACCCGTCTCTACTAAAAATACAAAAAAAAAAAAAAAAAAAAAATTAGCCAGGCGTGGTGGTTGGCACCAGTAATCCCAGCTACTCAGGAGGCTGAGGCAGGTGAATCGCTTGAACCCGGGAGGCAGAGGCTGCAGTGAGCCCAGACTGTGCCATTGCACTCCAGCCTGGGCAACAAGAACAACACTCCATATCAAAAAAGAAAAAAAAATTTTAATTAGCCAGGTGTGGTGGCACGCACCTGGAGTCCCAGATACTCTGGAAGCTGAGATAGGAGGATAGTTTGACCCCGAGAGGTAGAGGCTGCAGTGAGCTGTGATGGTGCCACTGCATTCCAGCCTGGGCAACAGAGCAAGATCCTGTCTCTTGCTCTGTTGAAAAAGAAAAAAGAAAGAAAAAAGAAAAAAGAAAGCAGAGGGGAGGGACAGTCAGAAGAACAGCCTATGGAAAGGTCCAGAGGCATGAGACCCTTGGACGAGGAGACTGAAAATGCACAGCACCTCTGGGGAAGAAAGCTGGGGTGGAGGGTGGGGTGGCATCAGGCACAGGAGGCTGGAGAGACGATGGAGTGACTAACGTGAAACAATCTAGTCCATGGGTTGAGGATCAGGTACACAGACCTTGATATTCTCTTATTTGGTAGTCATTTTATACAAATGTTCCAAATAAAGTTTACAAGCACAGATGAAACAGAGTTTATAAACTGGCTAATGGCATGATGTGACGTGGAAAAAACAAAACTGCAAAATTGTGTACCTCAGGGGGCTCTGCAAAAACAAACAACAAAAAAACGTAACCAAGATAATCCATCCACAGGAAAAATAAACGCAGTCCCCAAAATACAAAAATCAACCTGAGGGCCAGGCACGGTAGCTCGCACCTGTAATCCCAGCACTTTGGGAGGCCGAGGTGGGTGATTCATTTAAGGTCAGGAATTCGAAAGCAGGTGAAACATGGTGAAACCCCGTCTTTACTAAACATACAAAAATTATCTGGACATGATGGCAGGTGCCTGTAATCCCAGCTACTTGGGAGACTGAGGCAGGAGAATCACTTGAACTTGGGAGGCAGAGGTTGTACTGAGCTGAGATTGTGCTACCTCACTCCAGCCTGGGTGACAGAGCAAGACTCTTGTGTCTCAACAAGAAAAAACAAAAACAAAAAAGTCACCCTGCCAAAATTTCACGGTGCTTGCCCAATGATGATGGGCTTCTGAATATTTCTTCTTCCTGCTGTCTGATATTCACAATGTTCTATCAAAAGAATATATTTTTAATGTTTAACAAAGAGCCAGAAACAGCTTCCTCCCATCTTCCGCCTTGATCCCAAAACCCCAACAAGGTTTCTGGAGCTGTGGTTTTAAGAGGACAGCCTTTTTTTGTTCAAATCTCAAATAAACAAGAGTCTCTTTGGCAGAAGTCTCTTTGCCAGGCGGACATTGACCCCGCACACCCTCCCAGCACCAAAACTGCAGCTAAGACAATAGTGCGTGTTTTCTCGGGGAGTGGTGGGGAAAGGGGCTCCTGAGCTCTTGCTAAGCTTCCGGAACTCGTCCCAAATAGTTTCTTCCCCACCCAGGGACTCTCCCTTTCCTGTGGCTCAAGGTCAGCCCTTCTCCCACTCTTGCCTTGGGCCAGTGCATCGTTCCAGATCCCTGACCAGCCCTGAATTCCTAGGGCTTAGAAGTTCAAAGTTTTACTAAGCCCTAGCTCCCTTGTTACAGCAGTGAGGAGACTGAGCTCAGAGCTGTCCAGGGCTATGAAGGCAATAAAGCACGGTGGTTCAGTGGCTCATGCCTATAATCCCAGCACTTTGGGAGGCTGAGGCAGGCAAATCACAAGGTCAGGAGTTCGAGACCAGCCTGGCCAACATAGTGAAACCCTGTCTCTACCAAAAATACAAAAAATTTAGCCGGGTGTGGTGGTGGGTGCCTGTAGTCTCAGCTACTCGGGAGGCTGAGGCAGGACAATCACTTGAACCCAGGAAGCAGTAGTGATATCTTGGCTCACTGCAACCTCTGCCTCCCAGGTTCAAGTGATTCTCCTGCCTCAGTCTCCCGAGTAGCTGAGACTACAGGCACTAGCCAACACGTTCAGCTAATTTTTGTATTTTTTAGTAGAGATGGGGTTTCATGATGTTGGCCAGGCTGGTCTCAAACTCATGACCTCAAGTGACCCATCCACCTCAGTCTCCCAAAGGATTAGGATTACAGGCGTGAGCCACCGTGCCCGGCCCCAAACCCATTTTTGAAGAACTAATATAAATAGTGATTTTCTATCCAAAGGATCATATGAAGCAAAAATGGGAATCACTCCCACTGAGGAAGGGGGTCAGAATAGAGAGACCCTAAAAATAACAAGTGTTCCAGTTTGCGGAGCTGGGATCTGGGCAGGAGTCTTGACAGTCCTGTGATGCTGTAGATGGAACCTCCCGCCCCAGGGCAGAGAGCTCTGGAGACGATTGTAGAGAAGGCAGACATGACAGGGTCAGAGGCTACAAGGCTGGGCTCAAATGTACGTTCTGCTAAGAAAGTAATTCTCCTTCCCCATGTCTCAGTATCCTCAATTGCAGAGCACACATAATATGCCCGATCTAGCAGGAATCTATAACATTAGCTGTCATTTAGCCAGGGGTGGTGGTGCACACCTGTAATCTCTGCTATTCTGGAGGCTGAGGTGGAAAGATTGTTTGAGGCCAGCCTAGGCAACCGCAGCAAGACCCCACCTCTGCAAAAAATAAAATAATTACCCAGGTGTGGGGGTATGTGCCTGTAGTCTTGGTTAGCCAGGAGGCTGAGGCAGGAAAGAGGGTCACTTGAGCCCAGAAATTTGAGGCTGCAATGAACTATAATCACACCATGGCACTCCAGCCTGGGCAACAGGGCAAGACTGTCTCCAAAGAAAAAAAAATTTTTTTTAATTTGCTGTCAGGGAGTGGTTGGCATGGCCAGAGATGCAGAAAATGCATTCTCAGGACTACAAGGATGATGTCACCCTCTGGTGGGCTAAACAACAGCTAAACTGGTGAACGTGACCTTACGTGGAAAAAAAGAGGCTTTGCAGATGTGTTTAAATTAGGGATCTTAAGATGGGGAGATCATCCTAAATCTAATCGCATGTCCTTACACGAGGGAAACAGAGGGAGATTTGACCATAGAAGAGAAAAGGCCACGTGACAACCTCAACAAAGAGAAACTCGAAGATGCCGTGCTGCTGGCTTTGAAGATGGAGAAGGCGCCCTGCACCAAGGAATGCAGGAGTCTCTAACAGCTGGGAAGAGTCCTAATGCTCCTGGGGAGAGCAGAGCCCAGCTGATGCCTTGGTTTCTGTTCAGGGAAACTGACATTGGACTTCCAATTTCCAGAACTATTAAAGGATAAACATCTGTTGTTCAAAGTCACTAAGTTTGTGGTAATTTGTTGTGGCAGCCACAGAGAACTAACACAGAAGCCCTCACCATTCCAAAGTAGAAGAAGGACTGGATCAATATTTATAACCAGAGGGAGTACTGGGGGAAATTAGAATTTCTGCAGGTGGGGCCCAGACATGGGTTTTTTTTTTTTTTTTTTTTTTTTAATGAGACAGAGTCTTGTTCGGTTGCCCAGGTTGGACTGCAATGGCGCGATCTCAGCTCACTGCCGAATTCAAGTGATTCTCCTGCCTCAGCCTCCCAAGTAGCTGGGATTACAGGCACACGCCACCACACCCAGCTAATTTTTATATTTTTAGTAGAGACGGGATTTCACCATGTTAGTCAGGCTGGTCTTGAACTCTTTTTTTTTTTTTTTTTTTTGAGACGGAGTTTCGCTCTTGTTGCCCAGGCTGGAGTGCAATGGCGCGATCTCTGCTCACCGCAACCTCCGCCTCCTGGGTTCAAGCAATTCTCCTGCCTCAGCCTCCTGAGTAGCTGGGATTACAGGCGCGCACCACCATGCCCAACTAAATTTTTTGTATTTTTAGTAGAGACGGGGTTTCACCATGTTGACCGGGATGGTCTCAATCTCTTGACCTCGTGATCCACCCACCTCAGCCTCCCAAAGTGCTGGGATTATAGGCGTGAGCCACTGCGCCCAGCTGAACTCTTGATCTCAAACAATCCACCCGCCTCAGCCTCCCAAAGTGCTGGGATTACAAATGTGAGCCACCATGCCCAGGCCACGAGCATTTTTTTAATAACTCCCAGAGAGATGCCAGGGATCATCCAGGGGTGAGAAGTGCAAGTCTGGGAGGTAGAGGGACTGGAATGCACAGCCATCTTATACACGGCTTTACGGTTTGGCTGTGTGTCCCCACCCGAATCGCATCTCAGTAGTAATTCCCATAATCTTCATGTGTCAAGGGAGGGACCTGGTGGGAGATGATTGGATCATGGGGGCTGTTTCTCCCATGCTGTCCTCATGACAGTGAGTCATGATCTGATGATTTTATAAGGGGCTCTTCCCCCTTCACTTAGCCTGTCTCTGTTTCTCTGTCTCTATCTCTCTGTCTCTCTCTCTCTCTCTCTCTTACTTGCCGCCATGGAAGACGTGCCTGCCTCCCTTTCCACCATGATTGTAAGTTTCCAGAGGCTTCCCCAGCCATGAAGAACTGTGAGTCAATTAAACCTCTTTTGTTTATAAATTACGCAGTCTTAGGGTGTTTTTGTTTTTTTTTTTAATTGCATTTTAGGCTGGACACAGGGAGGGGAGCATCACACACTAGGATGTTCTTTATAGCTCTGTGAGAATGGACTAATACAATGGCTCCCCTGCCTTTCCCGCCACTTTTTTCTGCATGTAAGGTCACATTCACCCTTTTGGGCATTATAACCTGGATGTTTTTCTTTAGTTCTTGTTTAGCCCACCAAAGCCCCATGCAGTGTTATCCTTATGGAACTAAGAACACATTTCCTGCACCTCTGGCCTGTGCCAAGTACCTGATGGAGTTAATCTTTTTTTTTTTTTTTTTTAAGAGACGGGGTCTCGCTATGTTGTCCAGGCTGGAGTGCAGTGGCTATTCACAGGCGCGATCCCACTACTGATCAGTACAGGAGTTTTGACCTGCTTTGTTTCCGACCTGGGCCGGTTTACCCCTCCTTAGGAAACCTGGTGGTCCCCGACTCCCAGGAGGTCGCCATATTGATGTCGAACTTAGTGCGAACACCTGATCAGCATAGCGCACTACAGCCCAGAACTCCTGGACTCAAGAGATCCTCCAGCCTCAGCCTCCCAAATAGGTGGGACTACAGGCACGCACCACAGTACCCAGCAGAAGCTAATCTTTCTTATTTTAGTTCATTTTATTATTTTTTTTATTTTTTTGAGACGGAGTCTCGCACTGTCACCCAGGCTGTAGTGCAGTGGCATGATCTCGGCTCACTGCAACCTCTGCCTCCCGGGTTTAAGCAATTCTCCTGCCTCAGCTTCCCGAGTAGCTGGGACTACAAGCATGCACCACCATGCCCAGATAATTTTTTTGTATTTTTAGTAGAGATGGGGTTTCACCATGTTGGCCAGGATGGTCTCGATCTCCTGACCTTGTGATCCGCCTGCCTCGGCCTCCCAAAGTGCTGGGATTACAGGCGTGAGCCACCACCCCGCCATTTCATTTTATTTTTTAGAGGCAGGGTCCTGCTCTGTTGCCCAGGCTGGAGTACGGTGGCATGATCATAGCTCATTGCAGCCTCACCTGGACTCTAACGAATCCTCCTGCCTCATCCCCTGAACCAGAGATACCCATCACTTGTCCGTCTTCTTCCAGGGCTGGGGTCTCATCTTATTACCCTTAGGTTCTCATCGCTAGGTACTGACCCCCAAAATACCTGCTATGTACCAAGCCCTATGGATATGGAAGTGAACAAGCCTTGATCCCTGCCCTGCAGAAGACGCCAACCCAGACCAAGGAGGAATTACAAAATCCAGGCCAGGCGCTGTGGCTCATGCTTGTAATCCGAGCATTTTTGGGAGGCTGAGGCAGGCGGATGACAAGGTCAGGAGATCGAGACCATCCTGGCCAACATGATGAAACCCCATATCTATTAAAAATACAAAAATTAGCTGGGCATGATGGAGCATGCCTGTAGTCCCAGCTACTCGGGAGGCTGAGGCAGGAGAATCGTTTGAACCCGGAAGATGGAGGTTGCAGTGAGCCGACATAGTGCCACTGCACTCCAGCCTGGCGACAGAGCAAGACTCCATCTCCAAAAAAAAAAAAAAAAAAAATCAGATACGCGTGGCTGTAAATAACTTGTGATTAGAATCAAACCACAGCCACGCCTGCTCATTTACATCCTGTCTCTTGCTGACCGCGGAGGTCAGCAGGTGTGACAGAGGTGTTACGGTCTGCAAAGCTGAAAATATTTACTATCTGGTCCTTTACAGGAGAAGCTGGCTGACCCCTCCTTTAGGCTGTGACCTCTAGAGGGTGAGGGGCCTTGTCCTTCATTTCTATGGATGCTCCCTAGCACTTGAAAGGGGTCAGGCCCTTGACAGATATTCAAATAACAATTGGTGGGTGGATGATTAACATGAGGCCCTGCCCTCAGCATAGGGTTGTGCATCAGGCTTGCGATGGATGGATGGGTGGTTGGGTGGATGGGTGGGTGGGTGAGTGGATGAATGAAATGAACATTCAGTCAGCCCTCTGTAACCATGGGCTCTACATCTATGGATTCAATTAATCACTGATTGAAAATACTTGGGAAACAAGCTGGGAGTGGTGGCTCCCGCCTGTAATCCCAGCACTTTGGGAGGCCAAGGCGGATGGATCATGAGATCAGGAGTTCAAGACCAGCCTGGTCAACATGATGAAACCTCATGTCTACTAAAAATTTAAAAATTAGCTGGGCGCAGTGGCGCGCGCCTCTAATCCCAGCTACTCGGGAGGCTGAGGCAGGAGAATTGCTTGAACCCGGGAGGCCGCTGCACTCCAGTGTGGGTGACAGAGCAAGACTCCACCTCAGAAAAAAAAGAAAAGAAAATATTTGAGGAAAAAAAGGGTGGTTGCATCAGTATTGAACAGGTACAGAGGTTTTTGTCTTGTCATATCCCATAAACAATGTAGTATAGCAACTACCTACATGGTATTTACATTGTATTCACTATCATAAGTAATCTTGAGATGACTGAAAGCATCTGGGAGGATGTGTATAGGTTAGATGCAAATACTACACCATTTTATATCAGGGATTTGAGCTTCTGAGGATTTTGGTATCCAAGGTGGGTCCTGGAACCCAGTCTCCCATAGATACAGAGGGAAGACTGCATAGGGAAGATGCTCTGGTCGAAGCCACAGGCATCATCCCTTGGGGTGGCCCAAAGTCCCTCCAGAGTCCCAAATCAGAGTCTGACATCCCTGGGCAGGCATCCCTCCAACAGCACCAGACTGGCCTTGCCATTCTGTGGGCCCAGAACGCTGATCACGTCTGGGACATGATTCATCTGAGACAGGGCCTTTCACCAGGAGAGGAAGGAAACCTGTGTTCAGATCCGGGACCAAATTTAACTCCTGTCTTTCACACGTCCCCAACCCCCATAACACGCACACACGGCATCTCTCCACCTTGCTGGGGAAGGAGCCCATCCCAGCAGTCAGGAGACGCCATCGGCACTTACTGACGCAGATTTCTCCCAAAGGGCCACCCCACAGCCCTCTCAAAACACAGCTGGAGAAAAAGCCTCAGTGGAAAAGAGCTATTCCAGAGGTTTCTGGTGGGGTCGGAGATCAGAGTAGTTCCTCTCTCTCATTTTCTCTTTCTCTCTCTCCCCAGACTCTCTCTCTCTCCCCTCCCCAGACACACACACACACACACACACACACACACACACTTTCCTTCTCCCTCCTTCTCTTCCTCTCTCAAAAGGCACTGAGACAAAGAGGGAACTAAAGAAACAAGAGACAGGGCAGGAAATAAGGGCCTTTCATTCCACGGGGAATTTCAGATCCAGCCAACAAGTCCATCTCTTAGGAGGATATCAGCATCCTCAGTACCTCGGAGACAGCACCTAATTTATGTTTTAAATCCCAGTGTGGGAAAAACTGGTATGTTCCCAGTTTGGAATGTGAATAGAGATGTTTTATGTGAATAGAGATGTATTTTTACTTCCCAATAAGAAAGTTCTTCTCCACATGAATATATATCCAAAAAATCAGAGCGCCAGCAGTTCCGTGGTTCTGGAACGGTTGGAATTATCTTGCCATGGGGCCGTGGGCCTAAGAATCTATAACAGCCCTCTAACATGCTCCTTGGTGGACACAGGTCAGCACTGACTGCTGTTTGCCTGCTTTTTCTCCTCTGTCCTGAGCTTTGTTCTGAATGGGAAGATTCACAGCAGCTCACAGATACAAGGGAATTAATTCTGCACTTATTAAGTTGCTGAAGCTACCTTATCCCTTGCCCAGTAGCTAACCCGTCTCTCTTTTTTTTTTCGAGACAAGAGTTTCGCTCTTGTTACCCGGGGGTGGAGTGCAGTGGCACGATCTCGGCTCACCGCAACCTCCACCTCCTGGGTTCAGGCAATTCTCCTGCCTCAGCCTCCCGAGTAGCTGGGACTACAGGCGTGCGCCACCACACCCAGCTAATTTTTGTATTTTTAGTAGAGACGGGGTTTCACCATGTTGACCAGTATGGTCTCAATCTCTTGACGTCGTGATCCACCCGCCTAGGCCTCTCAAAGTGCTGGGATTACAGGTGTGAGCCACCGTGCCCGGCCACTAACCCGTCTCTTGACTGGGCGGATGATGCATCACCTGCACCAACAGGTGTAAAATCAATGTTCCCTGTCCTGGGGCCTTTCCCATGCCCTGGACACCCAGCTATATTTGAGGATGGTCCCCTGCCTCCAGGTGTGTTGACAACTTACAAGACTAAAGATGCTAGCTGGAGTCTTGAGCTTTCTTTCTTCTAGCTGTGTGACCCTGAGAAAACTGCTTAACCTCTCTGGGCCTGCATTTCCTCAAGAGATAACAGTACTTCCCTACCTGTCTGCAAGGGCTTTGAGGCTTAGAACACTGGAGGAACCTAAGTGTGCTTGAGGATAACCCTTAAGGCATGTACCCTCAGTCACTGTCATGTTCCTTCCTAGTTAAGTAACCTTCTAAAAGGGAATTCAACCACATCATGTCCCTGCTTAAGCCCCTGAGGGGCATTCAGAGTTAAATCCAAACACCTTTCCATGGGCCCAGACCCCAGGCCCCCAGATCCCTGGCTTCAGCCCCCACTGCACAGTCACACAGGCCTCTGTGCCACAAAGCCTTTGCAAAAGCTGTTCCCTCTGCTGAAACAACCCCACCTTGACCCACCCCCCCATCCCCCACCAAACACACATCCTTTAGGTCTGAGATTTCACGGCCCTTTACAGTGTAATGGGAAAAATGGTGTCTCCCCAAAATTCAGGGTCGCCTGGAATCTCAGAATGTGACCTTCTTTGGAAACAGAGTTCTTGTAAATATAATAGTTAGGTCTGAATGAGGTCACTTTACTTTAGAGTGGACCCTAATACAGTGACTAGTGTCCTTATAAAAAAAGAAGACACAGACACACAGCTAGAAGCCACGAAAAGGCCAACAATGGTCAGAAGCCACTGGAAGCTAGAAGAAGAAAGAGGGGATTCTCCTTTATAACCACGGATGTGGCGTGGCCCTGGGGACACTATTAGCCTCGAGAATATCGGGGAATATACACTGCTGTTGTTTGAAACCACCCACATTGTGATAATTTGGTAAGGCGCACTCAGAAAAGCCTAAGCTGTCCCCTCAGCTAAAGTTCATCCTTCATTTTCTTCAAAGTATCCTGGTCTTCTTTCTTCCTCCTGCAATATCTGCCTCTCCTTCCAGCCCACAGACCCCAAGAGAGAAGGGATCTCAGAGGCAGGGCTCCCTGCAGCACCCAGCACAGAGCCTGGCCCACAGCAGATCTCAGAGGAGTACTTTCCAAATGGATTTGACAGATGCCTGGAATGAAGCTCAGAGAGGCCAAAGGACTCATCCAAGGTCACACAGCAGGTGGAAGCAGGCCAGGGAAACCAGCACCCAGACCACTGGCCTCCCCACAAGTGATGCAAGGAGCCAGGATGCTGGCACTCACCCTGCAAGGACTTGGGTCCTGCAGGAGAAGCTCCCTCTCCCTCCCGATTCCCAACCCCCAGGCCTGTGCCCTCTGGGCTCTGTGCCCAGCCAACACCATGACCTTGGCAGGGACCATCCCAGCTCAATGACCCTGTAGATAAAAGCCTCTTGGGTCCTCCTGAGGTTCTGGGGCTGCTGTGGGGCAAGGGATGCCTTGGACTCAGGTTACCCCAGCACTCACAGGGCAGATGCCAGCGACCAGCAAAGGCCACTCAAGAAACAGGCCCTCACCCATGCGGATTCACAACCCTGCACCCACCTGGCTCCTGCCTCACATACCCTCACTCCCTAGCTCTGCATTGATGAGTGTGGGAGGCACACAGTCCAGGGAATGGACATTCAATAGCACTGACTCATGGAAGGAAAGGGGTTCCAGCGAGGAGGAAGTCTCCATGAGGTGCCAGCCTGTCTTTAACTCTTCTGCAACACTTGCTAATCATGCTTTTCAGTGAAGAGAGGATAAGACCTCTTCTGGTGCAAAAACCTGCAGTGAAAGCGGCATTTATTTAGTGGGAACCGGACGACACTGTTTTTGGCTCCTTTGTCTGTGTTTTTAAAGTAATCTTCTATTTATGGCCAGCATCACTGGTGTTGTCAATTGACCGTAATAATACACAGAATTGTTTGAGTACAACTAGGTGGGGTGGTTTTAAAGAGTTAGGGGAATAATAACACGGGAAGTAAAAAGATCTGGAAAAAAATCACTGGATGATGGAGCTTGGGAGGACTCTACATTCATTCATTCACTCACTTTACCCATGATGTACACATATACGCATGTCTCTCCTCAGCTAATTTAGGCAGAGTCCAGTAATATATGGTTAAGCCTCTCAGGCCAGGTGCCGTAAGAATCACGTGGGGAGTTTTCCATTTTTTTGTTTTGTTTTGTTTTGTTTTACGACAGTTTTGCTTTATCACCCACACTGGAGTGCAGTGGCACAATCACAGCTCACTGCAGCTTCAACCCCCCAGGCTCAAGCAATCCTCCACCTTGGCTTTGGTCTCCCGAGTAGCTGGATATACAGGCACATGCCACCACACTCAGCTAATTTTTCTTTTCTTTTCTTTTCTTTTTTTTTTTTGCGACAGAGTCTTGCTCCATCACCAGGCGCCAGGCTGGAGTGCAGTGGCGTGACCTCGGCTCACTGCAACCTCCGCTCCCTGGGTTCAGGCAATTCTCCTGCCTCAGCCTCCCGAGTAGCTGGGACTACAGGTGCATGCCACCATGCCCAGCTAATTTTTCTTTTCTAATTTTTCTATTTTTTTGTAGAGATGGGGGTCTTGCCATGTTGCCCAGGCTGGTCTCGAACTCCTGGCTCAATCAGTCCTCCCGCCTTGGCCTCCCAAAGTGCTGGGATTACAGGCATGAGCCACCACACCTGGCCAAATTTTCCTTTTAAATACAGATGCCCAAGTCCCGCCCCATACCAGCTGAGCCTGAGTCTCTAGATGGTGGTTCCAGCATCTGTATTTTCATGAAACTTTCCAGGAAGTTTCTCCCGAGCATCCAGGGCTTTTCCCTAGTGAGTGTAGAGCACCCTGGAAGAATGATCGCAGGGTTCAAATGTTTCTTCCACCAAAGACGCAAACCAGGGTGTGCCCCGGGTTAGTGAGAAGTGGGTTCTTAAGTATTTCCTCAGCATCTCACCCAGGCCAGCTCTCCGTGGGGGCACCAGGGTACATCCTCAGAAAGTTCACAGTCCAGTGAGGGAGAACAAAGTATTTCCAGAAAACACAGCATGATGTGACCGACATTCTAACAGGAACCAGACCCTGCCCGGCACATCACCTCACACAGAAACAGAGGCCCAACAAATACAGAGCCTACGAATCCCCCACAAATTAAATCACGTGCCAGCCATACTCTTAACAACGGCTACAGTAAAACACACACACAGAAGGTAACAAGTGTTGACAAGGATGTGGAGAAATTGAAACCCTGGCGTGCCACTGGTGGGAATGTAAAATGGTGCAGCCGCTGTGAAAGACGGTATGGCTGTTTCTTAAAATGTTCAAAACAGGATTAGTGGGCCGGGTGCGGCAGCTCACGCCTGTAATCCCACGACTTTAGGAGGCTGAGGAGGTGGATCACAAGGTCAAAAGATCAAGACCATCCTGGCCAATGTGGTAAAACCCCATTTCTACTAAAAATACCAAAATTAGGTGGGCATGGTGGCATGTGCCTATAGTCCCAGCTACTCGGGAGGCTGAGGCAGGAGAATCAGCCTGGTGGTGACAGAGTGAGACTTTGTCTCAAAAAAACAAAAACAAAAACAAAAAACAGGATTAGCATATCTTCCAGCAATTCCACTTCTGGGTATAAAACCAAAGAAACTGAATGTAGAGACTTCAACTGATTTTGTACACTTATGTTTGTAGCAGTATTCATACTAGCTAAAACATGGAAACAAGCCTGGTGTCCACTGATGAATAAATAATGTGGTCTAGCCATACAATGGAAAATTATCCAGCCTTAAAAAAGAAGGGAAGGCCGGGCACAGTGGCTCACGCCTGTAATCCCAGCAATTTGGGAAGCCAAGGCAGGTGGATCACAAAGTCAGGAGATCGAGACCATCCTGGCCACAGTGAAACCCCATCTCCAATAAAATACAAAAAATTAAGCCGGGCATGGTGGCATGCGCCTATAGTCCCAGCCACTCAGGAAGCTGAGGTAGGAGAATAACTTGAACCCAGGAGGAGGAGGTTGCGGTGAGCCGAGGAAAAAAAAAAAAAAAAAGGTGTCGGGGAATTCTTACATGCTACAACACATGTGAAACTTGAAGACATTTTGCTAAATGAAATATTCCAATCACAATAGGCCAAATACTGTATGGTTCACTTATATCAGATGCCTAAAGTAGTCAATTCATAGAGAAAGAACGTAGAACAGTGGTTGCCAGGGGTTGGGGGAGGGGGCATGGGGAGTTGTTCATGGGTAGAAGAGTTTCAGTTTGGGAAGATGAAGAGAGTTCTGGAGAGGGATGGTGGTAATGGTTGCATAACCATGTGAATGTACTTATGCCACCAAACTGTAAACTTAAAAATGATAAAGATGGTTGGGCAGGCACGGTGGCTCACACCTGTAATCCTAAGCACTTTGGGAGGTCGAGGCGGGTGGATCACCCAAGGTCAGGAGTTCAAGAGCAGCCTGGACAATATGGCAAAAACCTGTATTGAAAAAAATATACACACACACACACAGAGACACACACAAATTAGCTAGGTGTGGTGGCGGTCACCTTTAATCCCAGCTACTTGGGAGACTGATGCAGGAGAATCACTTGAAACCAGGAGGCAGAGGTTGCAGTGAGTCAGGATTGCACCACTGCACTCCAGCCTGGGCAACGGAGCAAGGCTTCGTCTCAAAAAAAAAAAAAAAAATTAAGATGGCTTACTGGGAGGGGTGCCTCATGCCTACAATCCCAGCACTGTGGGAGGCCAAGGCAGGCACATCACCTGAGGTCAGGAGTTCGAGACCAGCCTGGCCAACATGGTGAAAACCCATCTCTACTAAGAATACAAAAATTAGCTGGGCATAGTGGTGCATGCCTGTAGTCCCAGCTACTCAGAAGGCCGAAGCAGGAGAATCTCTTGAACCCAGGAGGCAGAAGTTGTAGTGAGCCAAGATTGTACCACTGCACTCCAGCCTGGGTGACAGCAAGACTCCTTAAAAAAAAAAGAGAGAGAGAGAAAGAGATTACGATGATAAAACTGTATCTAGTATTTCACAATTTTTAAAAGTGAGATTCTCTTTTTTGAGACGGAGTCTCGTTCTGTCATATAGGCTGAAGTGCAGTGACGCATTCTCAGCTCGCTGCAACCGCCAACTCCCTGGTTCAAGTGATTCTCCTGCCTCAGCCTCCCCAGTAGTTGGGATTACAGGCATGTGCCACTACGCCCAGCTAATTTTTGTATTTTTAGTAGAGATGGGGTTTCACCATGTTGGCCAGGATGGTCTTGATCTCCTGACCTCGTGATCTGCCCACCTTGGCCTCCCAAAGTGCTGCGATTACAGGCATGAGCCACCATGCCTGGCCCAAAGTGGGATTTTTTTAAACAAGTCAGGCACCAAGGCATAGTCACGGGTCCCAGCTGCTTGAATTCAAAACCTAGTTCTATGACATGCTAGCTTCCCGCCTTGAAGTTACTTTGCTTCTGTGCCTCAGTTTCTTCAGGTGTAAAATGGGTATAAAAGTAATTATTCCTGCCGTATTAATCCATTTTCATGCTGCTGATAAAGACATACCTGAGACTGGGAAGAAAAAGAGGTTTAATTGGACTTACAGTTCCACATGGCTGGGGAGGCCTCAGAATCATGGCAGGAGGCGAAAGGCACTTCTTACATGATGGCGGCAAGAGAAAAATAAGGAAGAGGCAAAAGCGAAAACCCCTGATAAAACAATCAGATCTCGTGTAAGATCTGGTAATCACTCCCCCAAGAACAGCACGGGGGAAACCACCCCCATGATTCAAATTGTCTCCCACTGGGTCCCTCCCACAACACAGGGAATTACGGGAGTACGATTCAAGATGAGATTTGGGTGAGGACACAGAGCCCAGCCATGTCACCTGCCTCCTGGGGCTGTTGGGGGATGGAAGGAGTTAATCAGTATAAAATGAGGTGCACAGTGCCCAGTTCACAGCATTCGTTCAGTACGTTAACTGCTATGATTACGGTGGTGGTGAGATTTCCTGCTCCACACCCTGCTGGAGCCCTGAGGTTTTGAATGATACTCACAAGAAGCTATGCAGGACCAGGGAGACTTTTGGCCTTTTGATTTGGTTTGTTTAGGACAAGAAGCCCCTTATGACTATGGAATAAGCACTACGGTGACGAATGTGGGGAAGCTAAGAAATAAACCTCTGTGAGGACAGAGGCCAACTCAGCAATAAATAAAATGTCCCTGCCCAGAGCCCAGAGCCAAGAATCCTCTGTCTCCACTTGCACGGTGACGCAGGCCAAGGCCCTGCCTGCTCTGGGCTTCAGCAGGCCCCGCCCCTCCGCCCCCCACCCTGGGAATCTAAGGGTGAGAAGCCAGTCCAAGGTCCTGACATATCAGCACAGCAGACCCCTGGGGGCCCTCTGGAGTCCCAGGGTGGGCCAGGGGAGGTGGATTCCCCAGGTGATCAGAGTTAGAGGGTCTCAGACACATTGAGGCCTTTCTGCTTCAGATTCACAGGCTCTATGAGGCCAGACCTGGAAGCTGTTCCCAGGAGGAAGCTGGGGGGTAAGAAGCCTCCTACCATCCCCCATGAGCTTCACTCAGGCCTCCAGCCCTGTTTATCAAGGCTCTGGAGGGGCAGACAACAGCTCACGGTCCCAGGCATGGACCAAACCTTTTATCCAAAAGTCCTGGACACAAAGAGCCTTTAAAGGGTCACATTATCCATCTCCTGCTTCCATTGCACTGTCAGTTTCCCTTTTTTCAAAGAAACGCAATCCTGATGTTGCACGTTCACCAGTAAACACACATGAATGTGTCTGATGCTGATTATGGAAACGTTAGTATGATTAGCACATTGACAGTCATCATAATAACAGCTGTCTACAACACGGCCCGCACTGGGCTCAGAACTTCACAGGCAGCCTCTCAGCTGGTCCTCACGACAGCTCTATGAGGTGGTTCTACTATTAATATCATTCCCATTGTACAGACAGAGAAACTGAGGCCAGGGATTTCCCAGAATCTCACAGGCAGCAAATGGTGAAGCAGAGGACTCAAACCTAGGCTTACAGGACACGGGAGCCTATCTGCTTTACTCTATCCTCCCTTGACCCAATAACATGGTCTGACTTCTCCCAGCTACTCGGGAAGCTGAGGCAGGAGAATCACTTGAACCCAGGAGGCGGAGGTTGCAGTGAGGCAAGACCACACCGCTGCACTCCAGCCTGGGCGACAGAGCAAGACTCAGTCTGAAAAAAAAAAAAAAAGGTCCAACTCCTGACTGGCAGGTCCCTGAGAAGGCAGAGTCCCCAGCCCAGGCACCGCAGCCTGGCAATGTGTCTCTTGCAGGAGGGCCCCGCAGTCCCAGGCCCAGCCAGAGGCAGGTCCCCCCTGGGCTGAGCTAGAGGTGGGCCCCAGTATGTGGGGAGCAGGTGGGGAAAGGGCCCAAACTTGTTCCTCCACCCACCGGGGTGCTGGGTGCCGAGAGCATCTTCATGTCGAGACATGAGCCCCCCAGTGGGCTCTCTGCGTCACAGGTGGGAGTGTCCAAGTCTGGCAGGTGGCCAGTGTGTGTTCGAGCCTCACTCAGACAGTTCCTGGGCCTCAGCACCCCTGAGCAGTTCATATCCACTGGAAGGTGGGTGGGGGGCAGCATGGACAGACCCCCACATACAACAACAGGGGGGCCCAGGAAGGGTAGGGGAGGCAGAGAGGGATGTCAGGTGGAAAGAAACATGAATTGGGAAGCAAAATCCTAGCATCTTGTCCCTGCTCAGCTCCTGGCTGGCTGAATGACCTTGAGCAAAATACTCATCCTCTCTAAGCCTTTTGTTCCCTCCTCTGAAAAAGAAAGCTTCCAAAAAAAAAAGGGTACAAAAATCCAGACAGCCTTGTTAGGGCTGGGATCCAATGCCCACCCCTGGGGGTTCTGCTGTCTTGCTCCATAAACAGGGAACTGCCGAATGTGGAGCAGTTCTTCCCAGGGGGATGTGCCCGGCTCAGTGTTCCCAGCTGCAGCAGGGTCAAGGGCCTGCAGTCGCTGGCTCAGGGTGGGGAGGGGGAGGACCATGCTGTCTGAGGCCCTACAGACTAGAAATCCACAAACTTGCTCAGTCCCCATTCCCACCCCAATGCCCGCCCCTTCCCACAAGGCATCCAGTAGCCACACGGGAAGCCCATGCTGAACAGCGGCAGGGAGTGTGGATGGTGCAGGGAAACCCATCCCTGCTGCTGAACAAATTAGCCAAAGCTCTCATCCCCTGCTGGTGAGTCGACAGCAGCATCACCAAGTGCAAAGGGAGGCCGAAGGAACAGACTGAAATCGACGGGGAATTTGGATCCCAGCTCTGCGCCATCCTGGCTGTGTTTCCTCGGTCGAGTCAATTCTCTCTCTAAGCCTTAGTTTTCTCATCTGGAGAAAGAAATCAGTATTGATTTGTATCAATACTGCCTATCTGATGGGGTCATCCTGAGGTTGTACCCTATGAAATTTTGGTATCTGCCATTCTTGACCTATAAAATGGCAATTTCACATATTTCAATATGTGCATGGCTGCAGCACGTATGTCAGAGCAGTAAGCGCTGGTCACAGCCAGGAGCAGTGTGGCTCACAGCTGTAATCCCAGCACTTGAACTCAGAAGTTCTAGACAAGCCTGAGCAACATAGCAAAACTCCATCTACACTAAAAATAAAAAAAATTAGCCAGGCATGGTGGTATATACCTGTACCCCAGCTACATGGGAGGCTGAAGCAGGAGAATTGCTTGAGCCCGGTAGGTCGAAGACACAGTGAGCTGTGATTGTACCACTGCACTCCAGTCTGGGTGACACAGTGGGACCCTGTCTCAAATTTAAAAAGGAATGAAGTGGCCGGGTGCAGTGGCTCATGCCTGTAATCCCAGCACTTTGGGAGGCCAAGGCAGGCGGATCACAAGGTTAGGAGATCGAGATTATCCTGGCCAAAAGGTGAAACCCTGTCTCTACTAAAAATACAAAAATTAGCTGGGCGTGGTGGCGTGTACCTGTAGTCCCAGCTACTCGGGAGGCTGGGGCAGGAGAATTACTTGAACCCTGGAGGCGGAGGTTGCAGTGAGCCAAGATTGAGCCACTACACTCCAGCCTGAGCGACAGAGTGAGACTCCCATCTCAAAAAAAAAAAAAATTCTGCTAAGTTAAATATGTCAGTCCCAAAATGTCACATATTGTATGATCCCATTTATATGAAATACCCAGAATAGGCAAATCCATACAGAAAGTAGATTAGTGGTTATCCAAGGCTGGGGAGGAAACTGGTGAAGGGCATCACTAATGGGTATGGGGTTTCCTTTTTGGAGTAATGAAAATGTTCCAAAATCAGTCACGGTGAGAGTTGCACATATTTATGAATATGCTAAAAACCACTGAGCTGTGCACTTTAAAGAGGGGAACTGGGCTGGGCATGGTGGCTCACGCCTATAATCCCAGTACTATGGGAGGCCGAGATGGGTGGATCACCTGAGGTCAGGAGTTCGAGACCAGCCTGATCAGTATGGTGAAACTCTGTCTCTACTAAAAATACAAAAATTAGCTGAGCGAGG
This sequence comes from Aotus nancymaae, assembly GCF_030222135.1. NCBI lineage: Eukaryota > Metazoa > Chordata > Mammalia > Primates > Aotidae > Aotus > Aotus nancymaae. The sequence continues at coordinate 153,563 of NW_026988491.1, read as the reverse complement.
CGGAGTGCACCTGTGATCCCAGCTACTTGGGAGGCTGAGACAGGAGAATTGCTTGAACCCGGGAAGTAGAGGCTGCAGTGAGCCAAGATCACACCATTGCTCTCCAGCCTGGGCAACAGAGAGATTTTGTCTCAAAAAAAAAAAAGAAAAGAAAAGAACTGGATGATAAGTGAATTCTATCTCAATACGACTGCACTGGAAAAGAGACAAGTTCAAGAAAAATGTTAACTGAAAAACAGCCCAGGTGGTATACACACATATAAAGAAAATCCCAGTGATATAAGAATGACTGAAGTTTGGAGTTTAAACACTGAGTTCATGCATTAGCTTTACGCGGGTTCAAATCCCAGCTCCACCACCTCTAGCCGACTGACCATTGGCTAATGACTTAAACTCTCTCAACCTCAGTTTCCTCATCTGGAAAATGAGAATAATAGTTCCTGCCTCATAGTGTGTCACCATGAGAACTAAAGGACCTAACACAGTACCTGGCACATCCTAGGGGGTTAACAAACGGTAGTATTGCTACCTGTCACCATCATCACTTGGAGAGGGTGGGACCTGCCCAAGGTCACAAGGCTGGGAAAGCTCAGGCTGGAAACCTGAACTTCAGTCCTCAGCTTACACCGAGGTTCTAACTCCCACAGCCGAGAGGCATCACTCAAACCTGCCCCACCCAGACCCAAGTCCGGCTGATAAATCTTTTCCTGAAAGGGAGCACAGCCTGCAAATCAGTCAGTCATTTGCTGAGGGCCTGCCAGGTGACAGGGCCTCCCAGAGCTGGTGAAAGTCCCATCGTGCAAACCACCAAAGGAGGTGCAGCTGGTGAGAGGGTGGGCAGGGCCAGGTCCAGGTCTACATAGCACATTCAGCACAGGCTTGCTACTTTTATTACTGTCATTATTATTATTATTATTATTATTATTTGAGAGGGAGTTTCACTCTTGTTGCCCAGGCTGGAGTGCAATAGCACAATCTCAGCTCACTGCAACCTCCACCTCCCGGGTTCAAGCGACTCTCCTGCCTCAGCCTTCCTAGCAGCTGGGATTACAGGCATTTGCCACCACACCCAGCTAATTTTGTATTTTTAGTAGAGACAGTGTTTCTCCATGTTGGTCTGGCTGGTCTCAAACTTCCAACCTCAGGTGAACGGCCCACCTCAGCCTCCCCATGTGCTGAGATTACAGGCGTGAGCCACCAAGCCCAGACCTATTATTATCAATATATAGTCATCCCTATTATTCAGCATCATTACTATTTTCACATAGATTTTGGGGGGGAACTTATTAGTCGTTCATTTGACAAATATTTATTAAGTGTTCCTACTATGTGCCAGGAACCATACTTGGGACATGGCAGGAAGCAAAGTCCCTGTCCTCCTGGACCTTCATAGTTCCATAGAGGAGACAGGCAGTATTAGAGAAACAAATACATAAATAACCATATGCAATGGCCAGGCGCGATGGCTCCTGCCTGTAATTCTAGCACTTTGAGAGGGCGAGACGGGCGGGTCACTTGAGCTCAGAAGTTAGAAACCAGCCTGGCCAACATGGTGAAACCCCATCTCTACTAAAAATACAAAAAAAGTAGCCGGGCATGGTGGCACACGCCTGTAATCCCAGCTACTCGGGAGGCTGAGGCAGGAGAATTGCTTGAACTGGGAGGTGGAGGTTGCAATGAGCTGAGATCACGCCACTGCACTACAGCCTGGGCAACAGAGCGAGACTCTGTCTCAAAAAAAAAAAATCATACACAGTTTGGGGTCTGTACTGAGAACAGGGAATGGGAGGGTCATGGGGAGGGCTGTCCTTTCCTGCGTACCACCACCCTCCCCACCTGCACAGATGCAGCCTCCTCGCTGCCCTCCAGGCCTCCACTCCTACCCCAGAGCACAAGTCCATTCCCTTTTCAGCAGCCAGGACTTTTCAAAAGCCCAAACCAAGTCCTGCCATGAAAGGCAACTGCAGTTAAAATAAACCCCACATTGCCCTACACTGGCCCAGCCTCCTGAACCTCTCCCCCTTGCTCCCTGTGCCTTCGGGTCTTCCAGCACGATGCCCAGCTTGCTCCTGCCTCAGGGCCTTTGCACACACCAGTCCTGCTACCTACAACACTTTCCCCTGGGCTCTTCAGATGACCCCTTGTCTCTTTCAGGCCTCAGCACATAGGTCACTTCCTCCCAGAGCCCTTCCCTAGCCACCCCATCGAAAGCAGACACCGTCTTCCACATTACTTTCTTTTATTTTTACCATCTCTCTTAATCATTATCTCAAGTTCTGGTTTATGAACTGACTTTTGTACCCGCTTCTCCCCACTAGAATGTCAGGACTATGAAGGCACTGAACCCTGCTGCATCCTTGGTGCCCAGAACAGTGCCTGGCGTAGAGTAGGTGCTTAACAAATATTGTTAGATGAAATGGATGGATGGAAGGAAGGAAGGAAGGAAGGAAGGAAGGAAGGAAGGAAGGAAGGAAGGGAAGGAGGGAAAGAGGGAGGGAGGGAAAGAGGGAGGGAGGAAAAGAGGGAGGGAGGGAAAGAGGGAGGGAGGGAAAGAGGGAGGGAGGGAAAGAGGGAGGGAGGGAAAGTGGGAAGGAGGGAAAGAGGGAGGGAGGAAAAGAGAGAGGGAGGGAAAGAGGGAGGAAGGGAAAGAGGGAAGGAGGGAAAGAGGGAGGGAGGGAAAGGAGGGAGGGAAAGAGGGAGGGAGGGAGGAAGGGAGGGAGGGAAAGAGGGAGGGAAGAAAAGGAGGGAGGGAAAGAGGGAGGGAGGGAAAGAGGGAGGGAGGGAAAGAGGGAGGGAGGAAAAGAGAGAGGGAGGGAAAGAGGGAGGGAGGGAAGAAAAAAATTAGAGGGAAAAGAGAAAGAATAAGTAGAGGGAAGGTAGGTGGACAGACGGATGGAAAGAAGGAAGGAAGGATAGATAAGTGGATGGAAGGAAAGATGAATGAAATGTTACATGAATACACATGTGGATGCATGGATATATGCATGGATGGATTGATAAATGCATGGCTGTATACACGGATGGAGAGATGGACGGATAGACAGATGGAGTGGATGAATGGTCAGGTAGATGATGAATGCAAAATGCAGGGATGGATGGAAGAATGGATGGAAAGCAGACAGATGGCAGACAGAAGAATGAATGGGTAGTTCAGATAATATGCTTATGAGCACAGGGTGCTGAACGCAGATCTCTCAGAGCACTGTTTTCTGAGTAGTGAAAGTAAAACATGTAGCAAGTGTTCAATCATCGTTAACTATGTTTATGACCATGATTTTCGTTGTTATTAACCACTGTCATATCTGGGTGATAATATTTTGCCTAATGTTTGTCTGCTGCCTGCCTACCTACCTACCCACCTGTTTTTCCTCCATGTTCTGCAATGATCCTGATTGTTTTAGGAACAACCACAGAAAGAGTTATATTTAAAGGTTACTATCTCTCTCTAGCATGATCTAGAACTTCAAAGCCCTGACCAGGTAGAAGGGAAACTAAGTCACCAGATGGGAACCTACTAGCCTATTCCAGGGTCCTACCTCCCTCAGCCCCTCCCACTAAACACACCCTGGAACATGAAATCCCCCCCAATTCGTGCTCCCTTTGGACGCACCACTAAACAAACCTCTCTGGAAACGGTGGCACATTAAGAATTCCAGCCTGTTTGAGGAGGCACTCAGGCCACAGCCCAGGCCAGCAACACAGGGGAAGCCCGGGTACCCCTCCAACCCTCTGCCTACAAGCCAAACTCTTTCCTTCCTCATCCACGACCCCTCAAAAAATACCAACTTCTGGGTACAGATTCAATACCACATCCCACAACCGCCAGACGTTATCACCCCCAAATCTGAAAGAGACACTGGGAATGTCCCATGTTGTGGGTACAACATTCACACTGGGGGAACCCCATGGGATAACCCCAAGATTCAGCAGCCATCCTTCAGGGAAACTAAAACAGATAAACAGGGCTCAAGGGACCACAAACTGAGGGCAACCTGGCATGGCACTGAGGTGTCATGAACAAGAAAAAAAGGGAGCTTTTCTCAAGAACAGCCCCAGTAGAAGACTCACTTCTATTAAAGAGGTAGATGCCCCCATTTGTGGACATTGAGTTGGCAAGGGAGCTATGTCTCACACAGAAAGCTCTCGTAGCACCAGCAAAAACAGGAAGAACCCACTATGGCTGTCCTTCACTGATCACTTCCCATGGGGAATCAGACAGCTAGAGAGCAGTTTTTTGTTTTTTTGAGACGGAGTCTTGCTCTATCACCCAGGCTGGAATGTAGTGGCTCCTACACCTGCCACTAAGCCCGGCTACTTCTTTTGTATTTTTAGTAGAGATGGGGGTTTCACCATGTTGGCCAGGCTGGTTTCGAACTCCTGACCTCAGGTGATCCGCCTGCCTTGGCCTCCCAAAGTGCTGGGATTACAGGCGTAAGCCACTGCGCCCAGCCGATAGTAGTGTTAATAAAGCAGCTAGCTTGGAGCCCACCAAAGCGGGCAGATCACCTGAGGTCAGGAGTTCGAGACCAGTCTCACCAACATGGTGAGACCCTGTATCTACTAAAAATACAAAATTAGCCAGACGTGGTGGTACGTGCCCGTAATCCCAGCTACTCAGGAAGCTGAGGCAAGAGAATCACTGGAACCTGGGAGGCGGAGGTTGCAGTGAGCCAAGATTGCACCATTGCACTCCAGCCTGGGCAACAAGAGCAAAACTCCATCTCTAAATAAATAAACAAATAAATAAATAACAGCGGCTACAATTGATTTAGATGATTCAGTGAGACAGTGCATAGCAAGTGGTTAGCACAGGGTCTGGCTCGGTCTGTATTGTCGGTGACGTATAAACGTACCAGATCAAGCTTGTCCAAACCATGACCCGCAGACTACAGGATAGCTTTAAATTGAGCCCAACACAAATTCATAAACTTTCTTAAAACATTATGAGATTTTTTTTAGCTCATCAACTATTGTTAGTGTTACTGTATTTCCCAAAGTGCTAGGATTACAGGCGTGAGCCACCGCGCCTGGCTCCATTAGCCTCATTTTATAGAGAAGGAAACCAAGGATGGACCAGGTTGTGCAATTTATTGGTTCAAGGTCACAGAGCTAGTACAGGGCACCTTCACTTCCCTACAGATGTCTCCAACCCCAAACTCCCCTCTGAAAACCAGGCTCTATGACCTGCCCTGCCCTACGGCTCCCCCAGCCCTTTCCTCTCTTTGGCCTTCTGGAATCCCACAGTGTCCAGGTGACATAACAGTTTTCAGAGCTTCTTGGAGGTAGCCGGCTGACCTTATCTTTCTCCCCTGGAGCCTGTCCTCCAGAAGCCCCTGCTCAGTCAGCGGGGGAGGTAGAAGGGTTCTTGGTGAGCTCATTTTACAGGGGCCACCTCCCAGCCTGCTGGGACCGTCTGGTGGCTTTAATTTGGACAATGCCCAGGCCTCGGCAGGGACAGGAAGCATCCTGGAGTGATAAAGATCAGGACTGGCTTGAGAGTTTGCCCAGAGTGCTTTGTGTGAGTCAAACTCCCTGGCGCAAGCCCCGTTCTGAGCAGCTCCCACTTCGGGAGCTAAAGAAAGTACCTCTGCGCCATGCCTGGGGGCGGGGGTCTTCTCTGAAGCCTGTGGTCTAAATTCACTAGTTATCCATATAAGGGGCCCCTCTCTAAACAGCGCACAGACTTTAACTCATTTAATCCTCACAGCGACTTGGTTTTACAAAACAGAAACTGAAGTTTGAATTGGGTAGTAACCTGCCTAAGGTCACACAGCCAAGCGGTTAGAGAGCCAGGGTTTAATATAAGCCACCTCAGTATGAAGCCGCATTCTACATGTGCCCCAAGACACAGAGCTGAAATCTCAATCAATATGTATGTATGCAGGGTGTGATGAACAAGTCTAAAATCATAGCCCAGAATATTAGCACCAGTTATCTTTAGAATGTGGGATTATGAGTTTTATCTCCTTTTTGTTTATCTTACAGTCAGCCCTCAGTATCTGTGGGTTTCACATCCATGGAGTCAACCAAGCTTGGATGAAAAATACTGTTTTTAAAAACTGGATGGCTGTGTCTGTAACGAACATGCAGGTTTTGTTTGTCATTATTCCCTAAACAATATAGTACAACATCTCTTTACCTAGCATTTAACATTGGATTAGGTATCATAAGTAATCCAGAGATGATTTAACGTATTCAGGAAGGTATGCGTAGGTTATATGCAAATACTACACCATTTTATATAAAGGACTTGAACATGCTCAGATTTGGGTATCCAAGGGCGGTCCTGGAACGAATCCCCTAAGTATACTAAAGGACAACTACATTTTCAAATGTTTGACAACAAAAATGAGGCCGGGCATGGTGGCTCACACCTGTAGTACCAGCACTTTGGGAGGCTGAGGTGGGCAGATCACTTGAGTCGAGGAGTTCAAGACCAGCCTGGGTAACAAAGGGAGATTCCGTCTCTGCAAAAAAATTTTAAAAATTAGCCGGCATGGCAGCACATGCCTGTAGTCCCAGCTACTCAGGAGGCTGAGGTGGGAGAAGTGCCTGAGCCTGAGAGGTGGAGGCTGCAGTGAACCATGATCGCACCACTGCACTCCTGCCTGGGTGACAGAGCGAGACCCTGACTCAACAAAACAATAAAACAATAAAAGTGTATCGCTGCATAATAAGGATAAAAACAGCATAAAAGTTATCAATTTGGAAAATGAAAGTCATCTCATGCCAACACATGCATGGTGTGGAGGGCAGGCCAGGTTAGCAGAAGGGTCCCCGAAAAGATAAGATTATGTAATCAACAACAGTATGGGAATGTCTCAGTTCTCTAGAGAGCTCCATGAACACAGTGGGGGTTTTACTTAACATCACCACCCACCCAAATAGAATTGCATGGACACTCCATTTGTCCCAGCATTCACCGTGTGACCCTGCTAAGAGCTCCCAGCAAGGCTGAAAGACAGATATCAGCACCCCCATTCCATGGGTGTGGATGCTGGGGCGGATATGGGAAACTATTCCCATGACTGGGGAGAAAACAGAGCCAGGACGTGACCCAGGACTGCCTGGCTCCGAACCCAGGCGCCGTCTTCCACCATAGGCTGCAGCTGCAGTCACAGGAGAGCTGGCTTCCCAGGGGTGACTCGGACCTCAGGGACAGGAACTGGATGGCACCCAGAGAGCCTCCATGCATGCCCAACAGACTCCAACCAAAGCCAGGGAAGACGGCCCACACCTGCTCTGCTGGGTCAGCCAGCATTCTGGGCATTCCAAAAACTCCTCCGTGCTTCTTGCTTCCTCTCCCCTGCCCCACCGTCCCGCTTCCCTACCTTTTAATGAATTCAACGACAGGGAGGCAGAGGGGCTGTGATTAAGACATCTGCTTGAAGGCAGGACTTGGAAGCATTACTACTGCCTTTCTCGAGTTAAATCTGACAGTAACCAGGCACATCTTGCCTCTCCAAGAAGGTGGTCTGCTGGCTGCCAAATCATCCTGTCTCATCCAAGTCTTAAGTGCATCAAGGAAACGGTTTTGCTTCAAGGCTGGGGGATAACGGGGCCGAGGCTGAGATCAGAGTCCTAGGCCTTTCTCTGCCTCCTCTTCTCTGTCCTTTTAAGAGGGCAGAGGCCAGGCCCCAGGCAGCTCTGAGGCCCAGGGCCCAGCGCAGGCCCTGGTAAACAGTAGGTGCTCAACAAATAAAAAAGATGAAAATCATCAACTATCCCAAGAGAATAAAGGACACATGGCACTGAACTTCTGAGGGGAGAGAAAGTATTTCTGATGGAGTCAGAGCTTTGCAGGAGGAAGACCTGAGTTCAAACTCAGGCTCTGCCGCCTCTTACCCCAAGCTCACAACGCTGAGGAGGGCTTTACCTCTCTGAGCCTCCGTTGCCTCAACTGTAAAGGGGGTTAGTAATACCAACTGCCCGAATCATTCCGGGGATTTCACAAGAAGGCACCTAACACAGTACCTCCCTAACAAGGGACTTGGCACGCAGTAGGCTCTGTCAGCAAATTGTGTTTTTTCTAGGCCCTGTCTTTTAAAAGGCTGGTTTTAACTCTTCCCAGAATATATGACAGAATTAAGAGGCTCTAGAATTTACCTATACAGTTCCTTGTCCTCCTGTAGAAAAAGGCCCAGAGAGGAGAAGGGATATACCCCAGAACACACAGCAGAGAAGCTAGACTAAAACTCAGGAGGTCTGACTTCAGGTCTAGAACCCATTCATTCATTTATTCATTCATTCATTCATTTGTGACAGGGTCTTGCTCTGTCACCCAGGCTGGAGTGCAGCGGCACAATCACAGCACACTGCAACCTCAACCTCCCTGGATCAAGCTATCCTCATGCCTCAGCCTCCGGGGCAGTTGAGACTACAGGTGTGCACCATCATGCCTGGTTAATTTTTTTTTTTTTTTTTTTTTTTTGAGATGAAGTCTCACTCTGTCACCCAGGCTAGAGTGCAATGGCGCGATCTTGGCTCACTACAACCTCTGTCTCCCAGGTTCAAGCGATTCTCTTGCCTCAGCCTCCTGAGTAGCTGGGATTACAGGCGCGTGCCACCTCACCCAGCTAATTTTTGTATTTTTAGTAGAGACGGGGTTTCAACATCTTGGCCAGGCTGGTCTCGAACTCCTGACCTCGTGATCCACCCGCCTTGGCCTCCCAAAGTGCTGGGATTACAGGCATGAGCCACCGCACCCGGCCTAAATTTTTTTAAAATTAAAAAAATTTCACAGGGTCTCACTCTGTTGCTCAGGCTGGTCTCAAATGCCTGGACTCAAGCAATCCTCCCACCTCGGCCTCCCAAAGCACTAAGATTCCAGGCATGAGCCACCATGCCCAGCCTAGGGCTCATTTTAATACATTCTACATTCTCTCTCATGGCCTAGAATCGCTTCACATAAGCACAGTCCAAGGTACGCAGGTCAGCAATCATTCTAGAAACACACACAAGAGCTTTCCCAGTGCTGGGCCCCAAAATGAAAGGGAAAGACAAACTCAGGCAGCTTCTCAGGCCAAAGGGTGCTGGGAGCTCCCTAACCAAGACACTCCCCAGCCCTGCCCAGGGCCCTTGGCAAGGCTGAACGGGTAGTGCCTGCCAAGACTCAGGCTTCAAGTCCAGACAGGCCGGGCGGTGTGAGTGCGCCGTGACCTCAGGGCACCCAATGCACCCGCTGGGCTCCCCTTCTGCAGGGAGGCCCTGCACTCCAAAGTTTCCTTCCCTCGACAGTGCTCACTATGCCATGGGTAAACAGGACTCCCAAAAAAAGCTTTCCTCACTAAGCAAGCGAAACAAAAAGAAAAGAAATATCAACACAAAGTCAGCTGGGAACCTTGGCCCTGGCCTGGGGCCTGTGAAAATACAGCTGTTTCTCCAACAGGCAGAGGTATTGCACTGGAATGAGATTCTCATGTCTTCATAACAAAGCTCTAGTCCTCCCTGCCTGCCACTGGCTGGAAAAGCAAGGTGTTTCACCTCTTGGGGTCTCAGTTTCCTCATCTGTAAAATGGGAATAACACTAGCATCTTTCTTCATAGGTTGTTATAAGGATCCTAAAAATAACACACGAAATTTATGGCACAGAAACTGGCCTAGGAGAAGCAGTGAGCCAATGTTTAGTTTTTACTTTTTATTATTGCCATTGTTGTTATTTCAGCTACCACAACAAGCAAGGTGGGTTTACATTATGATTTATAAAACAATTCTTTTGGACAACTTACACATGTTTTTTAAAAGCTTATTCTTTTTATGGGGGAAGTTTCCCTTTTTTTTTTTTTTTTTTGAGACGGAGCTTTACTCTTGTCACCCAGGCTGGAGTGCAAAGGTGCGATCTCAGCCCACTGCAACCTCGGCCTCCCCGGTTCAAGTGATTCTCCTGTCTTAGCCTCATGAGTAGTGGGCATTATAAATGTGTACCACCACGCCCGGCTAATTTTTGTATTTTCAGTAGAGACAGTTTCACCACATTGGCCAGGCTGGTCTCGAACTCCTGACCTCAGGTGATCTGCCTGCCTTGGGCCCCAAAGTGCTGGGATTACAGATGTGAGCCACTGTGCCCAGCTGAGGTCTCCATTTTTTTTTTTTTTTTGAGATGGAGTTTTGCTCTTGTTGCCCAGGCTAGAGTGTGATGGCACGATCTCGGCTCACTGCAACCTCTGCCTCTCGGGTTCAAGTGATTCTCCTGTTTCAGACTCATGAGTAGTTGCAAACACAGGAGTGCGCCACCACACTTGGCTAATTTTGTATTATTAGTAGAGACAGGGTTTCTCCATGTTGGCCAGGCTGGTCTCGAATTCCTGACCTTAGGTGACCCGCCTGCCTCAGCCTCCCAAAGTGCTGGAATTACAGGCATGAACCACCTTGTATGGCCGAGGTCTTCCAATTTTTAGGAGCCTACTATGTGCAGGAGGCTTTATAAACACTTGCTGTATCTAATCCTACAATGACCTCATGGAAGAAATTTTGGCATCTTCTTTCTGCAGGTGAACTGAGGCTCAGGGAGGTAAAGTCACTCGTGCAAAGCCACACAGCATCAACACGTGGGAACAGGATCTAACACTAGGATTTTTCGGCTCCACCCATCCTGCTTCACCGCCAGAGGGGCACCAGCAGGAGAGATTCAGAGCATGGGGGCTGCTGTCAGATGCATGAATCCACATTCCCCATTCCCAGTAGTATGACCCTGGACAAGTGACTCCTTCTTCAAGCCTCAGTTTCCTCACCTGTAAAATGGAGACACAAGAATCAAATACAACAAGGTATAGGGATAGGGCATGGTGGCTCACACCTATAGTCCCAGCACTTTGGGAAGGCTGAGGCGGAAGAATCGCTTGAGGTTAGAAGTTCAAGACTAGCCTGGGCAACATAGGGAGATCTATCTCTACCAAAAAGAAAAATCTAATTAACTGGACATGGTGGTGCATTCCTGTGGTCCCAGCTACTCAGGAGGCTGAGGAGAGAGAATCACTTAAGCCTGGGAAATGGAGGTTGCAATGAGCTGTGATCACGCCACTGCACTACAGCCTGGGTGACAGAACAATACCCTGTCTCAAAAATAATAAATTAAAAACAAAGTACATAGGAAAATGATGAGTACAGAGCCTAGCACAGAGTGAATACTCACTACATGTTATTTTTGAGGGTTTTTTTTGTGTGCATGTTTTTTTTTTTTTTTTGAGACAGAGTCTCCCTCTGTCTCCCAGGCTGGAGTGCAATGGCACGATCTCAGCTCACTGCGACCTCCACCTCCCAGGTTCAAGTGATTCTCCTGCCTCAGCCTCCCAAGTAGCTGAAACTACAGGCATGTGCTATCATGCCTGGTTTATTTTTGTATTTTTAGTAGAAAGAGCATTTTGCCATGTTGGCCAGACTGGTCTCGAACTCCTGACCTCAAGTGATCCACCTGCCTTGGCCTCCCAAAGTGCTGGGATTACAGGTGTGTGACACCATGCCCAGACCTACTTTTGTCTTATTACAGATAACATTATTATTCTCAAAAGCGGGGTCTGCATAAAGATGAGAGGCAGCCTTGGTTATCTTCGGCAAACTTCTAAAGACAAAGAGGCCAGGCAGAAGCCACCACACAGGTCAAGGGCTGTCATTTCTCACCACTAATGACACAGTGCCCATCTGATCAATGCACAGACAGGAAACGCTAAGAGACATGGAGCCAGCTGCCCAGGGTCACACGGGGAGCCCAAGCCTGAGCCACCCCAGATGCTACCTCCCCACCCAGCTTACTTTGGAAACCCACCCCTGACACCCAGCAGACTCTCATTCTTCCCAGACTTGGCATGAGCCCATTGATATACATGATACTTTTTTTTTTTTTTTGAGATGGAGTTTCACTTTTGTTGCCCAGGCTGGAGTGCAGTGGCGCGATCTTGGCTCACTGCAACCTCCGCCTTCCGGTTTCAAGCAATTCTCCTGCCTCAGCCTACCGAGTAGCTGGGAGTACAGGCACCTGCCACCACGCCCAGCTAATTTTTGCATTTTTAGTAAAGACAGAATTTCACAATGTTGGCCAGGCTGGTCTCAAACTCCTGACATCGTGATCTGCCCGCCTTGGCCTCCTCAAGTGCTGGATTACAGGCATGAGCCACCACGCCCAGCCACATGATACATGTTTATGGACTGAACAACTGAAGGAGAGAGTGAGTGACCTCTAACCCTGCACCTAGCTCGGGTGGCCTCCTCGGATACTCATAAACCTGGGCTCCCGGAAGCTTGCTGAGTGCTTTCATAGTGGTGCCATGTGAGTATTTCTCAGATCAGAGCTCCCCATGACTGTTCTCTGGCTCGATCAGGGCTGCTTCAGGACTCAGGAGGGCTATGTGGTTGGTAAAGGCACTTTGTCCATCCTGAGACCTGCTCTGGGGTGACCTATGCCAGCTGCAGCAGAAGAGGGAAAGCACACCGGCTCAGAAGCAGGGGCCAAAAAGCATCTCCTGCTCATCACTCCTTTCCTCAAGGCCCTGGTGGCTCCCAGGAAGGGAAACAACCTCTCTGGGCCTCCACAGACTAATAATAATACAAGTAATCGTAACAATATCAGCCAAGGCTCATGTAACTTCATTAGCAGGTACTATGTGTTAACACATTACTGCTCGTCAACCTCACGAGGCAGGCTCTATCATTACTCTCAGTTTACAGAGGAGGAAACTGAGGCCCAGAGAGGTTAACTGCCTTACACAAGGCCACACAGCTGGTAAGTGATGGAGCTGGAACTGGAATCCAAGCAGTCTGGCTCCAGGTTCCCTGCAGTATTCCCAAGGGAATGGGTTGCAGAATTCCTCATTCCGCCCCTAGCAGGACTCCTCAGCTCCATGCCAATCCTCACAGCCACCATTTGGTTATCATGCCAAGCATTTCACAGTACTCGTTAATGGGTACAAGCAAGCACGCTGTGTCCCTTTTATAGACAGGCAAACTGAGGCTGAGGGATGTGATGAGGCTGATCAAAGGTCACATGGCTCATAACGGGGACAGCTGAGGTTCAAACCCAGGCCTATCCCTCCCACAGTCTCACCTTGGCGTCGCTGTGCTCTTTCAATCTACTGGCTACAGGTATCACGGCTCAGAGAATTATAAACCAGTTCCAGCACAAAAATCATCATCAAGACAATCATCTCTCATTTCCCACCTCACATCACAGGTATAAAGCACCTCCTTATGTAGTAATATCTTTGAGCTTCCCAGCAGCTCGCCAGAGAAGACAAATTATTCCCATTTTCCAATGAGGAAACTGAGACTCAGTTAGTGAACTGCCTGGCCCAGATTATAAACTCAAACCAGGTCTCCTTACTCTGAGCCTTTGCTCTGAGACCACTTGTCCCACACAGATCACAAGCCATGATTCTTACCCGTGCCCGCCAGAAAGACCCTCTACTCCTACAAGGACCCGTCCTACCCCATCAGAAACATGATTGTGGTAGGTTCTATTATTGTTCAGCAAATATTTATTCAGCCTCCATGAGAGGAGTAGACTTCAACTCATTGATGTCAGCCTTGCCATGTGACCTGCTTCAGCCCACAGCTTCTCAGTTCAGAAAGAAGGCTTCTGTTGAAGAACACACCCTGGCTAGCTGCTGCCTTTCAGCCTGGGAATCTGGATGAAGATTCATGAGGCAGACTTAAACCCAATCCAAAGCCTGGGGTCCAGCCTTGCTGGCAAAGCCTAGCTAAGCTCAGCCAAGCTACCTGCTGACTCATGAACATGAAACAAATGTTTGCTGTTAAAGACCACTGTGATGTAGGTGTTTGTTACACAGTATGATCACAGAAAAGCTTCACTAATACAGGGACCACGTATTTCCAGAAAGACTCACGTGTACACGGGCAAATATCTTCCAAGATACAGTCCCCGGCAGTGTGTATTAAAACCCAAGGGCCAGGCTGGGTGTGGTGGCTCACATCTGTAATCCCAGCACTTTGGGAGGTTGAGGTGGGAGGATCACTTGAGGAGTTTGAAACCAGCCTGGGTAACATGGTGAAATCCCATCTCTACAAAAAATTAGCCAGGCATGGTGGTGCATGCCTGTAATCCCAGCTACTTGGGAGGCTGAGGTTGGGAGGACCACCTGAGCCTTGGAAGTCAAGGCTGCAGTGAATTGAGATCGCAGCACTGCACTCTAGCCTGGATGATGGAGCAAGAGCCTGTATCCAAACAAAAACAGCAACAAAAAGAACTCCAAGGGATTAAAAAATATTGTGCCACTTATAAGAACTCTCACCTTCCCTCAGGCCAGCGGCCTGAGTACAGTGATGCGATCTTGGCTCACTGCAACCTCTACCTGCTGGGTTCAAGTGATTCTCCTGCCTCATCCTCCCAAGTAGCTGGAATTACAGCTACCACACCCAGCTGATTTTTGTATTTTTAGTAGAGAGGGGGTTTCACCATATTGGCCAGGCTGGTCTCGAACTCTTGACCTCAAGTGATCCACTCGGCCTCCCAAAGTGCTGGGATTACAGGAGTGTGCCACCGCGCCCGGCCTTATTCAGCTTTCAAAAAGAATGAGGTACATCAACACAATCTGAAATGGAAAAGTCCCCAAATCTTTTTTTTTTATTGTTTTACTTTTTTGAGACAGAGTTTTACTGTTATTGCCCAGGATGGAGTGCAATGGCACCATCTCAGCTCACTGCAACCTCCACCTCCCGGGTTCAAGTGATTCTCCTGCCTCAGCCTCCTGAGTAGCTGGGATTACAGGCATGCATCACCACATCCAGCTAAATTTTTTATTTTCAGTAGAGACAGGATTTCTCCATGTTGGCCAGGCTGGTCTTGGTCTCCCCACCTCAGGTGATCCACTCGCCGTGGCCTCCCAAAGTACTGGGATTACAGGTGTGAGCCACCACACCTGGCCCCAAGTCTATTATTAATTCCCATGTGAAATTCTTTATTATTGTTGTTACTATTGTTGTTAAAAGAGTATGTTTACACATGTGGATTCGTTGTTGTATTTCACAGCTATGTCCTGAGCACCAACTCTGCGTCTGGCAGTACCAGTTAGGAATAATACAAAGAGCAATGAAGGTAAGTAGGGTTTCTGCCTCCTAGGAGCTGAACGTAAGGGGAAAGTCATTAAAAATACTAACTCCACAATAACCACTACTAGTAATAATGAGGATAATAACAGCATCAACACATACTGAGCACATAACCATCTGCCTCCCCACTCTTTGACAAGGAAACGGGCTCAGAGAAGTTAAGTCACCTGCCCAAGGTCACACAGCCCCTAAGTGGCAGAGCTAGGATTCAACTCCTTCCATCTGGCTCCAAATTGAAGGTAAGAATAACCTTGACCATTTGCAGAGTATAATAGGAATGTGGAAGGAAGTAAACAGAGCATGTGTGTGTGCAAAGTTTCTAGATTATCAGGAGAGGCTGCTGGCTCTTTCAGAAGCAGGATTGGAAGTCTGGGTTAGGAGACTCACTTTTTACTTTCTAGAATATTATTTTGCCATCTGGGAAGGGCTCAGTGTATTGTACATTGTTTTCGTAATACAAAATAATTTTGATGTGTTTATCATTCTGACTCAGTCATGTAAACATCCAAAGATCATGCTTTGGAAATGTATTTCATCTTCTTAATAGAGACAGGCTACAGAACATTTCAAAGGTCACTTAACTGGGCAATTAACGAATGGAGCTATGATAGCTTCTACCGAGACGTCAGCTCCATGATGATTTGCTCGCTTGTCTCACCTTGCCTTGCCCTCTTCCTCCTCATGCCGTTGACCAGAGGATTCCTAAGGGCAGGTGATCTTTAGAATTTTTCACAAGTTGAGTGCCTTGCCCACATAAGATGCTCAGTAAAATATTCGTTGCATTGAAGGAAAATGTGTGTGGGGTGTGTGTGTGTGTGTGTGGGTGTGGGTGTGTGTGTGTGCGTGCGCGCACCTCAATTCAGTTTGTTAGCTTCCCTTTGCTCTTCTTTTTTTTTGAGACAGAGTCTTGCTCTTTCACCCAGGCTGGAGTGCGATACGCAATCTCAGCTTACAGCAACCTCCACCTCCCAGGTTCAAGTGACTCTCCTGCCTCAGCCTCCCAAGTAGCTGGGATTACAGGCGCTAGCCACCACGCCCAGCTAATTTTTTTGTATTTTTAGTAGAGACGGGGTTTCTCCATGTTGGTCAGGCTGGTCTCAAACTCCCGACCTCAAGTGATCTGCCCGCCTCAGCCTCCCAAAGTGCTGGGATTACAGGTGTAAGCCACTGCGCCCAGCCTATTTTTACTTTTGAGACAGTCTCGCTCTGTTGCCCAGGCTGGAGTGCAGTGGCACGATCTAGCTCACTGTAATCTCTGCCTCCCAGGTTCAAGTGATTCTCCTGCCTCAGCCTCCTGAATAGCTGGGATTATAGGCACCTGCCACCACGCCTGGCTGATTTTTGTATTTTTAGTAGAGACGGGGTTTCACCATGTTGGCCAGGCTGTCTTGAACTCCTGACCCCAGGTGATTCGCCCACCTCAGCCTCCCAAAGTGCTAAGATTACAGGCATGAGCCAGCACACCTGGCCTTAAATTGTTTTTTTTTAGAGACAGAGTCTCGCTATATTGCCCAGGCTGGTCCCAAACTCCTGGGCTCAAGCAATCCTCCCATCTCAGCCTCCCAAAGCGCTGGGATTACAGATGGGAGCCACTGAGCCTGGCCTTAGCTTCTTTTTAAATGGCAGCAGTTTGAGTAGTAAGACCAGGCAGAAGCACCCCTCCTCATGCTGGGGGCCGCAGAAGTGGGAAAGGCATGGCTTTGAGGCAGGTAGCTTTGGGTTCAAATCCCAGCTCTTCCACTTTCCAGCTGCGTGACCTCACAGCAAATAAGTAACCTCTTGAAGCCTCAGTTTCATGAACTGTAAAGTCAAGGGTCTCAAAAACAGGCACCACCTAGGTTTGTTGTAAAGAATAAAAAAGTGTGGGTGGATCACCTGAGGTCAGGAGTTCAAGACCAGCCTGGCCATGATGGTGAAATCCCATCTTTAAAAAAATAAAGAAAGAAAGAATAAAAAAGGAACAAAAGAGCTTAGCCCGGATTCTGGCATAACAGTGGCTGCTCTGACGCCCTATGTGCCTTACCTACATTCTCCCCAGTCCTCCTATTTTACAGAGGAAGACCCTGGGATCCCAGGGGGATGTGGCTTGTCTAGGTTCACACTCCTATAATCTGGAGGGGTGAGTGGAAGGAGTATGAACTCCTGGACAGGGATGCTCCTGCCCTCCTCTCTGCCCTAAACCTGCCAAAGCCTTCAGGTTTAGGTATTCAGGAAGAGTCCAGGGTATAAAGAGAATTTTTGCTGCCCATGGTCTAACTTTTATTCATTCAGCACACCCTGAATTCTGGGTATTTCAAGTAGCGTGCGGTTCTTTTGCTTCTGCCTGGAATGCCCCCAGCCTTCCCTCCTACTCATCCTTTAAGACTCAGCTCAAGTATCACCCGTGCTCAGTCCCCCTCTCCCCTCAACACACATACATGCAGCAGGTTGAGCAAAGCACCACCCGCCTGGAACTTATCCTGATGACAGGCTATCCTGATAATAATCACACCCACCCCTTACAAAGCACCGACACAGGGCCTAGCACTGGCCATGTGCTTCTTCGTCAAACTCACGTAATAACCCTTTAAGAATGGGGGCATCCTATCATGAGCCCTCTTTACAGATAAGGAAGTCGAGCCTGAAAACCACAACCATGCCCAAGGCCACAGTCAGGAGAGGGCAAGGCCAGGGTTTGCCCCCAGGTATCCCTGACTGGCTCCCTCCCTTCTATCCGTTTCCTCCTGGAAGTCTCCTTCGGTTTACCCCTACTGCACCCAATTCAAACCCACCTGCCCCTGTTGCTTCTCCACTGCTTAACCTTACTCCAAATAGCCACTAGTTGCAAGTTGGAAGTGAGTTCAAATTCCTGCTTTGGCACTGCTGCCTGGCAAAGACCTCACTACACCACAGAGCCCTGCATCCGTGAAGTGGGAATAATGTGCCCCACGTCTCCCCACGGGAAGTCCTTGAGGACTGGGATGTTTTATGTCCACCCCTGGGCAGGCAGGCAGAGGGTTCTAAAGCAGGTGTGCTAAACTGAATTAAGTACTGATACCACCTCCTCTGCGGGGTTTCCTTCCCCCGGGTAGACTGTTACACCCACCTTGAGGAAGGGATCTTCAAAGTGAGTGGCTCTCTAAATATTACACTGATCAATGTCAAAAGTTGTCAACGAGCACCCTTTGACACCATTGCCCCATCTCTAAGTCCAGTCCACCATGGTCTCTCACCTGGATTTTTCTAGCAGCCTGCTTACTGGCCCCCAGCCTCCCCACTGGCCCCCAGCCTCCCCACACCAGCCAGGGCAAGCTTCCCAAAAAACACATCTGACTGTACCCCTCACCTGCAGAGAAGCTTCCACTGGGATCCACAGCGCCCCACGCCCCAGGAATAAAGTCCAAACCACTAAGCATGGCTGGCCTGCCCCAGTCAACACCCTAGGCACTCCCCTACCACCAGGCCTCTGCACAAGCTGTTCCATTTCCACGGACAGTAACACCAAGTTCTTCCCATTGGCTGACCAGAAAACTGAACTCTCTGACTCCTATCCCTCCTTACAGCCAAAGGCATCAGCCTTTCTTCGTACGATCATCGTTCTCCCCTTCCAGACAAGTGCCTATGTTCACAAACGCACATAAAGTTAAGGACATAAAGTATCCCCTTAAGGGTGTGGCTGTTAGCCTCATCTTTGACACAGTTGTCTTGAAATATTTATTGAAGGAACAAATGATAAATAAATGAATGAATGAATGCACATATAAAATATCCCTGTAAGGCTCTTTTTCTGAGTTGGTTAGAGATGCAGCCTGGTGAGGAGAAATGCTCAGAGCCAGACAACTGGCTCCTTCATTCTCCTGCCACGGTCAGCCTTGAATAAAAAACAGCCCTGGCCGGGTGCGGTGGCTCACGCCTGGAATCTCAGCACTTTGGGAGACTGAAGTGGGCAGATCACCTGAGGTCAAGAGTTTGAGACCAGCCTGGCCAACATGTTGAAAACCCATTTCTACCAAAAATACAAAAATTGGCTGGGTGCAGTGGCTCACACCTGTAATCCCAGCACTTTGGGAGGGGAGGATCACGAGGTCAGGAGATCGAGACCAACCTGGCCAACACAGTGAAACCCCATCTCTACTAAAATACAAAAAATTAGCCAGGCATGGCAACGCATGCTGTAGTCCCAGCTACTCAGGAGGCTGAGGCAGGGGAATTGCTTGCTTGAACCCGGGAGGCGCAGGGTTGCAGTGAGTGGAGATTGCAGCCAGCCAAGATTGCGCCATTGCACTCCAGCCTGGACTACAGAGTAAGACTCCATCTCAAAAAAAAAAAAAAAAAAAAAATAGCCCCTAGGACCTCCATGGGGGTAGAGGCAGCTTCCAGCCTCTGAATCTAAGGTGAGAAATGTAACCCCAACATCAAGAATCAGTACTAGACTAGCAGGCAAGCTGACTGCTCCATAGATGGAAAATAACTCCAAGAGGACAGATCCCAAGTTGCCCTAGGCCACGCCATTTCTACAGCACTCCAGACATGGTAGGTGCTCAATACACGCTGGCTGATGGAGCCAACCTGTTCACGCGCCCAGCTGAATTATATGCCCAGACACTGCACTGAAACTCTGCACTTCTCTTGGGTAATTGCACCCTTTCAAAAGCATGCAAATCCTTTAAAAAGGTTCCCCCTTCCCCCACCAGAACCACCAAGATCTGGGCTTGTGTCTGTACAAATTCCTCAGGAACTGTCCCTGGCTGCTACAGGAAGGAAGGAGGCGCCAGTGTCTGGGGTGCACACGTGTTTGTCCAGGAGCCTTGATGGATTCGCAGAGGGAAAGCTAGGCCACGGGAGAAGCCTTGTCCAAATGTCCTGGTTACTCATTAGCCAAACTTCAGAGCTTCCCTCTGTCGGGGGGGGACCAGAGGGGCAATTAACTCATTTGGAAGAAAGGCTAAGCTAAATATCTCTCTAATCCTCAAGTTTCAAAAGACAGCAAGTAGGGTTTCTGGAATCTTTAGATATTGTAGGGCAAGCACAGGGGATGGGGCACGGGAAAGGAGGGGCCGTAGACTGAGAGAGGCACTGATACTTTTAGAGCCCCTACCTGTTTCATACCCTTCATCCCGATCCATCCTGCCAGCCTCCTAGAAGAGGGAGGATGCAGACCCTCCTAGGCCAAGCCCATTTGGCCCGGAGAATTCCTATCTGGACTCAGGTTAAGTGTTTTCCTCAAGGTCACAAAGAAGCTGCAAAGAAAGTGTTTTTCTTTGTGCAACAGGTACAGTCCTTTCCCTTCCAAAATATAATGGCTGTTCCTGGCTACAGAAAGTTCAGTCCCGGCAGGCAGGAAGCCCTGGCCACCTAGGCATCGCGCGGCTCCGAGGTCAAAGCCTGCTCCAGGACTGGACAAATAGCAGGGTTTCACGGCGCAGCGCCCCCACTCCCAGGCGAGTGTGTGACAATAGGGCGTGAAAAGGTCAGGTTCGGCTGGGGGTCAATGAACCGCTTCCCATCCTGGGGGCCCCACCCGAGAGCCCGGGCGGGCCGCGCCGCCACCGGGGCGGGGACCACCCGGGGCGGGGACCACGCGGGCCTGCCTGGGAGCAGGGGTACTGAGTCTTAATCCCAACAAGGCGCCTCTGCCCTGTGAAGATGAGCGGAAGGGGGTGCAGGCCAGGCCAGGCCAGGAGGACGCGTCCAGAGCCTCGGCGCCCGAGGGGCCCCGCGCCGCCCTTCTCACGCCCCCCGAACCACCCCCGCTGTCTTCCGGGCTCCCTTCGCCCGGGGCTCGTCTTGCTCGTCGCCCTTGCTCCACATTGTCCACCTTCGGGGCCTCCAACCCGCACGGATGTCCAGACCCTAGCAGCTCCAGGCTAAGTAACCCAGATCTCCAGAGATCCCTCAGCTCCCGGCCACCGGATCTCTCTGAATCCATTCCCAAGGCTCAGCCTGGCATGGGAGGAGATTGAGCCTCTCGCTCCCAATCCCGAATCACCCTCCGCCGTCACCCCTGACTGGGGATCCAGTGGGACCCCAGGCCTCCAGCGCCCGATCCCCTCCAGGGATCGACTCCCAAGTCGCTAATCAGGTGGCACGTGATCCATTGGTTACCCTGTGCGGGATCTTCCCGCGGGATCCACTCCCAAGTCTCGGGAGACGGATTCCCCGGCTCCCAAACCGGGATCCTCCCTCCCCGCAGCCCCGGAGTCTGGGGAAATCCTCCGGGTCCCCGCCTCTTCCCCGGCCAACTTTGCCAACTTTTCTCCCGGGGCCTCGGCCGGGCAGAAACTTGGCGGCCCTCGCTAGCCGCCGTCACCCCCAGCTACCTCGCGGGCCGGGGGCTGGAGGCGACCACCGGCCCCCACTCCCCACAGCCGCTGCGCAACCTACCGTGGAGCCACCGCCAGCCCGCGCCGCGCCGCCACCTGCCCGCAGCCCGCGGCACCTGCCCGAGGCGCCCGCAGCCCAGCGCAGCCTAGCCTGCTGGGGGCGGGGCCTCGGGCGGGGACGCGCCCCCGTCACCATGGGAACTGCAGGCGGCCGCGCCTGCGCGGAGGGGAGCAGAGCCGGCAAAACCCGAGTCGGCAGTAGCGCCTGGGCCTGGGATCTCTCCGGCGGTCAGAGGTCACGACTCGCCCGAACACCCCTCCCGGAAACGTTCCTGCCCCTCGAGCCCCGAACCCGCTCGGTCCAACTGGGAGCGTTGCTCCCGGTCCCCTCCCGCGTCTCCTGGATGTTCCCTAGTCACCGGCCAGGATCCCCCACCACGGGCAGCGACCCGCTGCCCAGACTGCGACCCCGAGCCTAATGCAACCCAGGAATTCAGGAGGCGCTCCCTAAATGTAGGCTTGACTTGCCTGGGTTGCAGGTGCCGGCCTGGGGGACTGGCAAGGTCTGTGCGTGGTGCTGGCGCCCCCTCGCGGCAAATAGGGGGACTGCACTCGGCAGTTCACTCCGCTGGGGCGCCTACCATATGGGAATCTTCCTGCCATTGTGTTGGGGTGTGGGTTGTGGGGTAATGGATATAGGAACTTGTGGACAAGTTGAGACAATTGTAGGAAGCCGCCTCTGAAAGAGAAAATACCTGTTTTGTTATCCTTTACTCATTTCATTCAGCAGATCTTTATTAAGCACCTATTGCATGCTGGGAGCTGGAGACCCAGTGGTGGGCAGCTGGCAAAATCCAGGCTGTTGTGCAGCTTACAGATATCGAAACAAACAATTTCACGAGTATATCTATTGCATCTGTGACATGTGCTCCGATGGGAAATGTACAGAGCATGAATAACTGGAGGACCTAAAATCAATGTGCCTTTACTATAAGCAAGATAGGCAATAAAGTTGAGAAAGAAAAGGACATCACATTGTGTGGCTTCAGGAGGATTGGTGGGAAGACTTCTTGCCTCATCTTGCCCTTCAGTTGATGGGTGTGTGTGAAAAGCAAGGGCAGCTCCTGTTACACACCGTTTCCACTGCAACCCTTTTGAAGGTCTGATCACCGTCAGACCCAAACAGGGTACACCCTGTTTAGCAAACAGTAGCCTGAGAACCCCCAGCTGACTTGTGCACAGTGCTGGAACCCAGAAATTGGGGGAGAGGTTCCATGAAGTCTCATATCTCAGAACATTCTCCTTATTATCTGGGTATCTTGAGTACAATCATCAAAAGAATCAAACCCAGCTGCTTTTACAATGACTACCACTTCCAGAGAGAATTTTGTGAGTAGGAGACCAGGAATGGCTGGATTGAAACTTAAAATCCTTCAAAATTCATGGAAGTCAGGCTTTTACCTGACATGTGTATGTTATACCAGCAAAGGCAAATCACTGTTGATTGTCTGTTCTTCTCTCTAGAACTCCTGGAGGAAGGGACTTCTGTCTTTCATTCAATCCCAATTCCCAGTGACTAGAACAGGGCTTGGCACATAGTAGGTACTCAAAGAATATATGCTGAGTGCATGAATGACCAATAGCTGATGACATGCCATCTGCTGCCCCTCCTCCCTAACTTTATGGGAGCTTCCTGTCTCTCCTGGGCAAATCTCCATGAACCAGAATGCGTAGGCTGGGGGTTCTGTTTAACGAAATGTTCGTGTTTCTCAGTTACCTAGCCAATGCTGTCTTCAACCTTGGCATCTTCTCTCTATCCCAGAACATAAGGATGGGAGGGGACAAGACAGTCCTCCTGCCACCCTACCCCCCACGGACACTCCAAACCCAGACATTTCCCCAGCCCTAACCATCAACCCCCCTCTCCACCCCAAGAGATGTCCAGCCCAGGCCAGGATAGAAGAGAGCTCTTCTATTCCTGTCAAGCTTCAGGAGGATTCCAGAAGTGCTGAACTACAACTCCCAGAGTCCTCCTGAACCTGGACCCAGAAGGGGCAGGACTTCCTGCTTCAGCCCCGCCTTAGCTGGCTCCCCTTCTATTCCTGTGTCTTCCCACCTAGGTGAGAGGTGCCACCTCGCACATACCCAGAGGTAAACCCTGACCAAAGAGGTGTCAGGTTGTACACTGTTTCCAGAGGCAACACCCTTCCCTCTCCCCATCTCACCACTCCCAGCCCTGGCTTTTCTCTTTCTGAGAATAGAGTGCAGTGCTTCCCCAGGGATTTTCCCAGCACCCTTTCCTTGCACTCTTCTGCCTCCTCCTCCAGGAAGTCTGTCCTGATTAGCCTCTGTCAGCTCTGTCCAATAGAACTTTCTATATCTGCATAGTCCAACATTAGCCACAGATGACTACTGAGTACTTAAAAGGAGGTCAGGGAGACTGAGGAACTAAGTTTTATATTTTACTTAATTTTAATTAGCGTAATTTTTTTTTTTTGAGACAGAGTCTCGCCCTGTTGCCAGGTGCCAGGCTGGAGTGCAGTGGTGCGATCTCAGCTCACTGCAACCTCCACCTCCCAGGTTCAAGCAATTCTCCTGCCTCAGCCTCCCAAGTAGCTGGGACTACAGCTCGCCACCACGCCCAGCTAATTTTTGTATTTTTTTAGTAGAGACGGGGTTTCACCATGTTGGCCAGAATGGTCTCAATCTCTTGACCTCGTGGTCTGCCCGACTCGTCCTCCCAAAGTGCTGGGATTACAGGTGTGAGCCACCGCGCCCAGCCAATTAGCATAAATTTTAAAATCCACATGTGGCCCTGGCTAGCATATTGGAATAGAGTATAGCTCTACACCTCACACACTCCTTGCAAAGACCATGTTCATGCATTTTCATTGATGCATATTTATCCATTTTGTTTTTCCTAAAATTTACCTGCATCTCAAGGGTGAGAACCAGTTTGTTCTTTGAGATGTTTTCCCTCAACTCTAGTCCTTTGCCCATGCCATTACCCCTGCCAGGAAGCCTTTGCCCTTTGCCTCCCCATCACCTCGTTAACAGCTACATGTCCCTGGGCGGGGCGCAGTGGCTCATGCCTGTAATCCCAGCACTTTGGGAGGCTGAGGCAGGCGGATCACGAGGTCAGGAGTTCAAGACCAGCCTGGCCAATGTGGTGAAACCCCGTTTCTACAAAAATACAAAAATTAGCCAGGCGTGGTGGTGTGCACTTATAGTCCCAGCTACTTGGGAGGCTGAGGCAGAAGAATCACTTGAACCCAGGAGGTAGAGGTTGAAGTGAGCTGAGATTGTGCCACTGCACTCCAGCCTGGGTGACAGAGCGAGACTCTGTCTCAAAAAATAAATAAACAAAAACCCAACTGCATGTCCCTCAGATCTTAGCTTCTACATCAGTTCCTCCAAGAAGCCATCCCTAACCACGAAAACTACCAAAACTGATTAGATGTTGAAGCATCTGGGGCTGGTACCCACACCCATTAAAGTGCTGATCACACTGTAGTATAATTGCCCAGTGACTTTTATTTTCTAGGCTAAGTCCTTGTGGGAAGAGGCCAGTGTATTACCTGAAATGGAGTTGACACCCAATAAATATTCATGAAGGTCAATGTTGGGTAAATGTTTTCACGTGCTGGAATCCGGCTTTTGCTTCACGGTAATGATACTAATAAAGGCTCTCATTTCTTCAGTCAAGTATTTTGCCTGTGCTGTCTCATTAAACTCCACAACAACTTATAAGACATGCTCTATTATTATTATTATTAGACAAAGTCCTGCTCTGTCACCCGGACTGGACTGCACAATCTTGGCTTACTGCAGTCTTGCCCTCCTGGGCTCAAGCCATCCCCCTGCCTCAGGCTCCTGAGCAGCTGGGACCGGAGACATGTACTACTATACTCAGCTAACTTTTGTATTTTTGTAGGGACGGGATTTTGCCATGTTGCCCAGGCTGGTTTTGAACTCCTGGTTCAAGTGATTCACCCACTTCAATCTCCCAAAGTGCTGGGGTTACATGCATGAGCCACTGTGCCCCGCTGAGATGTTCTATTATTTACCCTTTTACAGATGAAGGATCTGGAGCTCAGAGAGATTAAGTAAGTTGCCCAAGGTCACTCAGCTCGCATTTCAGCCTGGATCCCTGGAAAACAGAGCCCAAGGCAAATTTTATGTGCTAATGCTTTATTAGGGATAAAATCCCAGCTCAGCAGGCCAGGCGCAGAGGCTCACACCTGTAATCCCAGCATTTTGGGAAGCTGAGGCGGGCGGATCACCTGAGGTCGGGAGTTCGAGACCAGCCTGACCAAAATGGAGAAACCCCGTCTCTACTAAAAATACAAAATTAGCCGGGCGTGGTGGCACATGCCTATAATCCCAGCTGCTCCGGAGGCTGAGGCAGGAGAATCACTTGAACCGGTAGGCGGTGGTTGCGGTGAGCCGAGATCGTACAACTGCACTCCAGCCTGGGCAACAAGAGTGAAACTCTGTCTCAAAAAAAAAAAAAATCCCAGCCCAGCAAGGGTGAAGGGAAGGGGACTTCAAGGCAAGGGAGGAGGGAGAGCAAATATAAGACATGCCTTACTAGGCTGGCTACAGAAGCCACGTGAAACAGACCGTGGAAGGGATGACGGAAGGTCAAGGACTTCATTGGCTGGAGCCTCCCGCCTCCGTCCGCCATTAGTCACAGTTGGGCCCAACAGTGTTATCTGTGCCTCCAGACAGCCCCAAGGGAAGTCAGTTCCACCTGAGCCCAGATGAGGAGGGTCCAGGGCTCCCTCCCTTAAATCGGGTCAGGTCTGCTTGAATGACAGCGGGAGATGCAGGCATAGGTGGCCGAGTGACTGCAGCAACTGACCCAAGCCGCCCACAGGCAAAAGCGAGAAGAGGCTGGATCTTGTCTGGAGCTAGTGGCTGCTGGGGAAGGACGCAGCTGAGCACACCTGAGAAGGTGCATCAGTCAAGCCTGATACCGCAAGTCAACATCAGAATGAAATCCAGATCCAGTTTAGGCTAACTCCAGTGCCCTTCAATATATATTGATTGAAAGGGGAAAAATGGATACATGAATGACTGAGTGGGGAAAAAATCCTGGCAACCACCACTTCAGATGCCCTCATTTTACAAGTAGAGAAACTGAGGCCAAGGAGGCAGAGAAGCCCCAACTCAGGTCACACTGACTGAGGTGGCAGAGCTGGGACTTGAAGCCTGCGTCTCAGGCTTCACTCAGATTTTCTGCCTCTAACTGGCTGGAAACCTCCCGCTTCCAACAATGCCAACTGCTGGGTGCTCATTCGTTAAGCTACAGGGAAAAGCTAGCATGTCCTGTACACTGAGGTGGTGTCTCTTGTTCTCACCTTCCTAGCAGCCATCTCCCCTCTGCCAACAGCATCTCCGTTTTCCTCCAGGGAAGAATCCCATCCCCTACACTCAGTCCATGTAGTTTCAAGGGGGGTAAGCCTCCTGACACCCTTACTTGGGTGTCAGTTTCCGAACCTCAACCCTCAACCCTAGGACACAGGATGTAGGTCTGGCCAGTAGGACCATACTATTTGCCTGACCACAATGATTGGCTCCTGGGGGGCATGTGCTCCAAGTTTGTCCAGGTGTTGTTAATCACAACACCTGCTGCAATTGTGTGCAAAGAGGGGCTTTCTTTTGTCTGGGGTTGCTGAGTCTGGGAATGTCAGCCTGGAGCCACCAAAATACAATATTATTAGAGAAAATCTGCCTGAGAGTGAAGCCAACCGAGCAGAACACAGAACTGAGAGGTGGAGAGAGAGGGCCTCTGAAGACATTGCTTATTTACCTGGATCCCGCTGTGCCTGAAGCCCATTCCAGAGAATTTTCAGTTATGTGAGCCAATACATTTCTCATCTCTACTTAAGCCAATTTGAGTTGTGCTTCCATCACTTATACCTAAAGAAAATACCAGCACCTACTCTGTGCCAAGTCTTGTCCTAAGGATAAAGATATTTAAGACACAGTGCCTGACTTTGAGAAGTTCACAGCTCTTGGGGAAGATCTGAGAAATAACACCATACCCTCCCCTTGTCCCCACTTGGGGCTGGCTTTCCTCTCTTTGTTCAGGCCACTCAGCAGCCTGGAGTGAAAGGCTATAGATTTAAGGAAGTGGAAAGGAAAACACACACACACACACACACACACACACACACACACACACCCTCAGACCAGTTTATCAAGTGTGCCCGGGCATTGTTCTACAAGCTAAATTCTTCCTTCAAAGGAAAGGAGAATTTTACAAGGTCACAGTTGTGGATTCAAAGCCGGAGCCTGAGCAGAGGTGGCCACATTGGAGGGTCTAAAGTGTGGTGAGTCCGGAGGGAAAAGTGATATGAGCGGGGAGGGAAGGAAAACTGGGATAGTACAAAGCACTGCTCAGGGGCTATGATGGGCTTCAGGGGGTCCAGGAGCCTCTGAAATGACATACAATGTGTGTGTGTGTGTGCGCGCGCACGCCTGTGTGCTCATGTGTGCATGCTTGCTCGTGTGAGAGTGCATGTGGAAACATCCATGGTTTTATTTTGTTTGTTTGTTTTAAGACAGTCTTGCTCTGTTGCCCAGGCTGGAGTGCAGTGCTGTGATCTCAGCTCACTGCAACCTCCGCCTCCCAGGTTCAAGCAATTCTTCTGCCTCAGTCTCCCAAGTAGCTGGGACTACAGGCACCCGCCTACCATGCCAGGCTAATTTTTGTATTTTTAGTAGAAACGGGGTTTTGCCATATTGGCCAGTCTGGTCTCGAACTCCTGACCTCAGGTGATCCGCCCGCCTCAGCCTCCCAAAGTGCTGGGATTACAGGCATGAGCCACTTCACCCAACCAACATCCATAGTTTTATTTTATTTTATTTTTTTAATTTTTTTGAGACGGAGTTTTGCTCTTGTTGCCCAGGCTGGAGTGCAATGGCGCGATCTCTGCTCACCGCAACCTCCGCCTCCTGGGTTCAGGCAATTCTCCTGCCTCAGCCTCCTGAGTAGCTGGGATTACAGGCACGCGCCACCATGCCCAGCTAATTTTTTGTATGTTTAGTAGAGACGGGGTTTCACCATGTTGACCAGGATGGTCTCAATCTCTTGACCTCGTGATCCACCCGCCTCGGCCTCCCAAAGTGCTGGGATTATAGGCGTGAGCCACCGCGCCCGGCACATCCATAGTTTTAAATCATATCTTCAAAGGAATGCATCACCTCTAAAAGGTTAAGTCCTGCTGACCTTCCTTTTGTACCTGAGGCTCAGAGCCATTACAGAGTTTGTCCTATGTGGCATAGCCAATTTGTAACATATGCTGGAATAGATCCAGTAATTGGACTTACCTGGCTGCATAGCTGGGAGAATGTGAAAAGGGATGAAAGGAAACGTCCTCCCTAGACCTAGTTTGCCCACCTGTGCATTTCAGCCTGGACATCGCCCGCACCCCCCAGGCTGGACCAGGTGCCCTTCCTCTATACTTGTCCCCAACATCACCCCAGGCTTTTTCATGCTGTGGAGCCGTGCCTGCACTCATGCCTGTATACATATCAATTGATGGGTTGGGGAAGATACACATCTCAAGCTTTACTTACACAACTTCACACTCAGACACCCCCACCTGCCCCGGTAAACCTGTTCCTTCAGCAGGTTCTCCGTCCCAGGTCAAAAGCCCTGGAGGCATCCTTGCCTCTTCGCTTTCTCTCACACCCGAGGTCTTCTCTTTTAGCAAATCCGATCAGCTTTGACCTTTGCCCTTCAAAATAGATCCAGAATCTGACCACTCTTTGTCCAGTTCCCTACCCTCACCTCCACGGCCAACCACATCCACCTCTGTCCCTTGTCTGACTGAAGAGTCATCTTCTGAAGGTTTCTCCCTCCTTCCCTTCTGCCTGTTCTCCACTCAGGAGCCAGAATGGTCTTTTGAAAACCTAAGATGGTTCATGTCATTCCCCTGCTAAAGACCAGCCAAAGACTCCCTGCCACACTCACAAGTTAAAAGTCAGACTAGGCGCAGGGGCTTATGCCTATAATCCCCAAACTTTGGGAGACTGAAACAGGATGTCTTGAAGACCAGCCTAGACAACATAGAGAGACCTCATCTCTACAAAAAAAAAAAAAAAACCAGGTATGGTGGTGCACACCTGTAGCCCCAGCTACTTGGGAGGCTGAGGTGGGAGGATTGCTTTAGCCCAGGAGGTTGAGACTGCAGTGAGCTGTGATTGCACCAGTACGCTCCAGCCTGGGCAACAGAGCAAGACCTTATCCTTACTACAAGGCCCACTGCTCTTTCCTGTCCTCGTTTCTCCTATTCACATGGCCCTCTGCATCCTCAAATGTGCCAAGAGCCTTTGCACCTGCTCCCTGCTCTGCCTAGAATATTCCTCTGACCCCTCTCCACGTGGCTCCCTCTATCACCTTCTTCAGGCCCCAGTTCAAAGGTCACCTTCTCATGGAGCTTCAGTGAACATCCCCCAGTCACCCAGTCACTTGCTCTCTCCCTCCAATGCTTCATTTTTCTCTAGGGCACTTATTGACATCTAGCATATTACATACTGACTTGCTAATTTCCTCCCTCCCTCCCTCTCTCTCCCTCCAGAGCCTAAGTTCCATAAAGAGGGGCTTCGTCTGTTTTCCTCACTGCGGAATCCCCCCGGCACCTAGAACAATTCCGGGAACATCGTAGACACCTCATATTTGTTGAATGGATGAGCAGACAGACATGTTGCCATATCTTGTTGGTCTGTCTTGCCCACGAAACTCTAAACTCCTTGAAGGCAGGGACTGTGTCCCGTTCACCGCTGTATCCTGGGGGTATGGGGTTAAGGGGTCACATTGAGCTGGGTGCGTTAAAGTTAATGAATGATCAGTCCCTCCAGTTTACAGAGAAAAACATGAAGCCAGAAGAAGAAAGGGACTTAGCTTGACATAGCAAGTCCGTAGCAGCCACCTTGAAACTCCCAAACCCATTTCTCCTGCTGAGATTCTGCCTGTGGCTTCCTATGGCTTCTTTGGAACCATCCCTGCTCCCTGGGTAGAGCTGGCAGGAGAGCTCCATGCCCTCAACCTGGGCAGCCCTGGTAAGCCACTGTGTTAGCTGGCCTTTAAATTAAATCCTTAATATCCCTTTGGGTTTAGGGCCAAGAACCAGAGCCTGATTCCCTAAGTATGAGTCCCAGTTCTATGGCTCACTTCCTGAGCCTCAGTTTTGTCATCTGTAAGATGGGAGCAGTGATGGTAGTATCTACCTCATCAGGTGGCCACAGGGCTTACAGGTAATGAGTGCTTACCTATGCAGGTGCTTAGACTGCAGCCTGGAGAGCGCCCAGAAATTCTTGACTGCTATTAAAAGCCCACTGAGCCAGAGGAGAAAATAGTCCCTTTCAAGCTTCCCTTAGGTGGATTCCAGCTAATTGCAGCCTGGCCGGATGTGGTTTTGGGTTTAATGCCTCATTTAGGTTTCTGGGCACCTGGACGGTTGGTGTGATTTTCCCAGGTCACATTGAGCTTTATCTGGAAAACAAAACTCCTTTCAAGGTCAGAAACACCTGGAGAGCCACTGGTACAGCCAGAGAGAGGCATAGTCACAGGCCTCCGTGGATTCAGCTCTCCCCAGCTTCCTGGCTGGAATTACACCCCTCAGGATCTTGCCAACCCAAAGGAAAGGCTGATTTTGGTGTAGGGAAAACAATGACCCCACAAAAATACTGTCGCCTCTCACTCAAGGGAGCACATTTCACTTGCTGGCGAGCAGCTATGATGTTTTTCTAATCTTGGAGTTAAAAGCCCATGCAACTTGACCCAGACCTACCTGCCCAGGCTAATCTCTGCCCCTCCCCGTGCCAACCCCCCCCACTACACACACACATATCTTAACACCCTTGAAACTTTACAACAACCCTCACTCCCATTTTTCCAGAGAGGTGGGGCCACCTCCCTAAGCTCCTGTAGATGGGAAAGGGAGGATCTGGGCTTCTCTGCTGTTTTTCATCATATCACCCTGCCCACTGACTGATTCCAACACTATCTGCCCCTAGTGCAGATTAAGGGGTTCATAATCTTCTTGCACAGATGGAAAAACTGAGGCCCAGAGCAATGGAGTCACTTGCCCCAGGTCCCGCATCTGGGATATGGGGGAGGGGTTGGCTGGCCTCCAGCCCCAGCTTTCCCGACATGTTTAGTGGGTGACTGGGTTTAGACCGCCAAAGTGAAAGCCGAGGTTGTGGCCTGGAAAATCTGCCTAGTGCCCTTGGCCTGGTTGGCAGCTCAGCGGCTTGTGACCCTGAGTGCCCTTGGGCAGGCTCACCCTTCCAGGCTTCCTTTCTGGCCATCAATGGCAGGGTTGGCTGTTTGCCAGCAAATCACCTTCCAGCCTCAGCCACGCCATGAAACCACATCTATTATTATTTAAGTAAGACTTTACTTTGACTTGCTTTTTTATTAAAATACATTTTAATTTCCATTGGAAAACCATGCCCCGACCCAAAAAAGTTAAACAAATATAAGCAAATCAAACCACATTCACAGATTCTCACTAGAGTCTTGCTATGGACTGAATATTTGTGTCCACCCAAAGTTTATATGTTGAAACCCCGGCTGGGGCGCTGGCTCACGCCTGTAATCCCAGCCCTTTGGGAGGCCAAGGCTGGTGGATCACAAGGTCAGGAGATCAAGACCAAACTGGCTAACATAGCGAAACTCCATCTCTACTAAAAATATAAAAAAATTAGCTGGGCGTGGTGGCACGCACCTGTAATCCCACCTACTTGGGAGGCTAAGGAAGGAGAATCCCTTGAACCCGGGAGGCGGAAGTTGCAGTGAGCTGAGATGGCACCACTGCCCTCCAGCATGGGTGACAGAGCAAGATTCCATCTCAAAAAAAAAAAAAAAATTATATGTTGAAACCCTAACCCCCAAGGTGATGATATTAGGAAGTCAGGCCCTTGGGATCTGCTTCTAAGGAACCCAAGCCAAGACAGGTAGAACAGGAATACACATGGCAACATGAATCCACCTAAAACCATGGTGCTTCGGTCCAAAACTAGGAGGCAGAATACAATACATAATACCATCTGCCAGCCTGGCCAACGCAGTGAGACCCCGTCTCTACTAAAAATACAAAAATTAGCCAGGTGTGGTGGCGTGCACCTGTAGTCCGAGGTACTGGAAGCTGAGGCAGGAGAATCACTTGAAACTGGGAGGTGGAGGTTGCAGTGAGCCAAGATCACACCACTGCACACCAGCCTGGCGCCTGGTGACGGAGCAAGACTCTGTCTCAAAAAAAAGGGAAGGAAAGAAGGAAGGAAGAAAGGGCATATGCGTATGAATTTTTAAAAGGGCCCCATTTGGGTAGAAGCGGAAAGAATGGATAAATGAATGAATGAAGGTACAAATGAACAAATGAAAGTATGAATGAAATATCAGAAGAGCCCTGCATGGACCATTGAGGACGATGCACCATGTGGAAGGTGGAGGGGCAAATGTTCAAAGGTCTGTAAGGACTTACATTTATTCTAGGACTTGCGGGTTGGACTTCTAGAATTTGTTAGGGCAAAATAACCCCCACGACCAGACCACAGTTATTAGTACCTCCCATTGCATTGCCAGTCTCAAGGGGGGCTGATTATCTGTGATCTGATCATAGCACGAGATCCCTGGCTAGGGAGCACCTCTGCCTGCTCGTTTCTCTCCTTGTCCCTGCAGTCTCCATCAGTAATCTTCAACACTGACCCCTAGGTCAGCAATACTTCCTAATGTTGAGCAGCGTGCGGGCAGCTCTGGGGCTCTCTCTGACCTGCATCTCAGCCCTCAGCCTCATCTCCCCTGCCTGGTTCCAGACTCCGACCTTCTCCTTTGGCATCCTCACCTACTGCTCCTGGCCTCAGGGCGACAGCTGGAACCAAAGCTGCATGACCTTCAGTTCCCTGGAGGACATTCCTGACTTTGCCTGGAAGGTGAGACCTGGCTCACCAAGTCACTGGGTCTTCAGGGGCTCGGTTAAACTCATCAAGGCAGCAAAGTTGACTGAGTGGAATTCAAGGAGGCTTTCCTCACTGCCTGGGTGTCCCAATGCCCACACATTTGCCATTACTCTCCTTAGAACTGAGCACAGAGATTCTTAAACCTGACAGCCCTTCAGAAACACCTGTGGAAATTTGCAAAAATGCCAGGTTCTGTGCTACACTCGGATCCCCTGTCTCTGTAGGCGTGGAGTGGGGTCCAGCTACCAATAATTCAGCAAACACGCAGGATGATTCCAAAGGCAGCTGCCAGTCAATATAGCACCTGCCTGCAATTTAGGAAAAGGCATCCCTTCTTTAGGACGCTCTACTGCCATCTGCTGGAAAGTCACCGTAATCAGTTTGCAAATCTATGACAGTCCCCAACATGTCTGAGAGTTGTGCAGTATACAACCTGCACGCTCCTACCTGGCCACCCTCTAAACACTGCTAGGTTTACAAATAAAAGCTGGCCAGGCGTGGTGGCTTACGCCTGTAATCCCAGCACTTTGGGAGGCTGAGGCGGGCAGATCACGAGGTTAGGAGATTGAGACCATCCTGGCCAACATGATGAAACCCCATCTCTACTAAAACATAAAAAATTAGCTGGGCGTGGTGGTGCACGCCTGTAGTCCAGCTACTCAGGAAGCTGAGGCACGGCAATCGCTTGAAACTGGGAGGTGGAGGTTGCAGTGAGCTGAGATTGTACCACTGCACTCCAGCCTGTGTGACAGAGTGAGACTCTGTCAAAAAAAGAAAAGAAAGAGAAAGATAGCTAAGGTGTTAGAAGTCCCTGTTATAATGCACGTTGCCAAAACCAACAATGGGGAGAATGAGAAAGGACTCCTCACCTCTAAGGAAGAATAGGCAGCCTTCAAAGTTGATCGTTCTAAGGGTGATGTAACAGCAGCCACCAGGTGCCTCTCCCGATGATCCCCACATGTAGCAATTGCTTAATAAAGGTGCCATATGCTGGTCAGTCAATGTGGAACTTAATTCTGGCTCTACCACTTAATTAGCCATGACTTGAGGCAAATGACTTCAATTTCTTGCACTTTTATTGGACAATTTATTTTCTTCAACAGTTTCTATGTAAAATGGAGATCATAATAGCACAGACCACGTGGGGATGCTGAGAGGACTCAGAAGCTGGTCAATGAGCAGAGGGAGCGTCCACCTGCCCCTGTCCCAGCCAACACCCTTCATTCTATCTCTTCCCTGCAGGTCTCAGCTGTGATGCTCCTTGGAAGCTGGCTCCTGCTGGCCTTCAATGCAATTTTCCTCCTGTCCTGGGCTGTGGCCCCTAAAGGGCTGTGGCCAAGGGGAAGCAGTGGTCCAATGCCAGGGGTGCAGGCAGTGGCAGGTAAATCCAATGCACAGGCACGTAGTCAGTACTCTAAACATATTCATGGAATGAATGAATGAATGAATGAATGATCTGTGAGCAGAGCCTGGCCTCTTGAGTCAGATCTCAGAGATCAACCCGAGGCCCGTTGACTATCCTTGGTCCTTTGGTAAGCCAGAAATCAGGGGGAAGGAGAGATGGCATCCTTAGTGCCACCGATTCCTGCTCTTAGCTGACCCATTCCTAATCATCTGTCCCCCTTCGTTTCTCTCTCATCCTTCCACTTCGTGTCATCCTTCCCAGGGCCACCATACACAGTTGAGGATGTTGTGCACTGTGCAAGCATGCCCAGCTGTGAACTGAGAAGATGCCGAAATCTAGCCCATGCTTCACTTGCTAAACTGTGAACCTGCAAGACTGCATCTCTTGAGAAGTTGAAATTACTTTTCTCTAATTCATACATAGTTTTTGAATGTACTAGCCTGGTCTTCATTGCAATCCTCATTCAATTAATTCTCCACCATCTCTTGCCTGGATTACAGCAATAAGCCCCTCACAGGTCTCACTGTTCTCACTGTTGCCCCTCAGTGTCTATTTGGCCGCACACTGGACAAAAGAGTCCTGTTAAGCTGACATCAGATTGTGCCACTCAGGCTGGCTTATCCACCCTCCAGTCACTTTGCCATCATACTCTGAGTAAAATCTGAACTGCTTACTGTAGCCTATGAGGCTCCACCTAACCCAGGCCCCGATCCCTTACCAACCTCATCTCTTTCTTCCTCTGCCAGTCTCAGTGTGCTCTGGCTACTCTGATTTGCAATTCGTTGCTCATAAACACCACACTTGCTCCCTCTGCTGGACCCCTCTTTCCCCAGATTTTCGCAGGTCTTGCTACTCATTTCATTATGGGCTCTGCTTAGATACCACTGCCTCCAAGAGGTCTTCCATGACTTATAGCTAAGGGAGCTTCCCTCTCCTTTGATTCTCCATCTTACTTTGCTTTATATTTTTCTTTTCTCTTTTTTGAGACGGAGTCTCTGTCGCCCACGCTGGAGTGCAGTGGTGCGATCTCGGCTCACTGTAACCTCCGCCTCCTGGGTTCAAGCAATTCCCCTGCCTCAGCCTTCTGAGTAGCTGAGATTACAGGTATGCACCATCACACCTGGCTAACTTTTTGTATTTTAGTAGAGATGGGGTTTCACCATGTTGGCCAAAATGGTCTCAAGCTCCTGACCTTGTGATCTGCCCGTCTCGGCCTCCCAAAGTGCTGGGATTACAGGCGTGAGCCACCGCACCCGGCCTATATTTTTCATAGCCCATACTTACCTGAAATATCTAATCCGCCTACTTGACTATTGTCCCTCTTTCTCCAAAGAACATCAGCTCCATGAGGACAAGGACATGTCTGTCTTGTTATCACCAGCCCCTAGCACAGTGCTTTACACGTAGCAGGTGCACAATAAACCTTTGCCGAATCAACTGATGAAGACATGATTCTTGTCCTAGGCTTGCTTACAGTGTCTAGTTGGTGGGGCGTTGAAGGGCATCAGTTGTGTTTTACATGATGGAGATGAGCAAAGGATGCTGGGAAAAACTCCAGGAAGCACCTGACCCAGTGTATGGATGGGCCCAGTGTATGGATGGGTTAAGGGAAGCTTCTTGGAGGAGGTGCCACTTGAGCTGAGTCTGGAAGGATGAGCAGCAGTTAGCCAGGAGTATAAGGTCATTTCTGGTAATGGGAACACGAAGGACAAAGGCATGGAGACAAGAGAGCAAGGCATGTGCAGGGAACGGAAAGTAGACAAGGGTGGCTGGAGAGCAGCAAGGGAGGCCAGGGGATCTTCTGATTTCTGTTACAAGTGCCTTGGAAGCAAGAAGGTATCCAGTCATTTCGTTGGTATCATTAATGTCCACTGCAGCACCTCTAACAGTTAGGTGGAATTTTGATGAATGAACACGTGGTTGGGTGGGTAAGCTGCTGAATGGATGAATGAGTGTGTTGGTAAGTGGGTGGATGAACTGATGGATGCATAGATGGATATATTAGTAGATGGATGAATGGACGGATGGATGGATAAATGGGGGGATGAATGGAAGGATAGGAAAAATAGATAGAATGGAATATAGTTGGATTGATGTAGGATGAGGGATGGGTAGATGGATGGGTGGAGGGTAAGTGGCTAAATAGGCAGATGGACAGATGAATGGGTGAGCAAATAAATAGGTGCACAGAGGGATAGAGAGAATAAGTGGAGATGAACATGGTTGAGTGGATAGATGAGCAGATGGAAAGAAGAGTGGAGGTGTAGTTGAGTGAGTGGGTGTAGTTGACAAAAGGAGAGATGAGCCATAAATAAGTGAATGGATGGATGGGTGGGTTAGGAAATGTCAAAAATGACTGGGTTGGTAAGTGGATGGATAAACAATGAATGAATGGCTGGATATTTTAGTGGATGGATAAGGAAAATGAGTAGACTGGATGAGGATGGATGAAGGGTGGGTGGATGGATGAGTGGAAGCAGGTGGTTAAGTAGGAAAGTGGATAGATGGATGGATATGTGAATGGATATGTCAATAGAAGGATAGAGAAAACAAGTGGGTAAGAGTATGTTTGAATGGATGGATTAGTGAATGGACAGATGGGGGAAGCATAGTTGAGTGGGTGGATAAAAGGAGAGATGAGCCAATCAATAAGCAAATGAATGAATGGGTGAGTGGATAGATGGGTGGGTGGATGGTGGGTGGATGTAGGGTGGATGAGACATGGGATGGAAGGCTAGTGAGGTGCCCCTTGGCCAACACATTGGCTTTCCTTCCTGCTATCTCCAGCCACTGCCATGATTGTGGGTCTGTTGGTTTTCCCAATCGGCCTGGCCTCTCCATTCGTCAAGGAAGTCTGCGAAGCGTCCTCCATGTATCACGGTGGCAAGTGCCAGCTGGGTTGGGGTTACATAATCGCTATCCTCAGTGCAGTCTTGGTCAGCCTCCTGCCCATCATCAGCTGGCCCCACACGACCAAGGTCCAAGGAAGAACCATCATCTTCTCCAGTGCCACCGAGAGAATCATCCTCGTGCCAGAAATGAACAAATAAAAATCTCCTGGGAGGAGCACACTCCAGAGTTTTATGAAATCATCATGTAGCCAAATTTGAATCCCCTCTTTGCGCCTTCTTGCTGTGTGACTTCAGGCAAGTCACCTTACCTCTCTGGAACTGTTTTTTCTTCTGGAAAATGAAAGGTGCAATCATGCTTACCTCATAAGGTTGTTGTGAGAATTCACTGGAAATACTCTATGTAAATAAAGCACTTTGCACCATGTCCGGCCCATAGTGTTCAACAAATATTAGCTACTATTATTACAATCCTTACCTCATAGGACTGTGCTGAGAATTCAGCATCTTTATGAAAAGTGCTCAGGCTAATTCTGAGTTCACGGCTGTCACTCAAAAGCTACATTGTTTAATGGGCATGTGCATATTCTCTCTTCTTCTTTTTTTTTTTTGAGACGGAATCTCTCTCTGTTGCCCAGACTGGAGTGCAGTGGCATGATCTCGGCTCACTGCAATCTTTGCCTCCCAGGTTCAAGCGATTCTCCTGCCTCAGCCTCCCAAGTAGCTGGGACTACAGGTGCCCGCCACCATGCCCTGCTAATTTTTTGTATTTTAGTAGAGATGGGGTTTCACCATGTTAGCCAGGATGGTCTCGAACTCCTGACCTCGTGATCCACCTGCTTTGGCCTCCCAAAGTGCTAGGATTACAGGCGTGAGCCTCCATGCCCAGCCTCTCCCTTCTCTTTTTATAATTTTTCCTTTTCTAGATAATTTTAAAATTATTTATTTTCTCATTAAATATTTAGTGAGTGCCTATTATGTACAAGATTTTGAGCCAATGGGTCGAGGCGTGGTGGCTCACACCTGTAATCCCAGCACTGGATCACGAGGTCAGGAGTTCAAGATCAGTCTGGTCAATATGGTGAAACCCTGTCTCTACTAAAAATACAAAAATTAGCTAGGTGTAAT
The DNA here is from genome assembly GCF_030222135.1 of Aotus nancymaae. Classification (NCBI taxonomy): domain Eukaryota; kingdom Metazoa; phylum Chordata; class Mammalia; order Primates; family Aotidae; genus Aotus; species Aotus nancymaae. The sequence continues at coordinate 114,849 of NW_026988491.1, read as the reverse complement.
GGTACACACCTGTAGTCCCAGCTACTTGGGAGGCTGAGGCAGGAGAATTGCTTGAACCCTGGAGGCAGAGGTCACAGTGAGCTGAGATCACGCCACTGCACTCCAGCCTAGGCAACACAGCGAGACTCCATCTCAAAAAAAAAAAAAAAAAAAATATATATATATATATATATATATATATATATATATATATATATATATATATTGAGCCAATGTTGGGTGTGGGAGAAGGAATTAAGGACTTGTCTCATCCCTCATGCAAATAATCCCACTGATGTGGAAACTACACTGTTACTTGGGACTCTTTAGAATCCATTTCCAACCTCTCTCTTCAGGCTCTTTCTTGTCACCCACCCAACCCCTGTGCCTCTCCTTCCAGCCATGGTGAACTTCCAAGCCCACAGAAGTCCTCTTCCTGCAGCAGGTCAGGTCTCACCAAATGCAGGCCTCCATAACAGCTGTTTCAGTACCAACTGAGTGGTTAAGTTAAATATTAAAACCAGTGCCCTTATACAAAGGCTGGAATGTAACAAAAGCTGACCAAGAGTTTTGCCGAGGCCTTTCCTGGGCCTCAAAGCATGACAAAATAATGAAGGAATTCTTAACAGGACCCATTTGGGATTAAACAAGTTTTACTGGGGCTCTGAAGAAACTCCCCAGGCCTCCACAAACAAGTTTATTAGAGGTCTGAAGGAACTCCCCAAATCCCTGTGATTTAGCAGGAGATAAGATAAGGGTAATCACCCCATTACTTGGACCCATTTAGATTAAGTAAATTTACGGAGGCTCCAGAGGAAGGTCTTCAAGGCTCAGACCTTATTTATAGATTAAAAGAAGTTATTTATCATTTTTTATTTATTTATGAGATGGAGTTTTGCTCTTGTTGCCCAGGCTGGAGTGCAATGGTGTGATCTCAGCTCACTGCAACCTCCGCCTCTTGGGTTCAAGCGATTCTCATGCCTCAAATTCCCAAGTAGCTGGGATTACAGGTGCGTACCATCACACCCAGCTAATATTTTTGTATTTTCAGTAAAGATGGGGTTTCACCATGTTGGCCAGGCTGGTCTCGAACAGCTTCCCAAACTGTTGGGGTTACAGGCATGAACCACTGCATATGGCCCACTCATGCCTTTAGATGAATGCACACTTACACGCAGAGATATAACTTAGAAGGTATAAAAGCTCTGAAAGACTGTAATTTTGAGTTGATCTGGCAATAATTTCCTGGCCTTCTCCAGGTAACCAGTTACAGGAATAAAAACTCTCTTCCTCACCAGTTCATCTGCATCTCTTTATTGGGCCACGAGAAACAGCAGCCTGACCCTCAGTTTGGTTGGGGAATATTCCCACCTCTACGGCTTGGCACATGCTGCTTGCTCTGTCAGGAGTTGATCTGTTGGTTTTTTCCTGTCTTGACACATTGCTCTTCTTTGGGAGCAGCACCTAATCTTCCTGTAAAAAATGACCCGCATCCACTCTGTGGCTACCTTGGGCTTTAAGATGGATAAATGAGCCCTTCTGGCAAATCGAGCCTGGTCAGAGAGCTTGACTCGGAGTTGGGCATGGGCTCTGTGGAAGCCAGCATGGAGGAGAACAGAAGCACGAGATGGAGAGAGGTGGAGCTCTAAAAACTTCATCTCAACACCTGGTCCCAGCCACACCTGACTCCTTTCTGCAGGAGACATGATCATAGGCGGCCCTAGGCTGGCATCTCCCAGCATACCTGCCCCAGAGGAAAGAGTGAACTTCTGTTTCCTCTTTTGGTATATATAAATCCCAGGGAAGGACTCTGATCAGCCTGCAATGGGCCATGTGTCCACCCCTGGGCAGGGAGGAGCATGTCAGCGGTCTCACTAGAAGGTCACGGTTAGAGTTCCCCAAAGGATGCTGGGGGAGTGCTGGTACCAGAAGTCGGGAAGGATGCTGAGCAGGCAGAAACACTCAATGGTCACTTCTTTCTTTAAGGGAGTCTTTCTTATCCCAATTTCACAGAAGTGAAAATTGAGGCTCAGAGAGGTAAAACGACTTGCCCAAGGCCATATAGCCTATCAGTGGCAGAGCTGGGATTTGAACCCAGGTCTGTCACACTCTGTGGTAGATGCAAAATAACACCTGGATTTGTTCCCTCTGTCCCCATCCTTCCAGCTCATCATAATCAAACTCTTTTGGCTTGAAACACCCACCCAAGAATATACATGAACAATCCCCAAGAGTGATTCTATTATTCTGAAGACACATAGATCACAGAGAATGCAGCTTGGTATTTATCTTTCAGTACAAACAATAAGAACAACTTGACAGCTTGTAAAGACAGAATAGAATAGAAAAAAAGAATAGAAAATCTAGGAAGATACCACGAGGTATTCAAATGGACTTGAAGACAAGTGGTTCATTTCAACTGTTATCAGAAGCACTTCAGTGCAAACCAGTCTCATGTGGGAAGATTCCTTAAGCCTCACGCAGATCCCAGTACAAGGAGGGGCAAGTGGAAGCCACCAAGTAGAAAACAAACTCAGTCTACACATCACCTCCTGGTGCTTGGAACATGCTCCCTCTTCTCTGTAATAATCTCACTACGGTCCTCAAGTTTCTTAACTTTCTCTTTGCACTGTTTCAGCAATGCCAAAGGGAATGATTCTCCAGCCCATAAAGCTAAATCAGTTACAGAGAGACTCTGTTGTCTTCATATGGCAATAGATGGAGTGTTATGTTTTCTTTATCAAAACAAGAGGCATTCATTGTTTGCAAGGAGTCCCGCACCTACAAAGCCTGGAAATTACTGTGCCTACAAATCTGAAAAAGGAAAGCCAGGAAGACACCAGAGGGTCCCTGTATCACATCCTCGTGTAATGGAAAGTCTCCACGATCCTAATGGTCATTTGAATTCTGCTGAAGTTGACTTGGAAATGAATTGCCAAACTGGTACTTCACGAAGTATCAAATTGTGCTCCTCCAGAGTTTATACCTGTCCTCGGCTCGAGCTCTCAATATGCCCAGTGGCTTGGAGGCCAGAAAGATGTGGCGCTGGGAGCCCTCTCCTGAGAGCAGAAGCAGGTGCAGATCACTGTAAATGCTGCTCCTGTCAAGAACTGACGGCCTCATCACACCCAATTTCGGAATTTCTCTAAGACACAGCCCAGGAGGGCCCAAGGCTCACCTTTTCCAAAGTTCTCCTCCTACAGCCACATTCTCTGAAGTTTCAAAGTCTCACCTGAGAACCTGAGAAAGGCAGATGATGGGAACTTAGGACAAATGGGTTCCCAGCCCCATCCTCAGTGATGCTGAGGGGCAGCGGGTTCCAGTGAATGAGGTGGAGGGGCCAAGGCTGAGTCCAGAACCAAAGGAGGAATTACTATCTCCACTTTGCAGAAGTGGAAACTAAGGCTGAGAGGTGTGAAAGGAAAATATCACGGGCCCCCAAATCACTAAGGAAAACGCAAGCCAGAAATTACTTAGGGTAAACCTGCCTGAATTCTGAATTCTATTCAAAGTAGCCCTCTGCTCACTGAGAGAGATGCATATCGGATTGCCTCCTTTGGAAAGGCCAATCAGAAACTGAAAAGAATGCAAGTGTCTGTGTCTCACTCATCTGTGACCCGTCAGCTTCTTCCAGCTTCAAGTCTTCTGTATTTGCTTCAAGTTGTCCCACCTTTCCAGAATGAATCAATGTACTTCTTACATATATTGATTGATGTCTCATGTCTCCCTAAAATGTATAAAACCAAGCTGTGTCTCAACCACCTTGGGTACATGTCCTCAGGACTTCCTGAGGCTGTGGTATCATGGGCACATCCTCAACCTTGCCAAAATAAACTTTGTTTTTTTTGTTGTTGTTGTTGTTTTTTTGAGACGGAGCCTTGCTCTGTTGCCAGACTGGAATGCAGTGGCACGATCCTGGCTCACTGCAACCTCTGCCTCCCGGGTTCAAGTGATTATCCTGCCTCAGTCTCCTGAGAAGCTGGGATTACAGGTGCGCACCACCATGCCAGGATAAGTTTTGTATTTTAGTAGAGACGGGGTTTCATCATGTTGGCCAGGATGATCTTGATCTCTTGACCTTGAGATCCGCCCTCCTTGGCCTCCCCAAAGTGCTGGGATTACAGGTGTGAGTCACCATGCCCAGCCCAAGTATATGTATTTAGAAAAACCTTTACAAAAGCAAAAATGTTCTCTTAGGATTTTTTCCCCCATAAAATGTATTGCTAATGATCAGAGGCCAACAGTGACCAGGCATCTGTGCACACGCAACAGGTACCCAGCACTCCCCAGGTCTGGCCATGCCAGGCAGCTGCAAACAAGAGTGAAGCCCTCCAGGAGGAGAGTCCAATGGATGGAGTTCAGGTTGAAGTCAGAGAAATTAGACCGGAGGCTTCAAGGGACAGTGGCAACATCAGGACCAGTGTCTGCCCTGAGAAGCTTCCCCCAGGAGGAAGCATATGTTCCAAATAAAAGAACTTCCACCTGCTGGCTGCTGTGGGTTTCATTCTTGCTCCTGCTAAGAGTCTTCCAAGAAAGTGATGTAACACACCCAAGCAGCCAACACCTCCTGGAAACTCCTCTACTTTGCTAGCTTAGTTGGAAATCTTTTTCAATTTAAAACCTGAAGTTTTGATGGTGCTCATTAAATCAGGCTGTGCATCTGTAGCTGAAAACCAGTTTTCCTCAGTCCACGTTTAGAGACTGATAGAGGTGGGGATCTGTGCAAGGTGCTCACTGCCTGATGACCATAGCGCTGAATGGCAGCCATGAGTGAGACCCAGAGATGTCGGGGGAAATGAACTCGCTGTCTTTGGGAGCATCAGAGGTGAGAAATGAGCTAGCTCAGCAGTCGGGATTCAGGGAAGTGTTAATTTAGCGCTGTGCTCCCATGTCAAATAGCTGACTGACTGGGAATGCCTGTGGTGCACAGGACCTTTGGGAATGTGGTAGACTCTTCGCAAAAATGACCTCAATTATCTCCCACCCTGCATCTGTGCCCTTTTCTTATTTTGAGACAGGGTTTTGCATTGTCACCCAGGCTTAGCTGTAGTGGCATGACCATGTCTCACTGCAGCCTCGGTCTCCTGGGCTCAAGCGATACTCCCACTTCAGCCTCCTGAGTAGCTGGGACCACAGGCACATGCTACCACAACCAGTTAATTTTAATTTTTTTTTTTTTTTGGTAGAGACAGAGCCTCATTATGTTGCCCAGGCTGGTCTTAAATTCTTGGCCTCAGGTGATCCTCCTGGTTTGTCCTCCCAAAGTGCTGGGATCATAGGGGTGAGTCACTGTGCCTGGCCTGTGCTCCTTTTCAGTGTCACTTTCCAAAGACTCTCATCAGGAAATATGGTCTATTTTCCTACCCTTTGAATCTGGGCTTAGCTATGTGACTTACTCTGACCAACAGAATGTGGCAGAAATGACTTTATGCCAGTGAAGCTGACACTGAGAGAGCGTATGCTTCTGCTTACCTTCCAGGGATCTGCCATCACAGCCATGTAAACAAGCCTAAGCTAGCCTGCTGGAGGATAGGAGATGCGGAATCCAGTTTCCTCTACGGCCCTGGCCAACAGCTCGACAACCATCAGAAGCAGAGTTGCTTATCTGGACATCAGCTGATCACAGACACATAACTCACATGATCTCAGAAGTCTAGAGGAGAACAGAAGAATCTCCCAGCTGAACCCAGCCTGGACTGCTGACTCACAGGATTATGAGATAAATACATGGCTGTTTTAAACCACTAAATTTTGGGTAATTTGTAATGCAGCACTACTTGTGGTAAGAGCCAACTAATACAAGAGGTCAGGAGTGATTCACCTTTTCTGGGAAGAGGCCAGGCAGCTATCACAAAAATCTGACCCCACATAGGGTCAGTAGGGTGTGAGTGGGAGGACACAGTCTTCAGATCAAACGTTTCTTTCAAATAAAAAAAGGACACAAAAAATAACCGATTCACATATTTCTCTGTTTATATATATTTTCTCTATATATAGACACAACTCTTCAGCAAACACTTACAAGACACGTGGGCCACACTGAAAAAAGAGTGCACTCCATGGATAAAACAACTCTCACGCATCCAATCCAGGACACAGAAACACACACAACGTACAGAGATCTGAATAGGCACAGTAAACCAAATAAATACGACTTATGCCAAATCACAACCACGGATGCTCTCTGGAACATCACGAGAGAAGGCAGATAAGAGATTTTGTGCTGTACTTTAAGACTAGTCTGTTAAAAAAATAAATAGGAATCAGAAGGTCTGGGACCTGGCTCTTGCTAAAATAACATCCTCTGTAGCAAACAGCTGAATGGCAAAATACAGTTTTCTCCAGAGGGGCCTTTTGCACATTTCTTCCTGTCCTGGGAAGCTGGGGTACTTAGGGCAGGGAGACGCAAGTCTGATGGCAGCCAGAACGCTGCCGTCTCCTGTTTCTGCTTTGGTGGGGTGGTGTAGGAGCTGGGAGCTGTGAAGGCTACTGTAGCCTTGTGTCTCCCACGGAGCTCTCATTAGAAAGGGCTGACTAGACCTCTATCCACCCTGCACCAGAGGTTGGGCAGAGGCTGGAGGTTCAGGTGCAGTTGAAGTTGCTGCAGCCGAGGGAAAGCAGCCTTCACAAGCACGCAAGGCAAGGATGCATTTCCGTCCCGGTGTGCTCAGGGTGGGAGGACTAATACGCCCCTCCGAAAATGCTTTGCCACGCTGCTTCACCTATCCTCTCCCCTCTCCAGAACCCCAGCTGTCATTCTTTGACCACCCTAGAGGTGGCAGGTCTCCCGGGAAGAGCCTTTCTCTCGGATGCTTGCTGGGTTTCTCCGATTCTGGGTGAGCGGCAAGACTGCTCTATCAAAAGGATGTAGGCAGAGTAAACTCGCTCACTTCGGGTCTGTTTGTGGTTTGGTGACACTCTGTGTGAAGACCTGGAGGGGACTGTTCCCAGACCCTGCATCTAGTTCATCAGCGGGTATTTCCCAAGGAAAACACACACCACACTCTACCCTGGCCGACCTCTGCCTTCCTTTTCCTCCTTTGTCCTGAGTAACCGCACTTAGAGAAAAGCTGCCCTCCCCCACCATCAAGTAGCTTTCACAAAACACACACCTTTCCAAGACCCAATACTTGGAAGGTGAAGCAGTTTCTCCTTGCAAGATGGCAGCAGGATGTAGGCTCTGCCCTGCCTGGGGGACTCTGAGCAGGATCCCAAAGAGCTCTGACTGTCCCAGGCCTACGGACACTTTTTGGGTCCCACCACCTATGTGGGGAGATGCTTTTCTTGAAAAGAAGAATCTCCTGGCATCAGACAGAGGAGAGAAAAGGAGAAAATACAACAAATGGAATCCCAGACTCCCAAGAGAGATGTGTGAGGGACTCCTGTGTGCCTTCTCTTTTTTTTGAGACTGTCTCACACTGCCACTCGAGCTGGAGTGTAGTGGCGTGATCTCAGCTCACTGCAGCCTCTGCCTACCAGGTTTAAGCTATTCCCCTGTCTCAGCCTCCCAAGTAGCTGAGATTACAGGGTACCCGCCACCATGCCCAGCTATTTTTTTTTTTTTTTGAGACAGAGTCTCACTCTGTCACCAGGCTGGAATGCAGTGGCACGATCTCAGTTCACTGCAACCTCCGCCTCCTGGGTTCAAGCAATTCTCCCGTTGCAGCCTCCCAGGTAGCTGGGACTATAGGCGCACACCAAAATGTCCAGCTAATTTTTGTCTTTTTAGTAGAGATGGAGTTTCACTATGTTGGCCAGGATGGTGTTGATCTCCTGACCTCGTGATCCACCTGCCTCAGCCTCCCAATGTGCTGGAATCACAGGCATGAGCCACCGCACCCAGCCAATTAGAGGGTTTCACTACGTTGGCCAGGCTGGTCTCGAACTTCTGACCTCATGATCCGCCCACCTTGGCCTCTCAAAGTGCTGGGGTTACAGGCGTGAGCCACCGTGCCCGGCCTCCTGTGTGCCTTTTCTAAGTGAGGGAGGCCTCAGGACCAGGGTGGCTTAGCATCAGAAGAATGGGGCAGGAAGTACATTTGTAGCCCCTCTTCCAACTCGGTGGTTCTCAAATGGGGGCAATTTTGCCTGCAGGGAACACTTGGCAATGCCTAGAGACATTTTGGGGGGTTGTCACAACCGGGGGTGTGGGTAGGGAATGATGCTACTGGCATCTGGTGATGCCAGGAATGCTGCTCAGCATCCTCCAATGCAGGGGACAGTCCCCTCAGAAAGAATCACCTGGCCTCAAATATCAGCAATGTGGAGGTGGAGGGTCGATCTCTAAGTCAATCTTTAGCATGGCCAGAACATCTCCAAAGGCCCCTTGCAAAGCAGCATAGAGGCCGCCCCACAGACCTCTTCTACATCGATTTCCAAAAAGAAATGCCCTCCCAGGTCTCATCTCACAAGATGGTTTGGAGGGATAGGGAAAGAAGAAGAGGTCATTCTGGACATCAGGAAAACAAAGATGGTTCCTCCTCCACCAACAAGCCCCACCTCCTGTAAGGGGGGAACGCCAGACTTGGGCAATCTTTGGTCAAACAGGAAAACGTAAGGCTGAATTGAAGGGGTACTCCCTCCACCCCATCTGCCCAGAAGTGAAAGTCAGGGTAGTTTCTTTTACACTGAAGTCCATGCTTGTGAACAGACACCAGGACCTCGCTCCTGGGGTGGCCGTCTGGCCAGGAGGAAAAGTAAGCAGAGAAACAGGTGGCAGCTTGGCGGAGGCTGCCTGGGTGAGGTGCCCCTCACTTGTTCTCGATCAGAGTCTGCACCTTGTACACGAGGTCCCGCGCCAGCTTCAGGACTTGCTTGGTGTTGTGTCGCTCAGCCATTTCTGAAAGAGCAGAAGGAAAAATCTCATGAGCTTCCTTCTGTGTCCAGTTTTAGGGTGCACTTCCAGCCCCTGGAGGCTTCTTGGGGGGCATCTTCATCACAGACTGACTCAGGAAGCAGAGACCCTGGAGAAGGCTGATACCTCTGGACCTTAGTTTCCTCATCTGTAAACTGGGAATTGGAACAGCAGCCGCCTCACCAAATTACTGTGGGGATTGAATGGGATAATGCTGGTTCACAGATGTATCATGAACAGGTGAAGTACTTCTACCCCTCCTATAAGCAGAATGACTGAAAGCAGTGCTGAGCACACAGCAGACGCTAAAAGATACGAAAAGCAGGCTGTGCCCATGCCTGTAATCCCAGCACTTTGGGAGACTGAGGGAGGCAGATCATGAGATCAAGAGATTGAGACCATCCTGGCCAATATGGTAAAACCCTGTCTCTACTAAAAATACAAAAATTAGCTGGGCATGGTAGTGCACACCTGTGGTCCCAGCTACTTGGGAGGCTGAAGCAGAAGAATTGCTTGAACCCGGGAGGCAGAGGTTTCAGTGAGCCAAGATCACGCCACTGCACTCCAGCCTGGCCACGAGTGAGACTCCGTCTCAAAAAAAAAAAAAAGAAAAGAAAAGAAAAGGAGGAAGCAACAGAAGGAGGAAAAATGGAGATGGAAGAAAAAAGGACAAATAAAAAAACAAAGAAAAAAATTTTATTAAGATCCACACAACGTGGTCAGACCTTTAAACCAGAATAATCCTAAACTTAGACATTTATCATAAACAAACCATTTAGTACAAAGAAAACAAGGAAAAAAAAAAACGCTAAAACTAACACATGGTTCCCAAACTGGGCACCGAGGTACCCCAGTGTATCACAGTGAACTCACAGGGGCACTGTGGAGTATTTGGATATTTTGAGGGAAGCACAGCAATATTCCACCTAAGTTGAGTGCCACGTCAACTGTCAGCTGGAGTGAGTTCACAAATTTCACCACACTCCCATTAATAACTTGCTTTTTTTTTCTTTTGAGACAAGGTCTCACTCTGTTGCTCACGCTGGAGTGTGCAGTGGTGTGATCTCGGCTCACTGCAACCTCTACCTCCCAAGCTCAAGTGATTCTCATGCCTCAGCCTCCTGAGTAGCTGGGATTACTGGTGTGCACCACCATGCTCGGCTAATTTTTGCATTTTTAGTAGAGACAGGGTTTCACCACGTTGGCCAGGCTGGTCTGGAACTCCTGGCCTCAAGTAATCCACCTGCCTTGGCCTCCCAAAAAGCTGAGATTACAAACGTGAGCCACTGTGCCCAGCATCCCATCATTGACTTTCTGATTTTGCAAAGCTAGGTTTTCAGCAGCAGCTGCAATACAAAGCAAGTGCCACGTGAAAATCACTATGGAACAGAAAACGAAAGGGGTGGTGTCCAATCTCTTTCCGAGGCCTGAGAAGGTGCACAAAGCCCAGCAGGTGCACATACCCCATTAGCAATTGTGCTTATTTAGGAATGAAGTGAAAATGTTATTTTTTTTAAAGATATATATGTATTATTTTTTCAATGGCTTCTAAGTTGTTAGGATATAAATATATATTGAGTGGTTTGGACCTAACAACTTACTAAATGAAACTTTTGGCCTGAGGTGCTGTTATAATTTTTTCTTTTTTTTTAGACAAAGTCTCGCTTTGTCACCCAGGCTGGAGTGCGGTGGTACCATCTCAGCTCACTGCAACCTCTGCCTCCTGGGTTCAAGCAATTCTCCTGCCTCAGCCTCCCAAGTAGCTGGGACTACAGGTGCGTGCCACCACACCTGGCTAATTTTTGTTTTGTTTTGTTTTTAGACAGTCTCACTCTGTCACCCAGGCTGCAGTGCAGTGGTGCGATCTCGGCTCACTGCAACCTCCGCCTCCTAGGTTCAAGTGATTCTCCTGCCTCAGCCTCCTGAGTAGCTGGGACTACAGGCACACAACACCATGCCCAGCTAATTTTTGTATTTTTAGTAGAGACAGAGTTTCACCATGTTGGCCAGGATGGTATCGATCTCTTGAGACCTCATGATCCGCCCGCTTTGGGCTCCCAAAGTGATGGGATTACACGTGTGAGCCACTGTGCCTGGCCAATAATTTCTTAGTTTTGACAAATGTACCTGGATCACGTAAAATGCTAACAGTAGGCAAAACTAGACCAAGGTATGATGCATTCTCTGTGCTATCTTAAATCTAAAACAATTCTAAATCTACAATTTTAGTAGACAACTAAAATGCAAAATTATTCCCCAAAAAAGTTTAAAGTGGGAACCCTACTAATGTTTTAAAAGTGAGGTCACAATTGGTATTTTTTCCAGAACTTTCTTTCATTAAAAAAAAAAATTAAATCGTGATGACAGTGGCGACAGCTTTCAATTATTAGTTCCCTCATGTGAGCCAGGTACCGCATGCTGGGATTTAACCATGCTGTCTCCTGTAATCCTCTGGGCCTCCCTGTGAGTGAGGGAGTGTTAGTACCATTTTATTCCTGAAGAATCCGAGGCCTAGAGACGTGAAGTTACTTGGACAAGGTCACACAGCTCCCAAGAGCCTGGATCAGAATTCACATCCGTCTGATTTCAAAGGTTCTGTCTTTTTTGTGTTACTTCAATTGCTGCCTGGGCCTGCTTTTCCTGTGCATGTCATCCCTCCGAAGCAGACACTGCTGCCCCATTTCACAGATGAGGAAGCGGATGTTTACCCAGAGGGGAAGTGACTTGTCCATGGACACAGCTGGTCAGCGGTAGAACCAGGCTTTGCCCCTGAGCTGATTTCAACACCCGTGCTCCCTCTGCCAGACCCCTGAGAAAAATGCACCCTCAGCATGACAAGACGTCAACTTGTCTTTCTGGGAATAGCCATAAGAAGTGAGTAGAGCCCTCTTTATTCCCTTCACCATACATCCATCTCAGCCCATTCTCATGCCTCCTGAGACCCCCAGAAGGGGCCTACAGAAGCCTGCACCCCTCTCACGAGGCCCCAGTCATGTGGGTACCGTTAAAGAATTTGATGATGTCTGTGAAATCCATGTTGTTCTCCAAAATGATGTCGCGGTAGACTTCCACCAGAGCCAGTGCGATGAACAGGACGTAGTGCGCAGAGGAGACATGTTTGGCTGCCCAGATGGTCTCCCAGACCAGGAAGACGTCATCATAGACGAGTTCTGCCAAGACACCGACACGCGTGGGGAGAGAACGGGCGACAGGGCTCACAGCGTGGCCCTCCCTTGGGAAGCCCCTCTGGGAAAATCCCGGGCAAGTTCTGTCTTAGCCTCTGACCTGGTGCAGTGGACAGAACTCAGGTCAAAAGACAGAGACCTGGACTCTGTCATTTGACCACCAGAAACCTCAGCTTTCCTCATCTGTAGGATGGACTGTGTGAACCAGGTGAGTGCTAAGTTCCTTCTGGCTCTGACATTCTGTGAGTGGAGGAACCAGGCATGTGCGGGTTTGAATTATATGGATCTGTCCTTGCTCTGCCCCTTCGACCAGCAACACCTGCTATCCCTGCACCCCAATCTCCATTAGCACCCCTGGAGGCCTCTCTCCTTTCCCCTACACACTGGCAGAGGCTGCTGTGGTTTCTGAGTCTAGTGAAGAGATAGAATAGAGCGATGGTTACAGCAAGCCTTCCTATGTCCGATTAACTTGGTGTGAATCCTTCCGCCAACACTTGCTGGCAAAGGGGACCCTGGGGTACTTACTTCTCCATGAGCCTCTCTCTTTCCTCATCTATAAGTGGGGTGAAGCTGACAGTAGAAAAAGACTAAAGAGATAATACATACAAATGACTCAGCACAGTGCATGGCACTAAAACACCACGCATGTCAGAGTTGTTTTTATTTTTTTGAGACAGAGTCTCATTCTGTCGCCTAAGCTGGAGTGCAGTGGCTCAATCTCGGCTCTCTGCAGCCTCTGCCTCTTGGGTTCAAGCCATTCACCTGCTTCAGCCTCCTGAGTAGCTGGGACTATAGGCACCTGTCGCTACACCCAGCTAAGTTTTTTGTATTTTTAGTAGAGACGGGGTTTCACCATGTTAGCCAGGCCGGTCTCAAACTCCTAACTTCGTGATTCGCCTGCCTTGGCCTCCCAAAGTGCTGGGCTTACAGGCGTTGAGCCACAGTGCCTGGCTTTTTTTTTTTTTTTTTTTTTGTGAGATGGAGTCTCTCTCTGTTGCCCAGGCTGGAGCGCAGTGGTGCCATCTCAGCTCACTGCAACCTCTGCTTCCAAGTTCAAGCGATTCTCCTGCTTCAGCCTCCTGAGTAGCTGGGACTACAGGTGTGTGCCACCATACCTGGCTAATTTTTTTGTATTTTTAGTAGAGACAGGGTTTCACTGTGTTAGCCAGGATGGTCTTGATCTTCTGACCTCGTGATCCTCTGGCCTTGGCCTCCCAAAGTGCTGGGATTACAGGCGTGAGCCACTGCACCCAGCCCATGTCAGATATTATTATTATTATTAACATCACCCCAAATCTGAACAACAGCAACAAGATACTGTGTTATACATCACTTTTAAGTCATGTTGGAAACATGCATGAAATAAACCCTGCCTCATGGGCTTCAGAGTTCTTGGGCTCTGATACGAATGGAAGAGGTGTGTTCAGATCCTGGCTGTACTTGCCCTAGCTCTGAAGTTAACCCTTCTCAGCCTCGGTTTCTTCACTAGTAAGATGAAGATCTTAACAGCACCCACTGCAGAGTGCCAGTGCAAGATAAGGCAGGCGAAGCAACAGTCTGAACTCTGTAACGTATGCTTCTCTCCTCTGCTGCCTCTGCTGCAAACCCCTCAACCTCATCTCCATGGGATCCTTCCCCCTGAAAGTTCTGCTACCAAAAGTCTGGAGACAGGTCCCCAGTTTAAAGTCTGTACCTCGCTTGAAATCCAGCAGGAACCAGCGGTAGCAGAAATAGAAGTGAGTGTAGTCCCCGTTCTGATGCATCAGCTCGAACAACTCTGAGTCCAGGATCTGTCAAGGAAGGAAAGGCAGCATCAGCCTCTGGGAAAAAGGTTGGAGCAGAGGAGACAGCTGAATGAATGGTGGTACATTGGCACACCAGACTCCACATAGCCCTTAACAGCCAGGTGCAGTAGGCCAGGCATGGTGGCTCATGCCTGTAGTCCCAGAACTTTGGGAGGCCGAGGCAGGTGGACCACAAGGTCAGGAGTTTGAGACCAGCCTGGCCAACATGATGAAACCCCGTCTCTACCAAAAATATAAAAAATTATCCAGGTGTGGTGGCATGCACCTGTAATCCCAGATACGCAGGAGGCTGAGGCAAGAGAAGTGCTTGAACCCAGGAGGTGGAGACTGCAGGGAGCCAATATCACGCCACTACACTTCAGCCTGGGCAACAGAGTGAGACTTCACTTGGAAAAAAAAAAAAAAAAACAGCCAGGTGTAGTTTCAAAAATGGGAAAGGATCTGAATAGTCATTTCTCTGTGGGTAACCCCCTTCCTGGGCACCGAGGAAGGAGAGCTAAGCAGACCCCCGGCACAATTACTGCCTGAAGAACTTACTGCTCACTTATTTCCTTTTATATATATAATCATATTTTAGTTTGTAGTCGGAGGAGTATCTAGAGCAGACATGGCACAGAGCGTGCACTAGGGAGAAAGCCATACCGGGACAAGAATCAATGGCCCAGGCGGTGGCACCCCTGCCTGAAAGGGCATGCGCTACATGGCAGGCCAGCCCAGGCGGCAGCGTTCAGTATCGTAAAGATACTCGCTGTATAGCAGGCTTGGAGCAAGAGTCACTCCTCCTGCAAGGGAGTTGTAGTATCTTACGTCCAGTTCTTGTGGAAGGCTGGCCTCAGGCGGGTAATCCCGCGAACATCTGAGGGCTTAAAACCCCTCCGGTATAATTGCGCCGAGGTGGCTGTATACGCTGTTAGCTCTCTTGCAATTATGCTGTCTCAGACTCCTCCCATAGAAATCATTAGAAGACTCCTCCCACAGAAATCCTTAGAAGACTCCTCCCATAGAAATCCTTAGAAGACTCCTCCCACAGAAATCCTTAGAAGACTCCTCTCACAGAAATCCTTAGAAGTTGCCTGCCCCTAGATAAGAGATGTTGCAGACTGCACCCTCCTTACCGCACACTGCCCACCTCCTTGCCTTGGTGACCTAATGGGGTGGGCCCCTTGTACTGCCCACCTCCTTGCCTCAATGACCTAATGGAGGTGGACCCTTTGCTTATCGCTCACGTAATTGTCTTCACCCTATCACTATCTTAAGATGACCTCATTCACTATCCTTCCCCCTGACCTATACCTAATAAATACAGATGCGCTTGGATGCTTGGGGCCTCGCCTGTCTCTGCTTACAAGTGGCAATGGGCCCCCAGCCCAGCTGCGCTTATCCAGTCATTTCTGGTGTCTTGTCTCTTTACTTCTCGGATCCAGTGCCTCAGCACAGCCATAGGGGACACCCCACGACCCTGTAGGGCTGGACCGTACATTTCTTCAAAGAAGATTCACAAATGGCCAAGAAGCACATGAAAGATGCTCAGCATCCTTAGTCCTTAGGAAAATGCAAATCAAAACCACAACAAGGATGGGCGTGGTGGCTCACACCTGTAATCCCAGCAATTTGGAAGCACAGGTGAGCGGATCACAAGGTCAGGAGTTCAAGACCAGCCTGGCCAACATGGTGAAACCCTGTCTCCATTAAAAACACAAAAATTAGCCAGGAGTGGTGGTGGGCACCTGTAACCCCAGCTTCTCAGGAGGCTGAGACAGGAGAATTGCTTGAACCTGAGAGGCGAAGGTTGCAGTGAGCCGAGACCACACCATTGCACTCCAGCCTGGGCAACAGAGTGAGCCTCTTGTCTCAAAAAAAAAAAAAAAAAAAAAAAAAAAACCACAACAAGATACCAATTCACACTCACTAGGATAGTTAAAATTCAAAATGACAGACAATAGCAAGTGTTAGCGAGGATGCAGAGAAATTGGAACCCCATACACTGCTCCTGAGAATGTAAAATGGTGTGCCTGCTGTGGAAAAGTTTGGTAATTACTCAGAAACTTAAACACAGAGTTTCCACATGATATAGCAATTCCACTCTTAGGTGTATCCCCGAGAAGAATGCGGTGGCTCAGCATTTTGGGAGGCCAAGGCAAGAGGATCACTTGAGGCCAGGAGTTTGAGACCAGCCTGGGCAACATAACAAGACCCTATTTCTAAAAAAAAAAAAATTTTTTTTAATTAGCCTGGCAGGGTGGCATGGGCCTGTAGTCCAAGCTACTCGGAGGCTAAAGAGGGAGTATCACTTGAACCCAGGAGCTCAAGGATGCAATGAACTATGATTACACCACTGTCTTCAGCCTGGGTGACAGAGTGAGACCCTGCCTAGAAAAACAAAACAAAAACACATCCGTATAAAAATCTGTACATGAATGAATGTATGTAACAGCATTACTCATAATAGCCAACAACTGGGAAACAACTCAAATGTCATCAAGACATACATGGATAAGTAAAAAGCGGCACACCATATGATCTAATTTAATATTGTCTGGCAGTAAAAACAAACTAAGTTTGCTTGTTTTTGAGGCTGAGTCTTGCTCTATCGCCCAGGCTGGAGTGCAGTGGCACAATCTCAGCTCACTGCAACCTCAGCCTCTCGGATTTAAGTGATTCTCATGCCTCAGCCTCCTAAGTAGCTGGGATTACAGGTGCCCGCCACCATGCCCGGCTAATTTTTGTAATTTTAGTAGAGACAGGGTTTCACCATGTTAGCCAGGCTGGTCTTGAACTCCTGACCTCAGGTGATCCATCTGCCTCGGCTTCCCAAAGTGCTGGGATTACAGGCATGAGCCACGGCACCCAGCCTCGAACTAAGTTTTGACATATGCTACGATGCATCATGCATACATGGTGAACTTTGACATCAATATGCTAGGTCAAAGAGGCCAGTCACAAAGGCCACTTAATATATGATTCAATTTATATGAAATGTTTAGAAAAGGCAAATCCACAGAAACAGAAACTAGCTGATTGGTTTTTCAGGGGCTGGGGAGACAGAGGGGACAGGGAGTGGCTGATAGCGGGTGAACAGTTTCCTTCTGGGGTAATGAAAATGTTCTCAAATTGGTGATGGTTGCATAACTCTGTGAATATCCTAAAAGCCACTGAATCATACACTTCAAAATGGTGAATTTTACGTATCTAAATTATATTTTAACAAACCTGTTGTAAGAAAACAGATGGTGGAAGAATACCTCCAGCTATCGGATATGCTATTCAGTGAGGAAAAAAAGCATGCTTGAAAAAGAATGTACGGAAAGAAAAGTATCTACAAAATGACGCTAATGATGGAAAAAATGTGCAAATAAAATTGGCAAAGCATATGAATAGGCATTTCATAGTCCAAGTGAACCAAATATACATATATAATACACACGTATATATACACACGTGTGTGTGTGTGTGTGTGTGTGTGTATATATATATATATTATATTACAGGCGTGAGCCACCGCACCTGGTCTCTTCAAAGAGGCCAGGTGTGGTGGCTCACGCCTGTAATTTCAGCACTTTGGGAGGCCGAGGTGGGTGGATCACAAGGTCAGGATATCGAGACCATCCTGGCCAACATGGTGAAACCCCATCTCTACTAAAAATACAAAAATTAGCTGGGCGTGCTGGTATGTGCCTATAGTCCCAGCTACTCGGGAGGCTGAGGCAGAAGAATAGCTTGAATCCGGGAGGCAGAGGTTGCAGTGAGCTGAGATTGTGCCACTGCATTCCAGCCTGGCAACAGAGTGAGACTCTGTTGGCTCTAAATAGCTCAGTCTGAAGTCACTAAGCTTTACTTAGTTTCCCCAAAACGTCCAAAGCAGAACTGGACAGTCATACCTGGATCAACGACCTCATGTTTGCAAAATGCGTGTCCATGGCGCCTCCGTGGGGGAAGTTCTGGTTCATCCTCTTCATGAGTTCCGTGAAGCAGCTGAAGGCAAGGGCCTCTGAGAAAGTAGCACAGAGAAGTCAGCTGCCCTGCTGCCCAAGTGATATGGTTTGGATGTCTGTCCCCTCCGATTCTGATGTTGAAATATGACCTCCAATGTTGGAGGTGGAGCTCGTGGGAAGTGTTTGGGTCATGGAGGTGGATTCCTCATGAATGGCTTGCTGCTGTCCTCGCAGTAATGAGTGAATTCTCACTCTATGGTGTTCACGTGAGATCTGGTTGTTTAAGAGCCTGGCAGTTCTTCCCTCTCTCTCTTGCTCCCTCTCTTGCCATGTGACATGCTGGCTCCCCTTCACCGTCCACCATGATTGGAAGTTTTCTGAGGACCTCACCAGAAGCAGATGCCACTTTGACAAACTTGTTTATCAGTTCTAATTTTTTCTATTACTTAAGATCTATATGCAAAATCATATTATCTGTGAACAGAGATAGTGTTACTTTCTTTCCAATCTGAATTACTTTTATTTTTTTTTCTCTCTTAATTGCCCGGGCTTGAACCTAAGGTGGCAAAAGTAGACACACTTGTCCTGTTTCTGCTCTTAGGAAGTGTCCGTTTTTCACAACTGAGCCTGACGATATTTGTGAGGTTTTCGCAGATGCCTTCTGTCACGTTTACCTCCCTTCTATACCCAGTTTGTTGAATGTTTTTATTATGAAAGAGTGTTTAATTTTGTTTTTTCTGTGCCAATTAAGATGATTGTGTGGGTTTTTCTCTTTATTTTGGTAATGTGGTGAATTAAATTGATTGATTTTTGCATGTCAAATCACCCTTGCATTCTGGAGATAAACCCTACTTGGTCATGGCATATAATACGTTTTAAATCTTGGGGGATTAAGTTTACTGGTATTTTGTTGAGAATTTCTGCATTTGTATTCACGAAGGATATTGATCTGTAGTTTTCTTGTTATGTCTTTGTCTGGTGTTAGTGTCTGGGTGCCAATGAGACACCCAGTCCTCACATGAGGTCTGGCTTTACTGAATGAGTTAAGAAGTGTTCCTTCCTTTTCTACTTTTTTGAAGAGTTTGTGAAGAATTGGCATTGATTCTTCTTTAAATGCTTCCTAGAACTCAACGGTGAAGCCGTCTGGGTTTGTTTTTGTTTGTTCTCATTCAGGCTCATACAATCAGTGGCTAGCGAAGGCCTGCCTGGGTGTTGAGTATGGGGCACCACGGAACTAAAGGACTTTTTATTTCACTGGGATCTTGATGGGTTCACCAGACAGGCCTTCAGAGCACCTGGCTGGAGCCACTCCATGGAGTCACAAAGGGAGGTTAACCCCTCTGCCACGCAGTGGAAAGGAAACGCACCCCCAGCCCTGAGGCAGTAAGGACACACTCACCGTCATCCAGAATGACCAGCAGTGGAGCCAGAAGATCACACATGCCCTGGACATAGCCAATCTCAATGTGCTGCCAGATGTAACTAGAAGAGACACAAGGGGCCAATGATGGCAGCCACGACCTGCCTCTCCAACCAACTCCCCCTTCCACTTCTCCCGCTTCGGTCCCCAATTCCTCAGCCTCCTGCCTGCATCCCTATCCCCAATCTCTCTCTTCAAATATCCTATGTGCAGTCACCAGGGTAACTCAAGGAGGCCTCTTTAGGCTCAAAACTTGCACAAGCACCTTGCTGTCTGCTGGGATGTTACCCAAACTCCTTTACAAGGAGTAATAACCTCCTCCCAACCCATCTTCACATCCTCAAACATCACTTCTCACTGTCTTCCTCTCCAGCTACATTGACATATTCACTTTGTACAAATAAATCACAAATGTATGTCTCTGTACCTTTCCCCTACAGCTCCCTTTGTCAGGAATTCCAATCTTCCCCTTGCTAATAACAGCGTGTATTTACTGAGCCCTTACTGTATACTCAACCCACTATTTTCAAACTAGTCACGTGAAATATGGACCACTATTATCCCATTTCACAGACGAGGGACTGAAGCATAGACAGGTAAATGACATGCCCCAAATCATACACCTAATAAGTGGCAGAGGCAGTATTTGAACCTAGGAGGCCTTACGAAAGGATATATGATCTTAGCCTCTATGCTAAACGATTTATTTAGTTTTCTTTTTCTTTTTGTTTTGTTTTGTTTTGTTGAGACAGAGTTTCACTTTTGTTGCCCAGGCTGGAGTGCAATGGCACAATCTTGGCCCACTGGAACCTCCACCTCCCGGGTTCAAGCAAATCTCCTGCCTCAACCTCCCAAGTAGCTGGGATTACAGGTGTGTGCCACCACACCTGGCTAATTTTTGTATTTTTAGTAGAGACAGGGTTTCACCATGTTGGCCAGGCTGGTCTCGAACTCCTGACCTCAGTCTCCCAAAGTGCTATAATTACAGGCATGAGCCATTGTGCCTGGCCTATGGTTTCGTTAGTTTTCTTAACTTTGTCAAAATCCATCTCAAAAAGTCACCACCTCTGTGAAGTCTTCCAGGATTTCTCCTTATGCCTTAACCAGGGAGAAGTCAGTTCATTTTTACTTCTTCCCAGCCCTTTTTAAGTGTTACATTAAAATGATATAACACTTATCACTCTATATCACAGTTTAAAACATTTAAAAGTTATGTACATTCAGGCCAGGTACGATGGCTCATGCTAGTAATCCTAGCACTTTGGGATGCTGAGGCGGGCCGAATGCCTGAGCTCAGAAGTTTGAGACCAGCCTGGGCAACATGGTGAAAACCCATTTCTACTAAAATGCGAAAAATTAGCCAGGTGTGGCAGCGTGTGGCTGTAATCCCAGCTACTCGGGAGGCTGAGGTAGGAGAACTGCTTGAACCCAGGAGGTGGAGGTTGCAATGAGCCAAGATAGCACCACTGTACTCCAGTCTGGGTGACAGAACAAGACTCCGTCTCCATTAAAAAAAAAAAAAAAGTAGGCCAGGCACGGTGGCTCATGCCTGTAATGCCAGCTCTTTGGGAGGCCGAGGTGGGCGGATCATGAGGTCAAGAGATCGAAACCATCCTGGCCAACATGGTGAAACCCCCTCTCTACTAAAAAATACAAAAATTAGCTGGGCATGGTGGCATGTGCCTGTAGTCCCAGCTACTCGGGAGGCTGAGGCAGGAGAATTGCTTGAACACGGGAGGCAGAGGTTGTAGTGAGCCGAGATCGTGCCACTGCCCTCTAGCCTGGTGCCTGGTGACAGAACAAGACTCTGTCTCAAAAAAAAAAAAGTACATTCATATTCTGTTATACAATATACAATCCATTAGATATTACCAAATTGTTAGGAGTCATTAATTCTGGGTAAGAGGCACTGACGGACAGAGATGAAAGGAGAAGTTTCTTTTTCTATCTTATGAACTTCTAATTTCTTTGATTGCCCAGGCTGCAGTGCAGTGGTGTGATCACAGTCCATTGCAGCCTCAACCTCCCAGGCTCAAACCATCCTGCCCCCTCAGCCTCCCAAGGTAGCTAGGACTACAGGCACACATCATCATGACTGGCTAATTTATTAAAACTTTTGTAGAGATGGGGTCTTGTTATGTTGCCCAGGCTGGTCTCAAACTCCTGACCTCAAGCGATCCTCCTGTCTTGGCCTCCCAAAGTGCAGGAATTAGAGTTGTGACTGATTTAGTTTTTTTTTTTTTTTTTTTTTTTGGAGACAGAGTCTCACTCTGTCTCCCAGGCTGGAGTGCAATGCCATGATTGCAGCTCACTGCAACCTCCACCTCCTGGGTTCAAGCAATTCTCCTGACTCAGCCTCCTGAGTAGCTGGGATTACAGGTGCACACCACCATGTCCAGCTAATTTTTGTATTTTTACTAGAGACGAGGTTTCACCATGTTGGTCAGGCTGGTCTCAAACTCCTGACCTCAGGTGATCCGCCCGCCTCGGCCTCCCAAAGTGCTGGGATTACAGATGTGAGCCACCACGCTGGCCGTGATTTAGATTTTTAACAAGTGTGTGTTAGTTTCACATGTTTAGAAATATCAACAATAATTTTTCATTTTTTTTTAGAGATGGAGTCTCACTCTGTCACTCAGGTTGGAGTACAGTGGCGCGACTATACAATGGTACAATCATAGCTCATTGCAACCCTCTAACTCTGGGCTCAAGCTATCCTCCCGCCTCCACTTCCCAAGTATCTAGGACTACAGGTGCATGCCACCATGTCCAGCTAAATGTTGAGTTTTTTTTTTTTTTAATTATTTTGTAGTGATAGGGTCTCACTATGTTGCCCAGGCTGGTCTCTAGTTTTTTGAAGTCTGTGAGGAACTCAAGTGGTCTCAAGTGATCCTCCCACGTCAGCCTCCCAAAGTGCTGGGATTACAGAAATAATATCTTTTTAGTGAACAGTAATAAGCCATCTTAGAGCTTGGCTTAAAGAAAAAAAAAGAAAAAGAACAGATTCGAGAGCCAGAGAGTCGCACTGAGTTCCCGCTCAGCCATTGCCCAATGCCTACTCAGCAATGAGGCTCTTCCTGGAGCCTCCACATCGTCCCATATAAAAGGGGTTAATACTCACCTCGAAGGGTTGAGGAATAAGTGAGTGTTGATAGTATAGGACTCAGGACAGTGGCTGGTATACAGTAAGTGCTTAATAAATGTTCTGTATTATTATTGCTATTAAATTTTCATTGTGGGCTAAAATAAGATTCTAGGTGAGTATGATGCCAACTTCAGAAGCTGAAATAACTTCTAGGTGGGCCCCCTGTGTCCCCATCTCACCCACCCCCCCATCCCATCCCCCAGATCCCCTCGCTGCCACCAGCCACCTGCACATGATGTTACGCAGCTTCTCCAAGTTGGCGGGAGTGAAGTACCAGTAATTGCGGTCACACCTCTGCACATCCTTCTCGATGCGGTGCAGGTTCACCGTGTACAGGTCCAGCAGCTCTGGCTATAGGCCACCAGGGCGGGGGATGAAGGGAAGAAATGAAAAATTACATCTGACTCCCCACGGGGAGGCAGCAGTCCTATTTCCTCCTCCTAACGCTCTCCTGTTGTCACTGAAAGTACATCTCCCACCTGGACCAGTTAGGTGTTTGATTTTGTTTGTTTGTTTTCTGAGAGGGTGGTTTTTTGGTTTTCGTTTCTTTTTTTTTAGGACAGAGTCTCACAGTGTCACCAGGCTGGCGTGCAGTGGCGCGATCTCTACATCCACCTCCTGGGTTTAAGCAATTCTCCTGCCTCAGCCTCCCAAGTAGCTAGGACTACAGGTGTGTGCCACCATGCCCAGCTAATTTTTGTATTTTTAGTAGAGATGGGGTTTCACTATGTCAGCCAGGATGGTCTCGATCTCTTGACCTCATGACCTGCCCACCTCGGCCTCCCAAAGTGTTGGGATTACAGGCGTGAGCCACTGCGTCTGGCCGGAGGGTCTTTTAATTTGCAGGATGAAAATTCTCCCTCAGAGAGTTACCACTATAGCTGGACATGAACCTCTCCCTGCTGAAAACTGGACAAGGGGAATGGAAGAACTGAACAGAGGTCAAATTCTGCTAATGTACTGGCCTGGCTACCTTGAACAATAACCTTAATTTTGAAATGGCTCAATGATAGGCCAAGAAAATAAGAAACATTTAAGGAAAAGAAACTCATACCTAGGCACATAATCGCACACAAGACCAAAAAAAAATCTTAAAAGTAGCCAAAGGGGCCAGGAACAGTGGTTAATGCCTGTAATCCCAGCACTTTGGGAAGCTGAGGCAGGCAGATCACCTGAGGTCTGGAGTTTGAGACTAGTCTGACCAACATGGCAAAATACTACCTGTACTAAAAATATAAAAATTAGGCCGGGCGCGGTGGCTCAAGCCTGTAATCCCAGCACTTTGGGAGGCCGAGGCGGGTGGATCACGAGGTCGAGAGATCGAGACCATCCTGGTCAACATTGTGAAACCCCGTCTCTACTAATACAAAAAAATTAGCTGGGCACGGTGGTGCGTGCCTGTAATCCCAGCTACTCAGGAGGCTGAGGCAGGAGAATTGCCTGAACCCAGGAGGCGGAGGTTGCGGTGAGCCCAGATCGCGCCATTGCACTCCAGCCTGGGTAACAAGAGCGAGACTCCGTCTCAAAAAAAAAAAAAAAAAAAAAAAAATTAGCTGGGTGTGGTGGCACACACTTGTAATCCCAGCTACTTGGGAGGCTGAGGCAGGAGAACTGCCTGAATCTGGGAGGTGGAAATTGCCAGTTAGCTGAGATCATGCCAGTGCACCCCAGCTTGGGCGACAGAGTAATGCCTTGTCTCAAAAAAAAAAAAAAAAAAGTAGCCAAGAAGAAAAGATTATCTTTAAAGGAATGACAATTAGACATCTGACTTTTCAACAGCAACAATGGAACTTGGAAGACAGTGGAACAGTATCTTCAAAGTCCTGAGAATATCCCCGCAGTCTCGAGTTGCATATTCAGTGGAACTCTTTCAAGAATGAGGGCAAAATGCATACAACACACGATAAATACAAATGAGAGACTCTGCTAAAGGAAATTCTAAAGGAACTTCATACAAAAATGCAATTAACCCAGACTAGAGGCCTACAGTAGAAGAGAAATGAAAAGCAAAAATGTGGATGCCACTGAGGTATGTGGTTCAACTAAACCAAAGAGTAGGCTAAGAGAAAGGAAAACATGAGCGATACAAAAGGAAGCTCAGGACAAGGATGGAGGAGATACTGAACGATAACGACACATCAGTGCAGTGGAGTGCAGGGCCTCAGTAGTTTTTTAGAGAGAACTCCTTAAACACACAGAACAAACAGAAAACCTGATGAATCTGAATGTTTAAAAAGAGATTTAGGAAAATGGTAAAGACTTCTGGGGGTGAATTGACTTTAAATATGCAGCAAACTAAGAAAAAGCAAACAGGAAAATAAAAACACATCTGGAAAAACTATTCTGTTTTTTTGCAGGAAAGACAAAAATGAGAACAGTTTACTGCATGGTTTATGCATTATACTGCTAAAATAATGCAAGCGGCTGGGCGCGGTGGCTCACGCCCATAATCCCAGCACTTTGGGAGGCTGAGGCAGGCAAATCACGAGGTTAAGAGATTGAGACCATCTTGGCCAACATGGTGAAACGCTGTCTCTACTAAAAATACATAAAATTAGCTGGGTGTGGTGGAATGCACCTGCAGTCCCAGCTACTTGGGAAGCTGAGGCTAGAGAATTGCTTGAATCTGGGAGGCAGAGGTTGCAGTGAGCCGAGATCCCACCACTGCACTCCAGCCTGGCAACAGACCAAGACGCCGTTTGTAAATAAATAAATAAAAATGCAAGCACTGACATTTACAGTATATTCCTAAAATATGATAACACTATACACATTTAAATCATTACCTAACTATATTAGAAGGACAGGGATGGGAAGGGGTCACGTGTGGTTGAGAGCTGGGGGTTGGGAAGAAATGGGAACTAAACCATCCTTTTTCTTTTGAGATGGAGTCTTGGTCTGTCGCCAGGCTGGAGTACAGTGGCACAATCTCGGCTCACTGCAACCTCTGCCTCCTGGGTTCAAGCGATTCTTCCACCTCAGCCTCCCGAATAGCTGGGACCACAGGTGCGTGCCACCATGCCCGGCTAATTTTTTTGTATTTTTAGTAGAGACGGGGTTTCACCATGTTGGCCAGGACGGTCTCGATCTGTTGACCTCATGATTCACCTCCCTCAGCCTCCCAAAGTGCTGGGATTACAGGCGTGAGCCACCGCACCCGGCCATCCTCCTCTTTCATAGTGGGAAGTCACTAGAAAATGTCTAAAACTGAAAGAAAAAATGATCAAGAAGCAGCAATGCCAGTGTGTCAGAGACATGGGGTCAACACCAGATAATCTGGGCAGAATAAGTAAATATGATTGCCTCTGGGGAGGGTTAAATGGGTGAGATGGGGCAGGTATCTTCTGGGTTTTATATTCAGCCTTTTCTAAGTGTTTGACCCTGGATGGGCTTGCCTATCTTTGAAAGAAATAACAAGGTCTTTTAAAAAATAAATGAATACAACCCTCCCTTTCAAATGACGTCCTTTGGCTTAGTCTTTCTGGTAAGAAACCAAATTTGAATATTTACAAGTAATTGGACCTAAGTCACAACGAAGGCTGCTGTCGACTGAGTGCTTACTATGCAGCAGGCACACTGGACTTTAACTCATTTATTCTGAAAACCACTCAGGAAAGGAAGTAAGAGACATATAGGAAAACTGAGGCTCAGAAGCATGAAGTGACTTGCTGAAGGTGGGATTTGAACCCAGCACTGTTGACAGCAAAGACTGCCTTTTAAAAATACTATATTATCTTCTCTCCCAAATGGGTTTCTACAGTGAATCCTCCACGATGGAAAAAGATGCAAGGAACCAGAGGTCTGACTCCTGGGTCATTCTGGATAACCGGCTTGTAGTACATCCCTCCCTCCCGCAGCTAGAAAGGAGGAAATGGAATGGAGGGTTCCGGTGACTTACAGAGTAGGTGACACCGCTGGAAGACACAGGGGACACCTCGTTGGCAGAAGTAGTCACAGCCAGAGAAGCCAGGGCAGGGAAGAGACTCTCCATCTCAGGCTCCTCTGAGAGGTTGTCCTCACTGTCCACCTGGCCACGTTTCTCTGCCTCGCTGCCCCTCCAGCTCTCCATCACAACATCGTCCTTTTCAGGCAGGGCCACATCCATGCTGCCTGTGATGGACATGAACTCGTCCATGCTCTCGTTGGCCAGGAGGTCACTCTCCAGGCTGTCCTGCACAGCCAGCTCCTCCCGGGGGGCCTCATCCTGGGATGTGGTGGCCTCGCTGCTCTGCCTGTCATCCACACTGCCATCCCCAGGTCGCAGCACCGGGGGGGTGTTCCGCTGGGTGTCCAGGACACTGTCTTCTGTGCTCAGACTGGGCTCTGAGTGCTCTGAGAAGCCCGAAGAGAAGTTATGCGAGGAAGGATGACCCGAGTCTGGGGAACAAGTGCCGTTCACTAGGTTCCCATTGGGGATCTTGGGCTGTTTCTCCTCCAATCTGCCTTCAGCCTCCACCTGCTCCACCTCATCCACAGACTCAAACACCTGAGGACAAGGTGCACAAAAATAGATGGACCAACATGTCCACGGCAGCACTATTTACAGCAGCAACCTAAATATCCAACAACAGGTGATCGGCTTAAATATAGATCAAGCATGCAGTGGAATATCATACAGCCAGTGAAAAGAGTGAGGTGAAACAAGGTGTAAGATATGCTCCCATTAGTGACAAATAAGAAAGTGGAGCCGCGCGCAGTGGCTCACGCCTGTAATCCCAGCACTTTGGGAGGCTGAGGCGGGTGGATCACGAGGTCAAGAGATCGAGACCATCCTGGTCAACATGGTGAAACCCCGTCTCTACAAAAGATATAAAAAATTAGCTGGGCATGATGGTGCGTGCCTGTAATCCCAGCTACTCAGGAGGCTGAGGCAGGAGAATTGCCTGAACCCAGGAGGTGGAGGTTGCAGTGAGTTGAGATCGTACCATTGCACTCCAGCCTGGGTAACAAGAGCGAAACTCTGTCTCGAAAAAAAAAAAAAGTGATCTAGGCTGTGCATGGTGGCTCACACCTGCAATCCCAGCACTTTGGGAGGCTGAGGCAGGCGGACTGCTTGAGCCCAGGAGTTCGACACCAGCCTAGGCAATGTGGTGAAACCTGGTCTGCAAAAAATACCAAAAAAATTAGTGTGGTGTTTTGTTGTGGTGGTGTACACCTCAGCTGCTTGGGGGGCTGAGGTGGAATAATACCTGAGCCCAGGGACTCAAGGCTTCAGTGAGCTGGGACTGTGCCACAGCACTCCAGCCTGGGTGATGGGAGTGAGACACCATCTCAAACATCAATAAAAAAGTGACCTATGTGCTTGTGTATGCATAGAATAATCTAGAAAGAAATAAGAAAGTACTGCAGTTGACTCTGTTTTGTTTTGTTTTTTTTTTTTGAGATGGAGTCTTGCTGTGTCACCCAGGTTGGAGTGCAGTGGCACAACCTCAGCTCACTGCAACCTCCACCTCCCTGCAACCTCCACCTCCCAAGTTCAAGCGATTCTCCTGCCTCATCCTCCCAAGTAGCTGGAATTACAGGCATCCGCCACCATGCCCAGCTAATTTTTGAATTTTCAGTAGAGATGGGGGTCCACCACGTTAGCCAGGCTGGTCTTAAACTCCTGACCTCAAGTGATCTGCCCACCTAGGTCTCCCAAAGTGCTGAGATTACAGGCATGAGCCACCACGCCCTGCCTGCAGTTTACTCTGAGGAGGGGTAATAGGGAATCAAAATAAGGGGAGACAGTAACTTTTGATCATATAGACTTTTACCATGTGCACATAATTTTATCTTTATGTATGTGTGTGTGTATTTATTTATTTAAGATGGAGTCTCGCTCTGTTGCCCAGGCTGCAACAACATACAGGATGGCATTTATGTACACATTTTTAAAAAATTTACCAAACATTGCTATATACTATCTACATATTTCTGTGTCCGTACAGTCATACAGGTTTTGAAAGAAACAATGCAAACTGACGATAGTGGTGTTATTTCAAGGGAGGGCAGGCAGAGATTAAGGATGATCAAAGCAGACGTTGACTTTCTCTGCAACGTTTTAGTGTTTTACAGGGGTGACAGATCCATATATTTCTTTCATTACTAAAAAAAATGATGTTTAATGCCAATATAAAAAGCTAAAACAAAGCAAAAAGTGACCTGCAGATGATGGACACCCAATCCCCATGACCCCAGGCGGAAGGGAGAGACACGGGTGGGAGGGGGCGGGGACTCCACAAGGTCACCTGTGTGCTGCTGCTGGAGTCACTGTGTAGGCGGATGTTCTGGTGGCCCGAACTGCAGCTCTGAGAAGACTGAAAGAAAAAGGAGCAGGAGGGAGGGAGGGTGAGGTTGCACCCTGCCCAGAGCAGAAGGACGGCTGGGCTGGGAGCCAGGAAGTCTAGTTTCATCTCTATTCCTAACTTGCACAAGTCCTCTCTCACAGCGTCAGCTTCCTAGCTGTAAAATGAAAGGGGGGACCACTCCCTGCTTCCTAGAACCTCCTCAGAGACCACTTTGACCTCTGGGTTCCCACCTCTCACCTCTGCAACTAGAGCACCCCACCTTTAACTTCTCTGTAGTTAAGACTTCTGGCTAATATTTTAGTTCAACTCAGAGTAACTGGTTTTCTATTCATGGCTCCATTTTTTTTTTTTTTACCTGATCCCTGTATACATGGTTCTGCCCTATAACCTCATAGTCCGTGCCTACTCTGACACTAGACTTGGCCATGTGGCTTGCTTTTGTCAATGAGATGTTAGCAAACTTGACTCAGCAGAGGCTTAACCCCCTCCTGTGCATTTCTGCTTTCTCTCTATGGCATCTGCTTTCACCATGAGAGCATGGCTGGGTTAACCTGACAGGCAGTGAGGCACGTGGAGCACAGCTGAGTCACCCCAGACAATAAGAGAGCCCAATCGAGATAAACAAGTGCTTTAGATGACCAGCTACAGGCAGCTGGTGCCAGAATAAGCCTCACCCAGCCCAGCTAAGAACAGAACTTCCCAGCTGACCCACATTGATTTTTGGTGGTTGGTTGTTACTCACTGTTATTGTGGCAACTGATGACCGATACAATCACTGGTGAAGAGAATCAACTTTTTTTTTTTTTTTTTGAGATGGAGTTTTGCTCTTGTTGCCCAGGCTGGAGTGCAGTGGCACAATCTCAGCTCACTGCAACTTCCACTTCCTGGGTTCAAGTGATTCTCTTGCCTCAGCCTCCCAAGTAGCTGGGATTACAGGCACTTGGCTAATTTTTATATTTTTAGTAGAGACAGGGTTTCACCACGTTGGCCAGTCTGGTCTCAAACTCCTGACCTCAGGTGATCCATCTGCCTCGGCCTCTCAAAGTACTGGGATTACAGGTGTGAGCCACTGTCCCCGGCCAAGAATTAACTTTTTTCTGAGCTCCTACTTTGGGCTGTTAAACTTGAGGTTCTGGGAGGTCAGACAAGTCTGTCTGGGTCACTGGAACATTCCTGATATCCCAGGATATTCTCAATAGTACCTGCATGTAGTAGATACTCAACAAGCATTTGCTGGATCAGTGAGAGTCAGGCAGTGTGCTGGGCACTTTATATACGTTGTCTTGTCTGGACTGTACACAAACCTCCTCTATACCTGGTTATTCCCATTTTACGGATGCAGAAAACTAGGCCCAGAAGAAGAAAAGGTACTGGTAGGACACCCCAGAACCATAAAATGGTGGGACTAGAGTTTGAACTCAAGTCTGATTCCAAAGTCACCCCCGTCTTAAAGAAAAAGCCAGGGGTGAGACTGTCACCAGGCCCCAGGTACTCAGCCTTCACCACTCTTAGAACAGCCCAATGAAGCAGCCCCCAGCCCCCCATCACCTCGTTGCTGATGGTTGAGTCCCTGTGCATCATCCGGTGCAGGTGGCTGTCCAGGCTGGCCCCGGATGAGCATTTGGCCAGGGCGGCCGCATGGGACTCCCGCTCCCTCTGCCGCACGATCGCCTCGCAGCCCAGCCACTCGGCCATGGTCTGTGCGTAGCAGGCATGCATCTGCTCGTCCACCTGCCAGGGCAGATGCAATGTCACCTGAAGTGTCAACAGAGGGGCCCCGAGGTGTCAACAGAGGGATAATATATTGGATATATCTGGTTAAATAAAATACTGAAATGAATCTCATATTGATGAAATGTCATGGAACTACACACACATAAAAACATACACAAGCAGATGCAAAATCTGCTGAAATCCTACTAAGGCCTGTAGTCTAGCTAGTTGTATTGTGCCAGTGTTAATGCTCTGATTCTGACAGGGTACTTTAGTTACATAAACTGTTACCACTGGGGAAAGCTGGGTGATGGGCACCTGGGACCTCTGTTACTTTTTGCAGCTTCCTGTGAACTTATAGTTACCAATGCTTCTCGACTTATGATGGGGTTATGTCCCAATAAATGCATCCTAAGTTGAAAATATCTTAGGTCAAAAATGCATTTAAGGCCGGGGGCGGTGGCTCACACCTGTGATCCCAGCACTTTGGGAAGCTGAGGTGGGTGGATCACCTGAGGTCAGGAGTTTGAGAGCTGCCTGGCCAACATGGTGAAACCCCGTCTCTACTAAAAATACAAAAATTAGCCAGGCATGGTGGTGGGCATCTGTAATCCCAGTTACTTGAGAGGAGGGGGGAAATTGCTTAAACTCAGGAGATGGAAGCTACAGTGAGCCAAGATCACACCACTGCACTCCAGTCTGGGCAACAGAGTGAGACTCCACCTCAAAAACAAAAAAAATACATTTAATACTCTGATAAACCTATCATGAAGTCAAAAAATTGTAAGACCAACCATTGGAAGTTGGGGATCATTTATATTTCAAAATAAAAAGTTCAGAAATATGAATTGCATATATTTCTTTTTACTTTTAAAATGTGACTATGAAGACATTTAAAATTATACATGTGCTACAATAACCAAGACAGAGTGGTACTGGCAGAAGGCCAGACTCATAAATCACCAGAACAGAAGAGAGAACCCGGAAACAGACCAACACATATATTCCCAACTGCTTTTTTTAACAGTGCAAAAGCAATTCGATAGAGGAAGGTCATCTTTTCAATAAATGATGCTGAAGCAATTGAACACTCATAAGCAAAAAATGAACTTTCACCTAAATGACACACTATATTAAAAAAAAAGAACTCAAAAGCTTTTATGTCAAATGTAAAATAGACAACTTTTAGGATAAATCATAGGAGAAGATCAAGACCTAGGGCTAGGCAAAATTTTCTTTTTCTTTTTTTTTTTTTTAGTGCAATGGCGTGATCTTGGCTCACCACAACCTCCGCCTCCTGGGTTCAAGCAATTCTCCTGCCTCAGCCTCCCGAGTAGCTGGGACTACAGGCGCGCGCCACCATGCCCACCTAATTTTTGTATTTTTAGTAGAGACGGGGTTTCACCTTGTTGACCAGTATGGTCTCGATCTCTTGACCTCGTGATCCACCCGCCTCGGCCTCCCAAAGTGCTGGGATTATAGGCGTGAGCCACCGTGCCTTGCTGGCAAAATTTTCTTAGACTTGACACCAAAAGCACAATTCAGAAGAGGAAAAATTGATAAACTGAGTTTCATTAAAAATTTAAAAAATTGTTTTGCAAAAGATCCTGCTTGTTACAAGATGAGAAGTTACAGAGTACGGGAAAATATGTGCAAATGCTATATCCTAACAAAGGACTGTTGTCAGAGTATATAAAGGACTCTCTAACTGCACAGGAAAAAAAAAAATCTAATTAGAAGGTGGACAAAAGACGTTAGCAGACATTTCACCAGAGAAGATACACAATGGCAAATAAACACATGAAAAGAACTTAAACTTCACTAGCCATTTGGAAAATGCAAATAAAAACAATGAAATATCATTTACATGTGTCAGGTGGCTGAAATTAAAAATAGTGACAAGACAAAAGTCTGGTGAAGATGGAAGTATGGAGCACTCCCATTTTGCTGGTGGACATATAAAATGGTACAGCCACTGCAAAAGTGTGGCACTTTCTTTTCTTCCCCTTAGAGACAGGGTCTCCAGATGTTGCCCATGCTGAACTTGAACTCCTGAGCTCAAGTGAATCTCTTGCTCCAGCCTCCCACAGCTGGGACTAAAGGCATGTGCTATTGTGAAAGTTTGTAAGTTTCATATAAAACTGAACATGCAACTACTGTATGACCCAGCAATTACATTCTTCATCATTTATCCCAGAGAAATGACAATTTATACTCGTACAAAAACTGTACGCAAATATTCATTACAGTTTGATTAGTAACAGCCAAAAAACTAGAAAAAACTCAGCTGTCTAGCAACAGGTGAAAGTTAAACTTTGCTACATCCATATCATGGAATACTACTCAGCTATCAAAAGGAATCAGCTCTCGATACTCTCAACAACTTGGATGAAGATTTATGCTGAGTGAAAAAAATCAATCCCAAAATGTTACACACTGTATCATTCCATTTTATAACATTCTTGAAATGACAGAATTATAGAAATGAAGAACATATTATTAGTGATTGCCAGGGATTAGGGCCAGGGTGTGGGTATGGGGGAGGTGAGTCTGGCTCTATAAGACAACGTGGGGGTCCTTATAGCATTAAAAGTGCTCTGTATGTTGGCCGTGGTGATGGACACAGATCTACGCATGTGAGAAAACTGTAAACACACACACACACACACACACACACAAACACACACACACACACTACAGAGAACAAGTAAAACTGGGAAAGTCTGATTAAGATGAGTATATTACATCGATGTCAATACTCTGGTTCTGATAACTTACTGCCTCAACGTTTTGCAAGATGTTACCAACAGAAAAAAATTGGGTAACAGATGTATGACATTTCTCTGCATTAATCTCTTACAACTGCATATGAAGCTACACTTAGTCCAAAATTTAAAAACGTAAGAATTCCCTATGTGGCTTGTGTGGTGTTTCTACCAGACAGAGCCGCCTTCAGGTTTCCATCTCCCCTGTATCTCCTGCCCCTCCTTGGTCCAGCATGAAACCAGAGCTCCCCAATCCCACACTTTCTGGCTCCTTTTGTTGCCCAAGACCCCAGTGCCCATGGCGGGTAACCAACCTCTTTCCTTTCTGTTTCCGTCATCCCGAACTGGTAGTGGCCCAGGAGGAAGGGCCACACAGCCTTGCGGATCTCAGGCTGGATGCCCCCATAGTAGATGAGGCGCAGCAGCTCCTGCTCCTCGTAACTCTGTGGTAGGTGGGGAGGAGTAAAAAGTTTGGTCAACAGAAAACCAGAGGTGGTTTTAGTAGAGATGGAGTTTTACCATGTTGGCCAGGCTGGTCTTAAACTCCTGACCTCCAGTGATTGGCCTGTCCTGGCCTCCCAAAGTACTGGGATTAAAAGTGTGAGCCACCACACCCAGCCACCCTGAACTATCTTCCTTTTTTTTTTTTTTTTTTTTTTGAGACAGAGTCACTCAGTCACCCAGGCTGGAGTGCAGTGGTGCAATCTCGGCTCACTGTAACCTCCGCCTCCCAGGTTCAAGCGATTCTCCTGCCTCAGCCTCCTGAGTAGCTGGGACTACCGGCACCTGACACCACACACAACTAATTTTTGTATTTTTAGTAGAGACGGAATTTCACCATGTTGGCCAGGCTGGTCTCAAACTCCCGACCTCAGGTGATCCACCCACCTTGGCCTCCCAAAGTGCTGGGATTACAGGCATAGAGCCACCACGCTCAGCCGCCCTGAGCTGTCTTCTCACCAATATTCCTCAACTCCTGTGCACCTGCCCTTCTATAATACTAATTGGCAACACCCTAACTGTATCATTATGATCTACTTCCGTGATCCAGCAGTCCTGTTTCTTGGACCTAGCCCTCAGATACCCTGGCCTGAATAAACAAAGTCATAGGTCCTTGGTTATTTGTCGTGGCATCATACGAAAAAGCCAAGCCCAGGCAACTTTCCAACTGCCCAGCAATGGGTGAACGTGTGTCCCTACACAAGTACGCAACACAGAGCTGTAAAAGATCGAGGGGTGCATCTATGGGGACCCATATGAAAAAGTGCTCAATGTGTATCGTTAAGTGAAAAAAAATTGGTGGTAAAACATACGTAGTATGAGTCCGTTTTCATAAAAAGGGAAAGGGCAGGCTATAAGGAATTCATATTTTAATTAATTTTCAGCCCATTTTTTTGTCTTATGCTTATTTGAAAATATTATTGGTCGGGTGCAGTGGCTCACCCCTGTAATCCTAGCACTTTGGGAGGCTGAGGCAGGTGAATGACCTGAGGTCAGCAGTTGGAGACCAGCCTGGCCTACATGGTGAAACCCCGTCTCTACTAAAATACAAAAAATTAGCTGGGTGTGGTGGCGCGTGCCTGCGGTCTCAGCTACTCAGGAGGCTGAGGCAGGAGAATCACTTGAACCTAGGAGGCAGAGGTTGCAGTGAGCCGAGATCATGCCACTGCACTCCGGCCTGGCCACAGAGCAAGACTCCATCTTAAAAAAAAAAAAAAAAAGAAAGAAAATATTATCTTGCAATTATTAATCTTGACTCAGGTCTAAGAAAATTTCTCTAAAGCAAATTAATCCAAAATGAACAACTGTAGCTATTACTTTATACACTAATATCTTTTGTACACACTAGGATGACTTTATCAGGTATGTGATGTATTGTGGAGTTGAGTTTGTCCGTTTCTTTTTTAAAATTTCATTTTCAGGCAAAGGTTTTGCGGTTACAACGTGTTGAGCTATGGGGCCAGCAGGTTCTAACTGCACATGCGTTATGGGAAGTGGCGATGGTGTTAGAGGGCTGCCCTGAAGGGCCCCGGGGCCTGTTCCGTCTCATCTAGTCACATTCCAATATTAAAAGCCTATTTTACTTTACTCTTAGGTGTACTCAACCACAAGGGCAAGCTAATTTTTGTATTTTTGTAGAGGCAGGGTTTTACCATGATAGCCAGG
Organism: Aotus nancymaae; assembly: GCF_030222135.1. Lineage (NCBI taxonomy): Eukaryota > Metazoa > Chordata > Mammalia > Primates > Aotidae > Aotus > Aotus nancymaae. The sequence continues at coordinate 79,595 of NW_026988491.1, read as the reverse complement.
CTGGTCTCCTGGCCTCAAGTGATCCACCCGCCTCAGCCTCCCAAAGTGCTGGGATTACAGGCGTGAGTCACCGCGCCCGGCCCAGATGATGCTTAATGATAAATGCTTACAGAGCGATTTGTTCTTTACTCCTTCTAGGTCAGCATGTTTTACCTCCATTCAATCTCCACACTCATGGGCAGAAGTGAGTTCTAGGTCTTGGAACTCTCAAGAAAAGAACTCCAATTTGCATATGCAGAATCCAAGCACATCAGCTAGAGTCCCCACAAGCAGGTGGGCTTATGTCTCAGGTAATAAGATGGCCCCCTGCAGCCTCTGCAACACTGCAGAGCAAGCCCGGCTGAGCCTTACTGTGCGATCCTGCAGGTGCTGCTGCTGAGCCTTACTGTGCTATCCTGAAGGTGCTGCTCCCAGATCCCGGCTGTCAGCCCCTGTCCAGCATCGCAGGGCAAGTTCCGAGACACGATCCTGTGATTGACCAGGGCTGACAGGTGGGTCCTCACGGTGGACAGATGTCTGCAGTAGGCCAGCCCTGTTGAGAGAGGGAGGGAAAGTGTCATCATCCACCACCTGAAGCCCCTCACCTTATCTCATGGGGCTTGCCAAATGGTGTCCCACCCCCCATCTTTTTAAATTTTTAAGACAGGGTCTTGCTCTATCTATCACTTGACTCACTGCAGCCTCAACCTCCCAGGCTGAAACAATCCTCCCACCATAGCCTCCTGAGTAGCTGGGACTAGAGGCATGTGCTAGCACGTCTGGTAATATTTTTTTGTAGAGATAGGGTTTTGTCATCTTGCCCAGGCCGGCCTCGAACTCCTGGACTCAAGTGATCTTCCCACTTTGGCCTCCCAAAGTGCTGGGATTACAGGCACAAGCCACTGCACCTGGCCCACTCTGGATCTTACCAAACTCGACTCAGTGAATTCTTGTAAACTTCCCCTTTTCTAGACAAGGAAGATGGGGCTTGACGAACTTGCTGGCTGGACTGTAAATAGCTCTATGACCCTGGGGAAACCTTATCACCTTTCTCAGCCTCAGTCAGGGTGATGGCACCCAGTTCTCTGCTCTAAGCCAAAGCATTTAATTCATAGGCTAGAGGCAGAGAAGGGGCAGAAAGGAAGGTAGCCAGTGACTCTGTGGGCTTGCTGTGCCTCTGTCTGCCTCTAATTCATACAGCAAGAAAGAGAATGTGAAATGTGGACAACTCCTGTTCAAATTGCAGCTGAATGAGTATTTATCCAAAAGAAAGGCAATCAGCATATCAAAGAGATATCTGCACCCCCATGTTTACTGCAGCACCATTCCCAATAGCCAAGATACAGAATCAACCTAAGTGTCCATCAATGAATGAATGGACAAAGAAACTGTGGTATATCAATGCAATGGAATATTATTCAGCCATAAAAAAGAACAAAATCCTGTCATGTGTAGCAACACGGATGGAACTGGAGGTTATGTTAAGCAAAAAACACGAGGCACAGAAAGACAAATATCCCACGCTTTTACTTATATATGGGATCTAAACAGGTAGTTTTCATGGAGGTAGAGAGTGGACTGGTACTTACCAGGAGCTAGAAAGGGAAGGAGGTAGGAGGAGGACGCAGAGACATTGGTTAATGGTACAAAAATATAGTTAGATGGAATACATTATTGTATTGGATGGTATAGTAGGGAAATTATAGTTAAGAATTTATGTGTATTTCAAAATAGCTATTAAAGAAGAACTGTAATGCTCCCCAAAGATAAATGTTTGAAAGTGATGAATTTCACCATTATGCAGACTTGATCAGTACACAATGGATACATCTATCAATATATCATATGTACTCCTAAAACATGTACAATACATCTTTTAAAAAACAAATTAAAAACAGTGTGGGGCACAGTGGCTCAAGCCTGTAATTCCTGCACTTTGGGAAGTCTAGGTGGGCAGATCTGTTGAGCTCAGGAGTGCAAGACCAGCCTGGGCAACACAGTGACACCACATCTCTACAAAAAAATACAAAAAATTAGCCAGGTGGCCAGGTGCGGGGGCTCACGCCTGTAATTCCAGCACTTTGGGAGTCTGAGGCAGGCAGATCACAAGGTCAGGAGATAGAGACCATCCTGGCCAACATGGTGAAACTCCATCTCTACTAAAATACCAAAAAAAAAAAAAAAAAAAAAAAATTAGCCAGACATAGTGGCACATGCCTGTAGTTCCAGCTACTCAGGAGGCTGAGGTGGGAAGATCACTTGAGCCAGGGAGGTAGAGGCTACAGTCAACCATGATGGTGCCACTGCACTCTAGCTGGGGTGACAATGTGAGACCCTGCCTCAAAAAACTAAAATAAAAATAGAAATTTTAAATTTAAATTTAAAAAAATACAAAAATTGCAGCTGGATTAGAAAGGCCTCCAAGTCAGTAACCAGGGAGATGCTGAAGGGGCACCAAGTCTGCTTTCCAAGGTTGCCCTGCCTTCTTAAAGCATGCTCACCAACGTGCCACCCCTTATCTGGCCCACGCTGGCACCTGGAGGGTGTTAAGTCAAGTGCCTCAGCAAATTCCAGCCTGTGCTGTTTGCTCTGGCTGTGCCCCCTCCTTCTGGCTCTCCAAGGCTATTTCATCCTAAATTCTCAGAGAGAACCCTGGACCTTCTGGAGACTGCAGACTACACTTTAACAAAAGAGACACTCACAGTGATGATGAGAATGGTGAGGATGATGAGGATGACAATGATATAATAGCTAACATTTACACAACACACATTACATGGCAGGAAGCTGTTCCCAGAGTTGCATAACTTAACCCATCCCATCCTCCCCACAACCTTAGGAAGCAGGTACTATTATTAGCTCCATCTTATAGATGGGGTAAACTGAGGTACAAACTGGTTATGTTACTTGCCCAAGTCGCATTGCTGGGATCTGAAACCAGGCCACCTGGCTCCAGAACCTGGGTTCTCAATCACCGTTAGGGATGAGCCACATTGTCCAACGACATTATTCCAGACTCATCCCAACCCCCACCCCTTCCTGCAGGAAGATCTTCCATTTGGGTCCAATAAATGCTTCCCCAGTGCCTGCTTCATGCCAAGTCCTGCATGAGGTACTGAGGACAGGTGGCAACTGAACAGATAAAACCCCTCTCCTAGTATAGTCACACTCTCCCTGCCTCTCCAGGCACTCAGGCCCATGCAGGTTGTATTAAGATGTTTCTAGGATCCCTGAAAATACATACCCATCTTCCCCATCTAGGTTGTGAAGCTGGGGAAATAAATCCAAAAAATTAAGACAGCAGGGACAGGTGGGCGTGGTGGCTTACACCTGTAATCTGAGCATTGTGGGAGGCCGAGGCAGGCAGATCACTTGAGGTCAGGAGTTTGAGACTAGCCTGGCCAACATGGTGAAACCTATCTCTACTAAAAATACAAAAAATCAGCTGGGTGTGGTGGTGGACACCTGTAATCCCAGCTACTCAGGAGGCTAAGGCCGGAGAATCACTTGAACCAGGAGGCAGAAGTTGCAGTGAGCTGGGATCACGCCACTGCACTCCAGCCTAGGTGACAGTGACAGAGTGAGACTCTGTCTCAAAAAAAAAAAAAAGAGAGACAGCAGAGAGGAAAACACAATGCTTTTGGAGTCAAACAGGCCAGGGTCTGAGTCCCAGCTCTGCCACTTGTTAGCTGTGTGACCTTAGGCGAGTCATTCTGCCTCTCTGTGCCTTAGTGTCTTCATCTGTTAAATGAGAATAATCAGAATATGAGTACTATGAATTTAATATTTAAGTTTTGGGGTAGGGATATGGTCACCTTATTCTTTCTGCTGCTTCTGCCCACGAGAGAAGGAAACTGACATTTATTGAGCACCGACAGCATGCAATATCAGGCACTAGGGGCTTTCTACGTGGTCCTTATTCAATCCTGAGAAACAAGTCCTCCACTGTGGCACCTGGGGATGCAGTGGTGATGAAACCAAATCTCTGTCCCCAGGGGACCCCACTGTCCACTGTCCTCTCTCAGGACCCAGGAATAAAATTTATCCCCGATCAGTAGACAAGGAAACTGAAGCTCAGAGAGGTTCATGTAACGCCACTGAAACCAGACATCTAGGGAAGAGAGGTGGAGAGGTTCAAACTCCATCAAGAGCCAATATCTCTTGATGTTGCTGGCATCAATGTAGCAGGCACCAACAGCTGCTCCACGAGGACCACACTGGCAATGAAGCCCTATACGTACATCCATAGAAGGCTCTGGAGAGGATCTGGTACTTCATATTGTCACAGAGAAGTTTCAGGGGAGCCCTGCAGGTGGAGAAAGAGGGAGATGCTTAGAATAGATCTAAATACAGCCCAGATTTTCTGGAGAAGAGCACCGTGCATTATCTCTAGAGGACAGATTAAAATCAGCCAGTCAGGGGGACTGTAGGGAGGGCTGCTAGTACCTCTACCTGTATAGTATCATTGCCCCTTCTGCTCCCAGCACCCTGATTTTCCCTTGAGAAATCACTCTCTCCACAACTTTCTGCCTGCGTGGTTTGTATGCGGATAACTCTGCCCACTACAGGACCCAGGGTGGAGTCATAGTGATTGGGGCAGAGATGGTCATGTTACCCAACCTGAGCCAATGAGAATCAGCCGTGGGACTTTTGTTGCAATGACTAGGAATTCCACTTTTCTGCTTGGGTTTCTAAGCCCGTGGGATATAAGGCAGTGGTTGCTGGGAGTCACCTTTGCCACTGCATAGGAAGGGCTTGCCTGAGGATGGAACCATCACAGAGGCAAGCAGAGCCAAGAGCTGAAGAAGCAGAGATTCCTGTTTCAACATCTGTATCCAGCCATGCCTGAAGCTGCTGTGCCTCTGGATGTCTCAGTGATGCCAACGAATTTTCTTTTTTACTTGATCCAGTTTGAAGTGGGTTTCTATCACTTGCAGAAAGAGTTCTGATTTCCAAAGTGACCCAGCTGAACCAAGCTGAGCCAAATTGGGATTCAGAGTCTGGCTGAATGCCAAGTAGGTGATGTCTCAAAGCTTCTCCTTACGTGGGAATTTTGGGGAATTTTTTTGGCTGAAAGAGGTGAGAGGAGTCAGATTCTAGCATTGGTGGAGAAATCCAGGACTGTTGAAGGGAATGCTATACACTCTCCTAAAGGATAGAATGAAAGAATATCTGTGTATTTGTTCTCAGGACATCCCAAGAGACATCCAGAAAAACAGGCAGACTGGGGTGGGGCAGGAGGAGCATAGCTGAAGTCCTCCAGTTAGGCGCATTAAACAGTAAAGAGGGCCGGGCGTGGTGGCTCACACCTGTAACCCAAGCACTTTGGAGGCCAAGGCGGGCGGATCACCTGAGGTCGGGAGTTCAAGACCTGCCTGACTAACACGGTGAAACCTCGTCTTTATATAAAAAAAAAACAGTAAAGAGTCCCCCTTTGTGTAGTTAGGCGCATTAAACAGTAAAGAGTCCCCCTTTGTGCCCTCACATTGGTGAGGCTCAGACTTGCTCAGGTTACATGAGAACAGGATCACTTCAACAGCTTGCCCACTGTAGACCTGGCTTTCTGCAAGGTAGTGAGCTCTCCATCACTCCATGTGTGTAAGCAGATGTTGCAACAGGAGAGGGGGCAAAGGGTTATAGCAGCATTTCTCACTGGTCCATGGACCATCAGCCCAAGAGTTACTTGGAGTTTCTCCAACATGTGGATTCCTGGGCCCTGCACATACCTACTCAGCCAGGACCTCTAGGAAATAGTCCATGAACCAATATGTTTTGCCACTTGGCCCAGGTGATTCTGATGTACAGTAAGAAAATCTCGGCCAGACATGGTGGCTTATGCCTGTAATCCCAGCACTTTGGGAGGCTGAGGTGGGCGGATCACAAGGTCAGGAGTTTGAGACCAGCCCAGCCAATATGGTGGAAACCCCACCTCTACTAAAAAATACAAAAATTAGCTGGGTGTGGTGGTGCGTGCCTGTAGTCCAAGCTACTCGGGAAGCTGAGACAGGAGAACCACTGGAACCCGGGAGGTGGAGGTTGCAGTGAGCCAAGATCATGCCACTGCACTCCAGCCTGGGCAACAGAGCAAGACTCTGTCTCCACAACAATAACAACAACAAAAGAGAATCTCCAGGTCGGGCGCAGTGGCTCACATCTGTAATACCAGCACTTTGAGAGGACGAGGTAGGCAGATCACTTGAGGTCAGGAGTTCGAGATCAGCATGGTCAACATGGTGAAACCCTATCTCTACTAAAAATACAAAAATTAGCCAGGCATGGTGGCATGTGCCTGTAGTCCCAGCTACTTCAAAGGCTGAGGCAGGAGAATCACTTAAACCTAGGAGGCAGAGGTTGCAGTGAGCCAAGATCATGCCATTGCACTCCAGCCTGGGCCAACAGAGAGAGACTCTGTTTCCAAAAAGAAAAAGAAAAAAGGAAAAAAGAGAATCTCAGTAATATCAGTACTTCTCAAACTTTAAAGCATACACATGGTCTTGAGACCATGTTAAATACAGGTTCTGATTCAGGAGCTTTGGGATGAGAGACTGAGGACCTGCCCAGGTGCTGATGCTGGTTCACGGACCACATTCTGAGGAACCAGGAGTTGGATGGCTTCAAAAATTTGCTGCCGGCTCCCACCCTTTATATCCTATGGCTGATGACTGGACCACCCACTGAGACAGAAGCCCAGCAAGGACAAAAGGGTTCCATTCTCTCAGACCAGGCCAGGTTGTACCAGGCAGAAACAAAACCAGTCTCATGAATTGGCTGTATAGTTCCAAAGAGACAAAAGATCTACGGGCAAACAGGAGATGCGCTTGAGATTTAACTTTATACAGCAAGACAGTGTCATTTACTGAATAGTACCATGTGCAGGTGCCACACTGTGGCCACGTTAAACCATTACTTGAGTTGGTCCTTACCACAGGCATATAAAGTAAGAACAGGAATTTCCACAGTGTGGAGGAGCAAACTGGGAAGCGGTTGTCATTAAATAATATTTCTGGGATTATTCTGCCTTCCAGGTGTATGGTAGGGCTGCACTTACTGTCCCCTTGTTAACGGGGCCAATGGAGTGTGAGTGGATATGACATGTGCTGCTTTTGGGTAGAGCCTTTCCATTGTGGGTTCAAGCCCTTGCAGAGCTATCTTTCCCTGTCACTGTGACTGGCAACATTCAAGATGGTAGCTGCTCCATCAGCCAGGCCCTTTACTGTGGAAAAAACAGAGCCACCAGCTGACCCATGATAGAAACATGGCATGCATGATAAATAAACTTCTGTTGTAACAAAGCCACTGAGATTTTAGGAGTTTGTTTTTGCACCATAACCTTATTTAACCTGACTAGTACATGTAAGCTCCAACAGCTAGGATTTCACGTAGATCTGACTGACTCCTCTGAATTCAGTGCAGGGTGAGGTATGGCATCTACAGATCTCTGGTACATGCTTCAGCTCCCTCCATCTGCAGCCCAAGCCCCTCGTACCTCTCGTGGTGGCAGCCATTGGTTGAGCTACCATCAGCCGAGCCACTCTGTGAACAGGATGAACAGGAGGACTTCCGGGGACTGGGTTGCCATAGGGACGGGAGATTGCTCACAGAGACATCCATCAGATCCTGAGGGACTGTGGTGGATAGAAGTGGGGTGGCAGAAGAATCATCCTGGTTAAACCTATGTGGGTCACAGAAACATCACCCCAGAGCAAGCATCTCACCCACCCCAGCCAGCACAGAGATAAGAAAAGACCCTGAAGGTGACAGTAGGAAACAGCAGCCCCAATCACCCTTGTGTCTGCCTGATCCAGTGAAAGCCACCACCAAAATCTGGGGCCCTAGCAGATGGGCAGAGCTGATGATAGCCAAAGAGAGAAGATGAAGACACAGAGAGGCAACAGCCAAGGGAACAGGACCAATCCCAGAGCAGAAGGCCAAGCCTCGCCATGTTGTCACTTAGTCATGTTCACAGGATGCTGCAGGAGGGAAGAGGAGCCTGCTGCGTGATTCTGGAGAAGAGACAGGCCTCATGAGTGAGATGGAAGGGAGCCTGACTCAACATTATAAGGCAGGGCATTCAAGGGCAAGAGACCCAGTGAAGCCCCTGCTGATGAAGAGGACACCTGTGCTGTGGTTCTGAGGCTAAAGCTGCTCCACCAAGCAGGTAAACATATTAGCGACTCCCTAAAATCATGTGGGAGGCTTGTTAAAAAGCAATATGCCTGCCCCACACTCCTGGCCTACTCAACTAATCCTGGAGACAGAGCTCTCAAATCTGTATTTCTAAAGCAATTTTAATGCAGCAGGTACATTAGACAAACTCTGATTTCCTAACTTTTGGACACTGGTGATTCCTGACCAGTCACTCTCAGGATACAGCACTCATGGCTTCCTTTATTTATTTTTCTTTCTCAGCTGTGTAGAAGCTGCAGTGTCTACAAAACCGCATAACAAACATACTGGGGACATAAGCACTACAATTTTTATACTCAATTTCCTGGCCTCTCGGTAGTCCTAGACAGGCGTAAAAGCTTTATTTTTTTTAAAACAGGAATCCATAAAGTTTTTCTGTAAAGGGACAGCTAGTAAATATTTTAGTATTTGCAAGCCATTTGGTCTCAGTCATAAGCACTAGACTCTGCTTTAGTGCAAAAGTAGCCCTAAACAAAATGTAAAAAAGGAAGCATGCAAACGTTGTAATAAAACTTTATTTATAAATACTAAAATATGAATGTCTATCATTTTCATGTCACAAAATACTACTCTCCTTTTGGCTTTTTAAGATCATTTAAAATATGAAAAACCATTCTTAGCTCATAGGCTAATACAGAATACAGCTGAATTTAGCCCATGAATCTTAGTTTTGTAATCCCTGCTGTAGCAAATGAAGAGTTGCACACTTTTCCCCCCATATGTCATGGTCCCCACAGGACAACTGGTAATACCCTGACTCTTCCCTTGGGCCCCAAGGTAAGGGAGAGTTGTGGAACTGGTCCTCTTTCCATCAGAGCACTCAGTAGCTGACAAGGTCAGCCCCTACCCACTGACAGAAGAAGAAGCTGCCTATACGATGCAACCACCAAATATGGCTTGTTACACTATCCTTCCCCATGTAGCCTCACCCATGAGCTAGTCAAGAAAGTCCAATACGCCCCTGTAAAATGTTCTAGAAAAATAGCCCCTATAGTTTTTAGCCAATCTCAGGGATACACTGACCAGTTTAGCCCAAGTATGGCAACCATGCCTTCCTCCCTCCCAGCCTCTCACACTCACATCCATGCAGACATCACCAATTGATCACTTTGCTACTGAACCTACAACATCACAAGCTGCCTTCTGTAGGGTGGAGGCTGGACAGCAGGAGAGCATCAATCTCTCTGCCTCCATCTCCCTTGGGACCAGGACTCAAATGACAACATGGCAGAGGTGGCTGGCACCAGCCCCTGGGGAAGGGGAGATCCCAGGCATTACTGGGAAGCTGCTCCTTCAGGCTTGGCGTGGGGAGAGTAGCGTCCCATCTGGCTCGCTCCCACTGACTCCCTCTGGCCACCACGAGCATGGACCGGCCTGCAGGAACCATCATCCAGGCAGGGCCCACAGAGACGGGGGAAGTGCTGCCCAAGAGGCCGGGGGCAACTTGAGACACAAAACGAAAAGAACCAGTGAGGTGGGGGTTCTGCAGTGGGCAGGAAACAGAGACAGTGGGAAGAGCCAATTCCTGGGGGCTCCAACCCTCCCTTTGCCCAGCTCCACACCGCTTCCACATATCCTGTGTTCAATTAAAAGAAAAAAAAGCTGATTTTTATAAATTGCCTACTATTTGCTGAGTGTCAGGCTAGGCAGTTTGCGACCTGAGCAAACCTAAGGAAAGCAGTTATTGTCCTTCGCGACCCTTTAGGGATGCATCCTCCTTCCTCTATTTTTCAGAAGAAACAGGCTCAGAATGATGGCACAACTTAATTGTACAACTTAATCACCCAAAGCCCTGTCAGGTAGTAACAGACATACCTAGTCTTTTTGACTAAAGTCCCTCTCCTCTTTCCGCTAAAAACAGCTGTCCCTACTGAGTACAGTACTATCGTTATTCTCTTTTACATAAGATTAGAAAACAGGCATGGAGAGTTTAAGCAACATGCCCAAGACCACCCAGCTAATAAGTAGAAGAGCCAAGATCCCAACGAGGTACACATGGCCCACTGTAGCCCTGATCTCCCAGACTCAGTCTCCTGAGTGGCTGGGGCTACCGGCACACGCTGGCATGGCCAGCTAATGTTTTAAAATTTTTTGTAGAGATGGGGTTTCACCATGTTGCCCAGGCTGGTCTCGAATTCCTGGGCTCAAGCCATCCTCTGCCTCAGCCTCCCAAAGTGCTGGGATTACAGGCATGAGCCACTGTGCCTGGCCTGAGGACCTGACTCTGATCTTACTCTTTCTCCCTCAGCTGGTTCCCATAGATACTTACCCCTCCACACCATCTGTTCTCAACCAGGGCAATCCTGTCTATGTCGGGAGACACTTTGGGTTGCCATGCCTTGAGGATTCATTAGGTGCTACTGTCATCTAGCAGCTGGAGGCCAGGGGTGCTGCTCAACACCTTACGATACACAAGGTAACCCCCACACAAGGAATTATTCAGCCTTAAATGTCAACAGTGCTGAGGGTTAAGAAACCCCACACCAGACCAGCACTAACCAATAGAAACACAATCAAGGGGCCAGGCAGGGGCTCACGCCTGCAATCCCAGGACTTTGAAAGGCCGAGGCGAGTCAATTGTTGAGCCCAGGAATTCAAGTCCAGCCTGGGCAACACGGCAAAACCCCATCTCTACAAAAAAAATCCAAAAAAAAGTAGCCAGGTGTGGTGGCCTGTGCCTGTGGTTCCAGCTACCCAGGAGGCTAAGGTGGAAGGATCAATTGAGCCCAGGAGGTTGAGGCTGCACTGAGTCATGATCATGCCACTGCATTCCAGCCTGGGCAACAGAGCGAGACCCTGCCTCCAAAAAAAAAAAAAAAATTACAACTGAGCCACATATGTAATTTTTTTTTTTTTGAGACAGAGTCTCACTCTGTCACCAGGCTGGAGTACAGTGGCATGATATTGGCTCATTGCAATCTCCGCCTCCTGGATTCAAGTGATTCCCCTTCATCAGCCTCCAGAGTAGCTGGGATTACAAGCACATGCTACCACACCCAGCTAATTTTTTGTATTTTAGTAGAGACGGGGTTTCACCATGTTGGTCAGAATGGTCTCAATCTCCTGATCTCGTGATCCGCCTGCCTCAGCCTCCCAAAATGCTGGGATTACAGATGCGAGCCATTGCGCCCGGTGTAATTTAAAAATTTTAGTAGCCACATTGAAAGTTTAAAAGAATAGGTAAAATCAATTCCAACAATATATTTTGTCAAACTTAATCTATCCAAAGTGTTACTATTTTAACAAATCAATATAAAATTATTGAGACTTTTTTTTACAGTCTCAAAATCATGTGTGTGTTTTATACTTCCAGCACATCTCCATTCACCCTGGTGACATTTCAAGTGCTCAGGAGCCACATGTAGCACATGGCTACCCTGCTGGACAGTACAGAGACAATCTCAGAAGCAGAGGGATCTGAAAATGCCCTGATCTAATGTGAACTGTCTACATATTTTGGGACTTGTCTGTTCCTCCCCAGAGCACAAGGGGCAGGCAAAGAACCCAGTGGAGACAGGGCGGAAGGGACACTGAGAGGCAGTTTACAAACATCTATGGTCACACCTCCCCTCCCACAGGGTGAAATTCTTTTCTTATTATTTAAGGCACATTATCTGCAAATTTCTTCTGTTAAGAGCCTGAGAGTAAATACTTTCAACTTTGTGGGCCATATGATCTCTGTCACAATGATTCACCTCTGCTGCTGTGACACAAAAGCAGCCATAGACAATACACAAATGAATGGTGTGGCTGTGTTCCAATAAAACTTTATTTACAACAGCAGGTGAGTGGGCCAAATTTGGCCCATGGGAAGGGGCTTGTTGACTTCTGATTTAGGCACTACTCCAGAAAGGACGTCATACCTCTCAAAGATGGAAACTGTAAGATGACTGGTTTTGTTGAGCCTGTGTGGCTCAGGCCCCAGAAAATCAACCAAGAATGTGTTTACCATTTCCACGTGTGTTGAAGATGACCTTGATGATGAAGGCAGTGAAACCACAATGCCCTCTCCCTGCCAGTCAACATAATATGCATGGAGTGGTGGTTAGAGGCACAGGCTCTGGAGCCAGACCTCCTGCTTTCAAATCCCAGCCATGACAAGAATTGGTTGTGTGATCCTGGACCAGTCGCTTAACCCTTCTGTGCATCAATTTCCTCCCTGCAAAATGGGGGATGGTGATGACAATGGTACCTGCCTGGGAGGGCTATGGTGGGGACAGAATGAATTAAGATAGGGATGGCAGGACAGCAGACAGAATTGGGTCTAGCACACAGTGGCACTCAATACACAAGACCTACTGTTGCTCACCGAGCATCTGCCAAGCATCAGGCCCCATGCCAGGTCACCAGGTGTTTTAGGAATGATCTTGCTGATTCCTCAGAATATGATGCCGATGGGGAATGCTGTTACCCCATTCTACAGAGAAGGAAGTGAGGCCTGCAGAGGACAGGTCACTTAACCGCACTGCAGTGGCAGAGCTGAATACAGTGATGCATTCTTTGCTCTAAACCAATGGTTCTCAACCACAGGCAATTCTGCCACCCTCCAGAGGACACTTGGCAATACCTAGAGACATATTTGGTTGTCATAACTTAAAGCAAAGTAAGTCTGCTACTTGGCATCTAGTGGGTGCTCAGCATCCCACAATGCACAGGACCTCCCTCTATGACAAAGAATTATTTCATCCCCAATGTCAGAAGCCCTAAGGTCCGGATGTCCAGTTCTAGATAAACTGAATTAGTTGGGGGTTTCCTCAAAGGCAGACCAGGATCCAAGTGAAAGTTCCCAAGGCAGTCAGTAAGGGAGAGGCAAATGGAGACAAAGGAGGAAAAAGAGAGGGAGTAGAGGGTTAGTTGCCACGTAAGTTACCACTAGGGGTAACTGTGCTTAATCTCCCATGGAACCTCTGGAAGGCTGTGCAGAACATGCATGCCAGAGTTTGCCCCACAAAGGGGAGGGAGCCGGGACTAACTCCTATCAGCCATGAGCTGAGGGCTGCTCCAGGAAGGCGCTGGTTCCCTGATGCATCCAATATGCCGCATTCCTGGCCAGAAGGGACTCTGGTGGCCAGAGAAAACCCTCAGGCAAACAGATACTGAGGCAGGGAGCTGCAGCTGGCAGCTGAACAGCATGCACCAAATGGGAAATGCTGAGGATGTGGGTGCGCACAGCCGGTGTCTGCTCCACTGGCCTACATCAAGCCACAGGAGGAGGACATGGAGAATCTCCCAATAAATTAAACAGCCAGCACTCCGCCTAGCTCCTAGAGGGACTGTGCACGTTGCCCGTGGGATGAGAAGCTGTGGAGTTTCCTGGGAAGGCAGCTATGGGGATCTGGCCCTCTCTACTAATTGGCTCTCGAGTAGAGCACTTAATGAACGTTGGTCTTCACAGGGGTGGGAAGCCCAAGCTCTTGGGCAACAGAACAGAAGCTGCTCAGAATCCCAGGGGATTTCACCCTCACACATGGAGCCTTTTCAGCCTTGGGGCCCGCAACAGCCTTGGTGTCTGGCCAGGATTGTGGGCACCTGGTTCCATGGAGTGGCTGGGAGGCCCTGATCCAGGGCAGGAACAGACATGGTCATGAACATTTCAGGACACTCTGTAGCGGTTAAGGGATTCCAGTCTGGCCCAGGTGGATATCTGCTCTCAAGAGAGCCTGACTGCCCAGCACATGGCTACTTCAGCAAAGAGGGGCTCAGAGCCATTATCCATGGGACGGGAACATCAGGGAGACTGCAGGTTAAATAAAATGAAGTGAACAGAAAGAACCTACCACTCAATACTGATTTGTTTAACAGACGCCCACACAAGGCTTCATAAATGCCAGGCCCTCTTCTAAGTACTTTCCAAATCCTAATTCACTGAATACTCACAGCAGCCCCATAACAATGATGATCTTAGTAGTAAGAACTTTCATTTGCTATGCATCTGTGTCACGACAGGCACCGTGCAACCTGCTTGATGTTTATCCCCATCTCACGTGCCAGTGCCGAGTGCTCTGCTTCGCCTCTGCTGGCGTAGTTTGACTGTAACTTACTGAGGGTCTGCTGTGTGCAAGGCCTTACTCCTTACTTATTACTACATTGAATATATCTCATCATCTCACTGAATCCATATAACAAGATGAAGTAGGCCGGGTGCGGTGGCTCACGCCTGTAATCCCAGCACTTTGGGAGGCTGAGGCAGGTGGATCACAAGGTCAAGAAATTGAGACCATCCTGGCCAACACGGTGAAGCCCCGCCTCTACTAAAAATACAAAAATTAGCTGGGCGTGGTGGAGCACACCTGTAGTCCCAGCTACCCTGGAGGCTGAGGCAGGAGAATCACTTGAACTCGGGAGGTGGAGGCTGCAGTGAGCCGAGATCACGCACACCACTGTACTCCAGCCTGGGGACAGAGTGAGACTCTGTCTCAAAAAAACAAAACAAAACAAAAAACAAAACAAAGTGAAGTAGAATATTAACAACAACGTTTGAATGTTCTCTATGTGCAAAATGCCTTATCTCATTTTAAAAATATTTTAATTTGCATTTATTTTGAGATAGGGCCTCACTTTGTTGTCCAGGCAGGAGTGAAATGGCACAATCACGGCTTACTGCAGCCTCGACCTCCCCAGGCTCAGGTGATCCTCCCACCTCAGCCTCCCAAATAGCTGGGACCATGGATGCATGCCACCACACCTGGCTAATCTTTGTAGTTTTTGTAGAGACAGGGTTTCACCATGTTGCCCAGACTGGTCTTTAACTCCTGGGCTCAGGCAGTCCACCCACCTCAGCCTCCCAGGGTGCTGGGATTACGGGTGTGAGCCACCGTGCCCAGCCACCTTATCTCGTTTAATCCCCAGAATGACTCTATGAAACTGGTGCTATGAACATGCCCATTTTACAGATGAGGAAACTGAGGCACAGAGGGCTGAGGTGATTTGCCCGAGTTCAGCCAGGATTCCACAGCTTATGCCACTGACACTACCCCAGGCCACCTCTCCTAGTGGCATCTTTATTAGTCAAGTAGAGGGTGGTTACTTGTTCCCATTTGGGGGGAAACTGACGCTGCCAAGAAACCAACTTCCTGTTTCCAGATCCTCCTGTTAATCCCAGAATTCAGACCTGTCATCGTCTAGTTCCAAACACCTGTAGAGGATCAGTTAGCAGGTGACTCCCCGGGGCCCGGGTCAGGGCAGCTCACCAAATTCCGACTGCATGCCAGGGTAGATTATCCTGAACACGTAATCCGTGGCCTCGTCATCGTCTTTGTCTGAAGATGTGGACTCGGCAGAACTCTGAGGGCTTCGCTTGCGCAGTTTAGGAAACACTTTGCCCTGCAAGAACGAATCCCAAAGCAAGGTCCTTGGGACACATCTGTCCCCACAGCCTGTGCCGTCTGGGGGTATCAGTGGGAGTGCATGAGGCCACAAAGCCACATTAAGGGCACACAGGCAAAAACAACCACTCTCTGTGACCAGCCTCCACCCCAGCCTCCCTGGGTCCCCATGATCACTCACCTTCCCCCGCTGAGACCACAGTGGCGGGTCCAACTGCCCATGCGGGAGCAGCCCATTCTCCAGGCATGAGAGGAACTGCAGGAGGTGCCCACCCTTGGGGAAGCGGAAGGGCGGCCTCTGGATCCCGTCCTGGCTGACCAATACCACCGTCCCGCCGCTGTCCACTGCCACCACCACCAGCCAGAGAAGATCCAGTGGGAAGTCACTATGAGGCATGGTGACAGCCCCTCCCTGCAAACACATCCCCCAGCGGTGCCAAGCCAGACCCAGGGATCCTGCTCTAAGCTCTGGGAAAGGCCTGGGCAAAGGTCAGGCACAGTGTTTACCTCCCCTGAGTCTCCCTCATCTCACTCACCATCCATCTCTGACAGGAGACTACAGGACAAAGTTGAGAAGAGCAGAGTTGATCTCCCTGACATTAACCACCAAAGGAAAAAGATGCCCCCTAGCAACCTCCGCTCCTCAGGAATCCTCTACAAATCTACCTGACCTGTTTTTGTACAGAGGCCTATAGACTACCCCTGTCCCAGGGCAGTAGCTGACTCTGGCTAGCACGTAGTGAGCACTTACTGAATACAAGCACAGCATGTTAGAGGCACTGTCTTATTGAAATACTCACAATATCCCTAAGAGTCCTATCTATTATTGCCTATTTTACAAATGCTGAAACCAAAGCTCAGAGAGATTAAGTAACTTCCCCAATGTCACACAGCTGATCGGTGGCAGAGTCTGGGTCTGAATCCAGGTTCTTTCTAAAGCAGGATGGCCCTCTGCTTACTTGGACTGTACTTCCTTCTGTCTTTAAAGGAGTGCTGCAGTTATTGACCCCAGATCTTCAGAGCACTGACTTTGGAGTCACAAAAAGCTGGGTCCAGTCCCAGCTCTGGAGCTTCCAGGCTGTGTACCCTCATACTAAGCTGCTTCCTCTCCTCCAAAATGGAACTGATGTCACCCCTGTCACGGGGTGGTTGTGATGACTGAATAACAGGCGTGTGGGTGCTCAGAACTGTGCTTGGCACATTGTCAATGCTTAGTAAGTGTCAGCAGCTAACGCCATAGCCACAGATGGGTGTCATGCTGAGCCCTTAACATACATCATTTCATCTTCACAACTACCCCATGAGAGGGTGCTGTTATAATCCCATGTTACAGATAGGGAAACTGAGGCACAGAGCAGTGAGGTCGCTTGCCTAAGGTTGCACAGGTAATATGTGGTGTCCACCATATCACTGTCTCATGATGCTAATGAATAGGCAGGGGTGGAGACAGGCAGGGGATCCAAGAGGAACATACAGCCCCCTTCCTGTCCCCACGGTCCCTACCTTGCTGGTGGCAGTGCAGGTAGACAATCTCCTCCAAGCGGATGGTCATGGCATAGTCCCAGTAGACGCTGGAAGGGGAGGGAGGGTCAGGCTTGCAGGACTTCTGCCTACCCTGTTGTGGGGAGGGGCTCAGAGGCCAGCAGACCACACCCAGGAGCTCCGCCACCCTTCCCACCAGTTCCCCAGCATCTGGGTCCCAGCTGCCCAGACACTATCTCCCTTTCTTCTGGTCTCAGAAACCCAATTTCCCGAGGTTACCATCCTTCCCACCCCCAGTCCATATGGGAGGTGAGGTGGACTTCACCCACTCTCCACCCTGGGACTCCGGGAGTGGCCACCTGACCCAGGCCTGGCCAATCAGCCTGTCCTATTGCTCCAGCCACAGTGTTCAGTGCAGGACTGACTCCTGACTGGCAAAACCAATGAGATTGGATTATTAGATTTACATTTGAATGAGTGGGAGAGAGATGCCGCGTTCTGCCTGGAGAGCAGTGGTAAGGGCAGAAGTCTGAAGACGGAAGCAACCATGCCTGAGAAAGGTGCCAACAGACAGGAAGACGGAGCAGAGAGATGCAGAGTGCAGGTCCCTATCATTCAAGTCCCTGGATCCATCCATGCCTGAAGCTACTGCCCCTGGAGTGTCAGCTCACGTGGGCCAGTGCTTAAGTCAGCTTGAGTTTGGTTTTCACTAACTGGCATCTAAGAGTCTTGACTAACTCACATCCTAACTCCAGGCCACCATGTGTCCATGGGCAGGAGCTAGAATAGCCACTCAATAGCTTCACAGGTCCCCAGCAGTGTGACTTGAGGGTTTCTCTGAGCCTCAGTTTCCTCATCTATAAAATGAGGGCTAGAGTAACACCCCCCATAGTGTTGCTGTGAGGATTAAATAGAATCACATATTGGAAGGGCTCAGCACAGAGCTGATACACTAAAAAGTACATACCTGGGAAGTGGTCCCTGTGATTACTTATTTAAGTGTTTCCATTTCCAGCTCAAAGCCTTGCAGCTGTCCTGAAACAAATAGCTTTTCCCATCAGAACACACGGGAGGTGGAGACCACAGGAACCTGGGCTTTGCGGTGGCCACGGAAATGCGCCACTCAGGTCTCCTTCGGAAGACCTTGCTGAGGGGAGCAGTGCTGATTAACTTTAGAGGCCACGTTTGCACTGAAGCCATGCTCCCCTTAGGCCGCTCCCAGCCAGGACCTAGCATGCCGGGGTACTAGTGCCACCCGTTCCTGCGAGACAAGGAACTCCTCTCACAGTCAACGGTCCAGGAGACTTCCATTTGACCCGGCCATTCTTAGAGCTGTGCTGTATCTCAGACTCCTTCTGCCCAACCTTCCTTCCTTCCTCCCTCCTCTCCCTCCCTGCATGGCAGCCTGAAGGCTCTCCTCATCCACTCCTGCCCCTCCCTTAACCTGCACAGGTGTGTCCCCAGTAAACCTCTGCTGGTCCAACCCTGTCTTGGTGCCTACTTCTTGGAGGACCCAAACTAATATAGACTTCAAGGTCAGACAGTGTTCAAATCCCACTTCCACCAGAGACATTAGCCAGTTCTTACCCCTTTCTGGCCCTCAGTTTTCCCAGCTGTGAAGTGAGAAAAGTGGAAGAGGCTCAGAGAAACCCTCAAGTCACACTGCTGGGGGCCTTTTCTCTTTGAAAGCCCTTCCTGCCTTGGCCTGTACCAGAATCAGCCTCACCAGAGTTCATGGAAGTAAATGCCCTTCGAGGACAGTCGAGGACACAAGAGCAGCAGCCTCTGTTGAGCCCCTCGCATAGCCAGTCTAGCCAAGGTGTCCCTCCCTGGGCTCCCACAGTCCTGCGTGCCCAGCACACTGCATGGCAAGCACCTGTCTTCTCCTGATTCCCCAAATGATGCTGAACACCTGCAGCAGAGGGGCTCTGTTTCGTTCACTTCTCTGTGATGCTCAGAGAATGTTCACAGTGTATAGTGAATGCTGAGCACTGGAAATGCCCAGCGAATGAAGCCACCACCGGCCATCAGCAAGGAGCTCTGTAGCCACAGTCTCTTCGGACCCATGAAATTGACACCAACAGCCTCCATGACTGACAGCCCTGTCCAGGTGCCAGGCTCCCAGCTAAGGGTTTTCTATGCACTTCTGTGACATAAATTCTCCCTACGTGCTTATTCAGAGGCTCCCTTACTATTCCCATCTTACAGATAAATAATCTGAGACTCAAGGAAGTGGAGTTGATCATCCCAGGCTGCACAGCTAGGAAGGAGCAAGTGCTGAGTTTCTAGTTTTCTTTTGCATGTTTTAGCAGCTTTACTGAGGTATAATTTACACACTATAGAATTTACTCACTGTAAGGGTACAGTCTGATGCGTAAATGTGCAAATCTGGGCAACCATCATCACAAGGCAGTTTTAGAACATTTCAACCACCCCCAAAGATTCCTCTTGCCTGTTGGGAGTCAATCTTCCATCCCCACCCACAGCCCTAGGCAACTGACAATCTGCTTGCTGACTCTACAGATGTGCCTTTTTCTGGACATGTCATCTAAATGGAATCCTACAACAGGTGGCCTTTGCGGCTGGCTTTCACGTGGTATAATGCTTCTGAGGTTCATCCATGTTGTAATGTCCACCAGTGATTCAAATCCTTTTGTGGACAAATAATATTCTGTTGCATGGATGGACCACAAATGTCTACATCCACTCTCCAGTGGATGGACATCTGGGTTGCTTCCAGCCTTAGGCTATTACGAATAATGCTGTTATGAGCATTTGTGTGTTAGTTTTTGTGTGGGCATAAGTTTTCATTTCTCTTGGGTAGATCCCTGGGAGTGGAATTGCTGGGCCACATGATGAGGGGATGTTACAAGAAACTGCCAAACTGGTCCGTAAGTTGGTTGTCCCACCAGCAGGGTAGGAGGGTCCCACTGCTCTCCACACAGTAGGGTTGAGACTGGAGGCAAGTCCAGCCTGACTCCAGAACCCCAATATCCAGCTCTTTAGCTGGTAAGCGAGGATTGCAGCTGTGCAGGAGTGAGGCTGGCTATGAAAAGTAAAAATGGCTCCTGTACAAGGTCAGACAAAAACCTCCCCCACTCCATTGCTTTATGGTCCCCCAAGGGATGCTGGAGCTCCTGGGCAAACCCCTTCCCCACACACCAACCCCCGCATTTCTGATCCCTGCCTTTTATCTTCCATTGAGCCTCAGGTTCTAGTGAGAATAACAAGGAGAGACAGGGGAAAGGTTCACGGCCCAGGGCTAGGGACACCCCAGCTCCTGGGTAGTGACCTTGGAAGTTCTGATTCAGCCAGAACTCAGTATCAAAGCACCTACGAGGTGGCTGTTCACAAAGAGAACATGATGCAGAAACATGGGGTCCCCAAAGATCTGAGCTGGGGCAGGGAGGGCTTGGCAATCACTGGATCCAGTGCTTTTCCCGAAACACTAGCATCAGGTTTCTGGCCCACACAACCCTGGCTCAAGTCCAGGCAACAAACAGGCTCCTCAAGCTGTTAAAGCTTTGTCGTTGGGTCCAAGACACTTCAACGTTTGAGAAGTCCCTGCAGACCCCTTGCAAATGCCTTGAATCCTAAGGAGACCATCTCGCCCTACTTCCCTATTTAATAGAAAGGGAACCCTGAGACTCACTGAGGTGGAGTGACACACCCCAGGTCATTCAGCAAGGTGAGGGTGGAGCAAAGGCTGGGTCCCATAGCATACATTCATCCCTCTCCCTGCCCATTCATTGTCTTCCAGTAGAATGTAAGCTCTGAAAAGGTAAAGATTTTCCCCTCCTTTTCTACAACTGCTGTCTCCCTTGCATCTAGCACAGTGGCTGGCATGGAGCAGGTGCTTAGCAAACACCCAGTGAATGAATCCAGGTGGCCTGACTTCCCTGCTTCGTTTCACAAAGCTGATCTGAGCACCTACTATGTGCTACAAGCTGTGGCAGGGGCTGGGGATTCGATGCAAACAAGACAGGACCCTTGCCTTTAAGGCACTGAGCTCTCGAGGGTGAGACGGTGGGTATACAGGCACAGATCAACTATGTGACTGCAGTTTTCTAAATGCTACCAAGGAGATTCAGGGCTTGTGTGATCTGGACTCAGCAGGGAGGTCAAAGAAGGCTTTAAACCAAGGTTTAGGATAAAGAGGGTGAGATGAGGTTCCAGGCTCAGAGCACTCCCGGGACCCCTCCCTTATTCTTTTTTTTTTTTTTGAGATGGGGTGTCACTCTGTCACCCAGGCTGGAGTGCAGTGGTGTGATCTTGGCTCACTGCAACCTCCGCCTCCTGGATTCAGGTGATGCTCCTGCCTCAGCTCCCAAGTAGCTAGGACTACAGGCATGTGCCACCACACACAGCTAATTTTTTGTATTTTTAGTAGAGACTGGGTTTCACCCTGTTAGCCACGATGGTCTCGATCTCCTGACCTTGTGATTTATCCTCCCCAGCCTCCCAAAGTGCTAGGATTACAGGTGTGAGCCACTGCTCCTGGACCCCCTCCCTATTCTTCCATGACAGTCTCCTCTAGACTCTGGGAAGCCAAGATTAGAGGCTTGCTTGAAGCCAGAAGTTCAAGACCACCCTGGGCAACAAAACGGGACACCATCTCTATATAAAATAAAATAGAAATAAAAAAATAATAACCTTGTGAGGCCGAGATGGGCAGATCACTTGAGGTCAGGAGATTGAGACCAGTCTGGCCAACATGATGAAACCCCATCTCTACTGAAAATACAAAAATTAGCTGGGTGTGGTGGCAAGTCCTGTAATCCCAGCTACTTGGGAGGCTGAGGTGAGAGAATCACTTGAACCCAGGAGGTGGAGGTTGCAGTGAGCCAAGATTGAGCCACTACACTCCAGCCTGGGTGAGAAAGTGAAACTCTGTTTCAAAAAATAAAAGTAATTAAATAAAATTTAAATATTTACTGCAGGGTCTGGCTGGAGCTGAGTTATTGTGCCATCACGGGACAACTGTCTTGCCAACTGACCAGCTCTGAGGACAGATGGTGACTCCTGCACAGGAAGTGACCAGCTTAGAGAACACCTTTTTTTTTTTTTTTTTTGAGACAAAGTCTCACTCTGTAGCCCAGGCTGGAGTGCAGTGGCACGATCTCGGCTCACTGCAACCTCTGCCTCCTGGGTTCAAGCCAATTCTCCTGCCTGTCTCCTGAGTAGCTGTGATTACAGGCGTGCACCACCACACCTGGCTAATTTCTGTATTTTTAGTAGAGATGGGGTTTCACCATATTGGTCATCCTGGTCTCGAACCCCTGACCTCATGATCCATCCACTTCGGCCTCCCAAAGTGCCGGGATTACAGGTGTGAGCCACCACGCCCGGCCGAGAACACTTTTAATCACTCCAAAGTCTGACGTTAACCACACCAAGCCTTCACATTAAACAGAACACAATAATAGCCTTCTAGTGATGTTTCTTGAAAAGAGCCCTTATTTTCTTAGAGATGAACATTAAAATATTTACAGATGAAATCATATCATGTCTGCCTGTTGCTTCAGAATACTGGGGAGGAGGGAATGGGTTTGTGGCCGTGAGGGCAGGGTGATGGGTACCTGAGTTCTGTCTATCTTTAGGTTAAAAAATCTTCATTGTAAAAAGTTTTAGGAAAGCAATAAAATGTAAAAGAAAATTAAGATGAGATGTGGACTTAGAGCAGCAAAAACCACTGCTTCTCCTCCCCACCAGCAGCCGAGACTCCTCAACCTGAAATACTGGAACCAGCCACACCTCTGCACCATGGCTTTCTCTGTTCCTCCTGAAGTCTTCCCTAATTGGGCTGGAACCCAGGCATTGCAGCAGGGAATCCCCTGTCCCAGCACTTCTTTCAAGCGTGACTCTAAAGCCTTTGCTGGGTCTTATACATCCCAGGATTTCATGGGAGATGCAACCCTGGACCAGATACTCGCTAACACCTCCTGCTTTCCTTTTTTACTGAGTGATGGAAGGGAGGACAGAGACTGAAGAATATTTGCCATTTGCAGGCTTAGGAGAGGACTATAAAGATTTCTCCGTCTGGATGGTTTTGTCCAGGGCATTGCCAACTCCCATGCCCTAAGACTCTTCCAGCTGGTTTCCAGATTCTCCCAAGCCTTTGAGTTTCCCAGGAGGCCAGAGCTGCAGGGAGGCTGAGCCAAGAGGCCCTAACAGCCAGGCAGAGTAGCGGGCAGAAGCCGGGCGAGATGCAAGCCTCCCTTCCCCAGGGGAGGAACTTCCTTGTGCCAAGGGGAGTGGAGGGACCCACGGGACGCAGAGCAGACCCAGTGCCCTACCTCTTCTCATAGTCCAGGTCCCCCACAGACCCGTTCATCAGCTGGTTGGGCGTCCACTTCAAGGTCATGACATCAGCCGTCTGGTGCAGGGACAGGTACCCTGGCACAGCCTCCATGTCGTCCCTCTGCAGAGAGAGGAGGACTCAGGTCTAGCCATGGTGCTGGAGTCGCTGTGGACATAGGTCCCAGCCCATGTGACTCAAGTACACCTAATCGGAACTAAGAGATTGGGTTAATCTCTTCAAGGCCCTGGCCACTTGGAAGACGCTAAGCTTCCTTCCAGGTGGCCATGCTAAGCAAAGCCATTTGTAGCCAGCCTCCCAGGATGGGTTCTACATCATCCAGCTGTGAAAGCCTCCCACCCCCATCACTTTCACACTCATGACTTCCTCCTGAGCTCAAGCGTCCCTGACCCTAGGTTCCTTAAGAACCAGGAAGGAGGCCCTGCCCCACTGAAAATCACGCTTTTCAAAACAGAAGGCATTTATCTTGGCCAGGTTTAAGGGGGAAGAGTGGTAGACTGCCTGTGTGATGCTGGCAGGGTAGGCACGCGTTTATCCCTGCAGGGAAGCCCCCAAGTCCAGATTTTCTCTCTCTTTTTTTTTTTTTTTGTTTTTTTTAAGACGGAGTCTTGCTCTGTTGCAAAGGCTGGAGGGCAGTGGTGTGATAGCTCACCGAAATGTCTGCTTCCCAGGTTCAAGCAATTCTTCTGTCTCGGACCCCCAAGTAGCTGGGATTACAGGTACCCGCCACCACACCCAGCTAATTTTTGTATTTTTTTTTTTTTAGTAAAGATGAGGTTTTGCCATCTTGGCCAGGCTGGTCTCGAACTCCTAACGTCAGGTGATCCGCCCACCTTGGCCTACCAAAGTCCTAGGATTACAGGCGTGAGCCACCATGCCCCGCCAAGATTTTCTTGAAAAGCAACAACCAAATACTATCACAGGCTGGGCGCTGTGGCTCACACTTGTAATCCCAGAGGTTTGGAAGGCTGAGGTGGGAGAATTACCTGAGCTCAGGAGTTTTAGATCAGCCTGGTCAACATAGCAAGATCTCATCTCTACAAAAAATAATTTAAAAATTAGCCAGGCATGGTGGAACATACCTGTAATCCCAGTTACTCAGGAAGCTGAGGTGGGAGGATTGCTTGAGCCCAGGAGTTTGAGGCTGCAGTAAGCCATGATCACACCACTGCACTCCAGTCTGGGTGACAGTGAGACTGTGTCAAAAAAAAAAAAAAAAAAAGGCCAGGTGTGGTGGCTGACACCTGTAATCCCAGCACTTTGAGAGGCTGAGGCGGGCAGATCACCTGAGGTCAGAAGTTCGTGTTCATCTTGGCCAACATAGTGAAACCCCATCTCTACTAATAGTACGAAAATTGGCTGGGCATGGTGGCAGGTGCCTGTAATCCCAGTACTCAGGAGGCTCAGTCAGGAAAATCACTTGAACCTGGGAGGCAGAGTTTGCAGTGAGCTGCAATCACACTATTGCACCCCAGCCTGGGCAACAGAGCGAGACTCCATCTCAAAAAAAAAAAAAAAAAAAAAACCATCCCTGAGATGATGAGAGTGGACATTCTTGCAAGAAATGCTGTATTTCCTGTGCTGCTGGGTCAGGGGTCACCAAACATTTTGTGTAAAGGGACAAATACGGAATATTTTTTGTTTTTGTAAGCTACACAAGCTCAGCTGCAACCACTCAACTCTGCCAGCAAGGCCTGAAAGCAGTCATAGGTTGTAGCTGTGTTCCAATACAACTTGATTGGTAAAAACAAGTGGAGGCCCACATTTGGCCCACAGATGATTGCTAACTCCTTCTCTTGATGGAACAGAAAATGATGTTTGGAAAAATGCGGGCACTGATGACTCCTAAGTCAAAAAGTGATAGAGAAGATGGAACTCTGAAGAAGTCTGAAGACTATCTTAATGGATTTCAATGATATTTTCCCTTTGTGTTACTTGTAAAAGTGGTATAGATTAAAAAACAAAACTACATCCATATAAGTTTCAAAGGCCTCTTTCAAAAAGTATAAGCTAAAATTTCTAAGTAGCAAGAAAAAAATTGTATATAATCTAAATGGCATTTTGAATTGTTTGAGATTATGTTAACAAATGGTATATCTTAAATTAGTAATTAGTGTCTTGGCTTCTTAGATTTGTGGCAATAGGGTTTTGGACCCACTGTGAAACAGATACGGAGGCTTAGAGGGAAAAGTGACTTGCTCAACATCACCCAGTGATTAAAACTGTGACTGCAGAGATGAAGGGGCTGATGGTTTTCCCTTTGCTTTCTCCCGCTGAGCCCAAACACCACAATGACCATGCAACCAAATGGAACCGGGCAGGGGACAGCTGAAGGAGACACTGCATGAAGGCAGGAACCACATACGCCTCGCCTACACTCATCCATGGAGCCCAGACGCGTGATGGGGCAGAGAAGGTGACTGAGGGATGGCACCGACTCTGGCATCAGCTGGCCTGAATTCAAATTATAACTGTCTGCACCTTACTTCCCCTGTCCAGGCCTCAGTATTACCATCTGATAATACTGAGGCCTGTAAAAACAGTACCTGCCTCAAAGGGTCATTGGGAAGTTTAAGAGTTAATACAGTTGAAAACACTTTGCACAGTGCCTGACACATAGGAAGCATCGAGAAATACTGGCCATGAGAATGAAGATCTTGACATCATATGCACCCAGCACACAGCAGGTCCATGGAAATGTTTGCAGAAACCATGAGAAGACAGTGAACAGACAGAAGCCTGGGTATGCAGGTGAGTGAAGAGATGGATGAGAAAATAAAGGGACAGGTGGATGGATGGTTGGATGGACAGATGGATGGACGGATATATGAAATGTAAATATGAGTGGATGGATGAATGTAAAGATGGGTGGATGGATGGATGGGACAACGGGTGGATGGATGGATGGATGTAAGGACGGGTGGGTGTAAATATAGATGGATGACTAAATAAGTGTTGCCTGGGTGGATGTGTGCATGGGTGAGTGGACAGATGGAGAATGGACTGGCAACCGGGAGCCAGAGGGACTTCTTCCTCTATAGCCTGGAGTGAGACCCTCAGTGCAAGATCTGGGCCCAAGATAACCTCTCACCGGCTGAACCAGAACGTTGTTTTTGCCATAGAGCAGGGTGGCACGGGAGTTCTGATGCAGGGACTCCACGTAGTCGCGGGCAGAGAGAGATGGTCGGTCATCCATGCTGCCACTGGAATGCCTCTTCTGGATCTGGTAGGGCGTGAGGGGAGATAGAGGGATGAGGCCTGCAGTGACCCTGAGGGCTCCTACCCTGTTTCCTGCCCCCACGCGAGGTCCCTCCCACAGCCCCACCGTCCACCCCACTCACACAGAGGGCAGGACGCTTGGTGGGCGAGTCCTGCCGCACGTGGGAGCTGTGAATGCGGTGCCTCTGGACAAGTTCATCAGCCGAGGGATCGGTCCAGAAGTGATCTGCAGTCTTCATCTTGGTGTACTCTAGGGCACAGGGCCCCACTGAGGGGCACGTGGGGGCTGGGAACCCACTGTCGTGGAAAGTCCTCCCACTCACTGACCACCAGGTGGCTGCCCATCTCACTATCCTCCCCTCCAGCCAGCTAGGACAGTGCTGCGTTTCAATGGGTGAGGCTGGACAGGGGTGAGAGAGTCCCTGAGGAGGTGCCCCTGAGACTCAAGACCAAGAGTCTAGATGAAGCTCAGCGCACAGGACTACTTACCCAACAAAGACGCAAGGATGGGGCCATCCACAGGGTCCATCAGGAGAGCTTCCTTCTCATAGTATTTACTAGCAAGAGGAGAGAATATGCAGGTTTGGATGGAGACCAGCAGGGGACGTACAATCCACAGACCGGAGTTCAATCCCAAGTGTCATTCAGTTACCACCCAAAGCCTCAGCTGCCCCATCTGTAAAATGGGGATAATAATAATAATATAGTTCATAGGGCTGACAGAAAGACTTCTTTTTTGAGATAAGGTTTTTCTCTGTTGCCCAGGCTGGAGTACAGTGGCACAATCAAAGTACACTGTAACCTCAAACTCCTGGGCTCAAATGATCCTTCCACTTCAGCCCTGATCAGCTGGCTCTAGAGGCATGCACCACCACACCTGGCTAATTTTTTAATTTTTTGTAGAGACAGGGTCTCATTATGTTGCCAAGGTTAGTCCTAAATTCCTGGGCTCAAGTGATCCCCCCGTTTGGAGATCCAGAGCTTAGATTCTTGCAGTTTCTCTCCTGCCATGAGGCTCTGCACCTGTATTTCCTCCACCAGAAACACTTTGTTCCCCATCTCATCATCTGGCTGATGCCTCCATGATCTTCAAATGGGAGCTTAACGGTTGCAGCATCTGGGACACTTTCCCTGACCACCGGGAGAAAATGAAACACCACCACACCCCCTTGGAACACCCATCACATATAATCACCATGACCGTGTGCTGGTTTTCCTTGCAAGCACGTGAACTTCATGAGAAGAGGGACTTTTCTCTTCCCTTTCATGGAGATTTTCCTTGCAAAGGGGCAAAGAATAATAACAAAAGCATCCACTTTGTAAAGATGTGGTTAATCCAGCACTTTCATATTCTGAAAGATGGGGAGATTCTGAGATATTTCTCTCTTTCTCTCTCTCTCCCTTCCTGCCACCTCTTGGGGGCAGGAGAGGCATATTGGCCATGAGGTGTATCATAATAAATTTTGCCATGGCTCCTCACTGCTCTTGAGATGATGTACAAGCTCTATAACATGACAGGCATCACTACTGTATCCCTGACATCTAGGTTAGAGCCAGTACACAGCAGATGCTCATTAAATATTTGCTGGATGAATGAATGCATGGATTAATGCTTACCCAAGAGGGCTCATACTATAAAACTTTCACATCAGATTAAGCTAGTGGAGAAAATGTGAAAAGGCTCACCATGCATTTTCAAAATGCTGCATATTCACCAAATTCCTTTCTCACTTTTTGGGAGTATCAGGAATCTCCATGTCATTTACCAAAAGAGATAATAGACACGGAGAGGCTAAGCGATTCTCTAGGGCCACACAGTTATTGAGTGGAGTAATCCACAGGAGAAGGAAGAAACCCAGGATCCCTATGCTTCGAAGACCTTGTACTGCCATTAAGCTCATGAATCTTCCCTAGGTTCCAAGCATTTAATCACTTTCAAACTTAGTGGCTGTCAAGGAAAAAAAGAAAGCAGCTTGTGCCGGGGGTGCAATTCCCATAACGGCCAACAGGTGGAGGCAGAGCATGGTCAGGTGTTCGGTCTTTCCCTCTCACCTGCTGTTTTCCACAAGGTAATGCACGATTTTGTCCAGGACCTTCTCAAACAAGGCCGTGCGAATCCACAGATGCTTGATGGCAAGTGGGGACAAGTTGGGCAGCTTCGGCAGCTTCCGCACATTCTCCTGGAGGCCCTGGATCTGGTTTCTCCTTCAAGACCAATAAAGGAGGGGAATAGATACTCACAAGAGCAAATCCACAGGACCAATAGGCAAACGAGATTCTCTCGGGGAAATGAAGGAATGGCAGCTAAACACCAAGAGCCCACATTGCTGCTAGCAAGCTGGTCAGGAGTTGAAAAAATAATAATACCAGGTGAGTGTGCAGATGTGGTTAAACAGACACTTTCCTACACTGCCAATGGGCAAGCCAGATTCTCATACTGATATCCCCCCACCTCTAAAGGAGTGCTGGCCAAGAAGAGTCTTCAAGTATAGATCCTTCAGTGGCTCCCCAGTGCCCTTGGGAAGCAAGCTCTTCAACATGACAGGCAGAGAGCTCCAAGACCTTGCCCCACTCACCTCTCCAGCAATCTCCTTACCACTAACCCTTCTCACTCCATGATTCAGCCAGAGATATGTGCAGATGCCTGAGGCCACCATCATCTCATCTGAAGCCTTTCCCTGGGCTGCTGGTTCTTCCTGGTTCCCTCCCCACCCACTCCCAGGAGGACCCCTCTCATTCTTTAGGTCTCAGCGACGGCTTCACCTCCTACATATGGGAAGCCCTCTTGGACCAACCAAAGCTGGTCTGTGCTGTCAGCCTCTGCAGCTGAACTCCCTGCTCATTTTTCTTTCTTCCCCTCCACACCATGATCTTGAGGATATGAAACAGGCAACTCATTTTTTAAAAAATAAAGTACTTACTGAGAGGCTACCATGTGGCAAGTATGGGCCCACTTCATGTCTGTATCTCCAGGGCCCAGCACAGTGGCTGACGTATAGAGGAGGCTTAGTAAATGTTCATGAAGGAATGATTGCATATATGAATAAATGCATCTCTAATTCCTCCATTAGGCGGTCACTCCCAGTGTTGTGGAAGGCCCATGACAAATCCAACCCTTTAAGAAGTTATCTGCAAACACCTGGGAACTTAGCAGATGGACTGGAAGGTACCCAAAGACCAGCTGGCTGAGAAGTCACTCCAAATGGGAGTTGGCAGGGCCAAATCCTGGGCTCTGACCACCATACAGTTCTGGCCAGTAGCCCTGGGCAGGCAGGGCCTGAAAGCCAAGGAAAGGGCCATTCTCATCCAGTGAAGTGGAGTGACCACCACGGCAGAGACTGCAAACATCTGACATGCTTGTGTCTTCCCTGCCTTTGCCCTTGACAGATATGACCAATCAATCCATGTGCTTTTCCCCAGGACGCCCGATCACAGCTTCAAAATCACAGCACATTCCTCTGGGAAGCCACCAGCACCACATTTGTTGCCAGGAGTTGAAACCAAATTTGTCATCCCTGACCAGGCTGTAGACAGGGGCATTGGCTGTACAGTCAGGACCTCCCAGGGAATGGCTCTGGCTGAAGGTGCTCACATGCACACACTCCGTCCATGAGCCTCCCCGTAACACACACCACCAGCCACACGACGAGGGAGGGAAGCCACCTCTCCCCTTCAAAGGTTACTTTAATATGAGGCTTTTTTAAAACTTCTAATCAGTGTATTGGGATGTGATATAATATGCCTATTGATATGAGGCCCTTGCGTCATATCAGACAGTGATATGATGGGAAGCCACTTGATGGCAAGTGGGGACAAGGTGGGCAGCTTCCATGCGGACAGAGTCCATATTGGTTCCATCAAATTTTGGTTGCGCTGCATTTAGAACAGGCTGTGGCTCCCAGTAGGCACTCACTCAATCATTGTTTCTTGGGCATCTACTAGGTTCTAGACACTGTCCCAGATGCTTGTGACATAATGGGGAGAAACAGATCTAGTTGCCTGCTCTTGTGGAGTTCAGCGTCAAGTGGGACAGAAAACAATCAAATAAAGCTTGCATGAGTAACTACAGATGGCCAATCAATAACAACCGGGAGGAAAATAAACAGGGTGATACGGAAGAGAAGATGGGGTGAGGACTGGAATTTTCTGAGCTAACGTAAAGTCTGAATAATGACAAGAAAGCAGCTACAGACAATCAGATGGGTGAGCCTGGTGGAGGGTGTGGCACATGCAAAGACCCCAGGGTGGGAAAGAGTCTGGTGGGTTTAAGGAGCAGGATGGAGAGTGAAGAGAGTGACGGGGGGTGCGGGCTCTGTCGGGGCCCAGGGAGGACTGCGGACTATTCTCTGGGAAGCTGCTCCCACCTGCGCCCCATGCTTTGCACTCACGCGCTCTCGATCAGCTGCTCCAGGTCTTGCACCTTGCGGCTCAGATCCTCAGCCGGCGGAAAGCTCTTGCCCACTTTCATAAAGAGAGCTGCGATCTTGTTGCTGCGTAGGAAGCCGGCCGCCCGCCGCCGAAGCCCGTGCAGGACGCAAGCCTCCACAGCCGCTGCAGGGACATGGCAGTCAGCAGGCCCTGCCCTGCCCACACTTCCCAGCACCCAGCATGGCCCAGAGCTTCTGTCAGACACAGGAACCGTGGAGAGCCCTCTCGATCTTCTTACCTTCTGTCTTACCCCAGAGACAGGGAGCTCACACTTGTACAGGTACGTAATCAGTGTTTATTGAAAGCGACTACATAAGAAGTCCTTCTTACTAGGCAGCTGATGGGTGTCAGATAACTGTGAAGATTTACCTTTCCTAATTCTTGTGACAAAATTAAACGTAAGCCCTTTACATGAAATGTAAGCTCTAAAGAGCAGTGCTCTAGGGGGACAGAGCTTGACCAAGGTTATGTTATGTGCAAGGAGGAATATTGAGAAGTTTTGGTCCCATCACTGTTTCTGTTTTTTTGTTTTGAGTTACCAAATACTTTGTTTTGCATGAATGGTCAAATATTGCCTAATCTGCCCATGGATTTAAAATATTCCAGGACACAATCTCTTAGATATCTTATTTTTAACTTACATATGCAGTACTTTCTGTTTTTTTTGAGATGGAGTCTCGTTCTGTTGCCCAGGCTGGAGTGCAGTGGCATGATCTCAGCTCACTGCAACCTCCGCCTCCCCAGTTCAAACAATTCTCTGCCTCAGCCTCTCAAGTAGCTGGGATTACAGGCACGTGCCACCACGCCTGGCTAATTTTTTGTATTTTTAGTAGAGATGGAGTTTCACCATCTTGGCCATGCTGGTCTTGAACTCCTGACCTCGTGATCCACTCACCTTGGCCTCCCAAAATGAGGAGATTACAGGCGTGAGCCACCGCATCCGGTCCATATGCAGTGCTTTTCATTGGTGTATGTTGATGTAAGTTAACTTTCTATTCAGGCTTTGGAGACATTGTTTAATTCTTTCTGACAATGGCTTATAAGAAACAATGGAGAAAAGAAACCTCAAGGAGATTCTTTAGGCTTCATTTAGGGCCATCACACTTCTCCCACCCAAATATTTTGAATAGAGCTACAGAATTATTATAATATTTTATCACTTTTATTCCTCTAAGTCTTTAATTGGTAGGTATGCTATCAAGTCTTAACATGGACATGCATATGACTTTATTTGAAAATAAAAATATTCAGGAAAAAATAAAAAGCTGGGAATGCATATATGTATATATACACATACATATATGTATGTAATTTTATGTGTGCGTGTGTATGTGTGTGTAGCTTTATGTTTAAATAAAGACATCCCACTTGAAAAAATAAGATCTTCACTTTGGGAGGCAAAGAGAGGTTTGCTTGAACCTAGAAATTTAAGACCAGCCCTGACAACATAGCAAGACTCCATCTTTACAGAAAATTTAAACATTAGCCGGGCATGGCGGCACATACCTGTGGTCCCAGCTACTCGGGAAGCTGAAGTGGGAGGAATGCTTAAGCCCAGGAGGTTGAGGCTGCAGTGAGCTGTGACTGCACCACTGCACTCCACCCTGGGTAACAGAGTGAGACCCTGTCTCAAAAAAAAAAAAAAAAAAAAAAAAAGATCTTGCCCAAGGTCAATTAAAAGAAAGCAGCAGAGGTGGGTCCAGGTCTGCCTGGCAGAAAAGGGGATGAACTGAGGCCCGTGGCCTCCTGGGTCACAGTGTGTGCTCAGCATGCTGTGGGCCCTGTGGGGTGGTGCCCCCGCCATTTGGACAGCAGCTGATAGGCTGACCAGCTCTTCTAGCTCAGGCCTCTCCACAGGACCAAGATCACGGGAGGGGAATTAGAACATGTCCTTCATTATGAGACACTCCAATTATTAAATTAAAATCCAACTCCAACTTCTATGTACACACTGATTATCCTAACCCCAGGGATACTCAGAACACATCCCTAGCCATTCTCAAAGTACAGCAAGAGCCTGGCCATGGGGTTATTTCTGGAAGCTTGTGAGCTGAGCTGGTTCAAGGAGACATGGCTGAGTCACGCCCTGAGCCCTGGGCCTGCATCCTTTGCTGAGCCAGATGGACGCCACCCTTCAGGATGTGTCAAGGGCTCGTAGTTCCCTTTTTTAAAAAAGTCCCCATCTACCCTCTCCCTTTCCTAGCAGTAGCCACAGGCAGAGTGAGGGACAGGAGCCCATTCATCAGATGCAAGACAGCCTGTCACTTGGAGCGTGGTCGGTGTGAACATTGCCCAGGGGGAGGGAAGACAACCCCTACAGTGTTAACCACGCTGACCCCTTCATGGGGCAAATAAGTTATTTTTAATTGTTTCTCTACACTGTTCTGTATTTTCAAATTCTCCAATGGAATCTCCCACCCAGAATCCAAAAATAACTTCAGAGTTATAAAGCAAAACATTGGCTCAAAGACGCCACTTCCCTGAGGCAGCCCACGGAGAAAGAAGCCACTTTCCCAGGCCACAGACTCACCACAGAAGGAGATGATGTGGCTGCTGTCTTCGTGGACAAACTTGCGTGTCACAGCCTCCTCCATGATCTGCTTCACCTGGAAGGCAGAGGCGGCCGGAGGGGAAGGGGTCCAAGGTGACCAAGGTAACCTGGGTGTAGGTGCCCCAAAAGAGCTGCATTGCTCCCCACAAGGCTTTTTGGGCTGTTTGGGATGTTTTCATAGCTGCTTTCCTTCCCACCTCCTCGCCTTGTCTTCTGTAGGTCTGAGGACTGTCACAGCCACACGCTTCCCATTTTATCAATTATTTGTTCAGGTTCTTTGCACAGCAGGCTCTTGCTTCTCTCAGGTGTCACACAAAAACGTCATCTCCTTTCCTGACCACATTGTCTAAGGCATCCCCCTCCCCAATCCCGTCCCTTATTTTAGTTCCTATAGGGCACTCACCACTATTCCCATTCTTTTTATTTATTTGTTTATTGAGACAGAGTTTCACTCTTGTTGTCCAGGCTGGAGTGCAATGGCACAATCTCAGCTCACTGCAACCTCTGCCTCCCAGGTTCAAGCAGTTCTCCTGCCTCAGCCTCACGAGTAGCTGGGATTACAGACATGCACCACCACGCCCGGCAATTTTGCATTTTTAATAGAGACAGGGTTTCTCCATGTTGGTCAGGCTGGTCTCGAACTCCTGATCGCAGGTGATCCACCCACTGCGGCTTCCCAAAGTGCTGGGATGACAGGCGTGAGCCACCACATCCGGCCTCCTTCTTTTTGTTTGTTTTTTTGAGACAAAGTCTCATTCTTGCAGGCTGGAGTGCAGTGGCATGATCTTGGCTCACTGCAACCTCCACCTCCCAGGTTTAAGTCATTCTCCTGCCTCCGCCTACCGAGTAGCTGGGATTACAGGCGCATGCTACCACATCTGGCTGATTTTTCTATTTTAAGTAGAGACGGGGTTTCAACATGTTGGCCAGGCTGGTTTTGAGTGATCATCCCGCCTTGGCCTCCCAAAGTGCTGGGATTACAGGTGTGAGCCGCTGCGCCCGACCTACTACTATTCCCATTCTATTTGTTGATTTGTTGACTATCTGTCTCTCTCTTCTAGAATTTAAGTTCCACAAGGGCAGAAACTTCATCTGCCCCATTCACTGCTGAATATGCACAACCTAGAACAGTGCCTGGCACAGAGCAGACACTCAATCTACATCTTCTAAATGACTGAATGAATAAATGAATCCGTGTATGAATGAATAAATGAGATATATAAAGGAATCAGGAGGATGCAGGATAAAAAACCTGCCCTGCAATCAAGTAGACCTGAGTTCAGATGCCTGCCTGGACACCTCCCAAGTGAGTTTCTGATCTTATTTTGGGAAACAGATGCTTAGCAAAGTAAAGGCACTTGCCCCGGGAGGCAGCGCTGGCTGTCACAGGTTCCAGCTCAGGACAGACACCTAGGCTGTGTGCTGTTCCCAGTGAGCTGAGCTGATTCAAGGAGACATGGCTGAGTCACACCCTGAGCCCTGGGCCACTTGCTCAACAGCTCTCACCTGAGTGCCTCTAATGTGCCAGGCATGGGGACACAGTGCGAAAGGGCAGCTGTGCCTCTGCTCTTGGCGTCGATCCTCTGGCAGCCTGAACACCCTTCTTTTCCACTGGATTTTGGGTCCAATTCTGCTCAGAGTCATTGTGGGATTTAAGCAAAGACCGTCTCCTCTCTGGGCCTCAGTTTCCCCACTTTGAGGTTGAGGAGGTTGGAAAAGACAATCCCAAAGGCCTGTTCCAGCTCTGCATCACCCTGAGGGTTCTGACGTTGGGGTAAACAAAGCAAAGTTCTGAGTTACTCCCACCCAATGGGTCTCCACACCCTTTCCCACTGTCCTGTGGCCCATCCAGATTCTACTATGTCAGCATGTTCATGCATCCATCTGAGAGCTGTCCTAGGCCCTCCCTGCCCCCTCTCCCTGCCTTCTGGTTACCTCCTGGAGATGAACACAGAGTTCGGTGCATCCCTGTCCACCTTCTCTGCAGAAACACATGGCAGTGTCCCCCACAGAGCTGGCTCAGCATCCTTACCCAACACAACCAAGTCAGCATCAGCACTATGAACAGCTTCCGACCTCCGTGCTCCACCAACTCCAAGCTGGGGGTTGCCTGCAGCCTTTCTATGCCTGAAAACTATCTAGGGAGGCCCAGGAAATTGTCTTATGGAGGCAAACTGGCCCACCCAAGGTCACGTAGTAAGAAGGAGCAGAGCAGAAATTCAAACTTATCTTGTTTTTTTTAATTCCCATCGTGGCTCCCAATGCCTATCTTGGCTCCTCCCACTATTAGCTGTGTTTCCTCAGGCAAATCATGTCACTTCTCTGAACTCTAGTTTTCTCCTTGGTTAAAAAGGTTATAGAAATAGCACCAGCCTCAAGGCGCTTGGGAAGACTGCATAAGATAATGATCATCACGTGCAGAGCACAGGGCCTGGCACGCTGTGTGCTCCAATAAATGTCGGCTGCATGCAGGTCATCACCTCTGCCTGAAACCTTACCTGGCCCCGCTGTCACTGTTATTTTGGCCCTGGCTGGAAGGTTTCCTGTTCAGGACATCAAATTCCCCTGCTTGGGTTCCTAGAGAAGCTGCTTTTGAAACACCCATCAGATGTATAACATTTGGTCAGCAACTCATTTTCCCTGCCAGGCTCTGATTGCCATGGGGGTAAGCATTCTGTGTTTCCTTGCTTTACGGCTATGGTGCCAACAACTACCTCGAGTTCCAGCACGTGGTATTTGCTCAATAAAGTTCTCTTTGAAAAATGAATGGCTCCAAGAATCATGATTGATCTCAGTCTTTGGTAGAATATTTTATTTGAAAAAAGAACATTTTCTTATAACCATAGTTGTAGATAATGGAGAGTAACATTATTATCCCTATTTGTCAAGGGAGGAAACAGAGGCCCAGAGAGGTGATGTAATCTGCCTGGGGTCACACAGCTGGCGAGGAGTGGATTCAGGGCTTGGACCCAGGTTTGTCTGACTCCAGGGGCTGAGCTCCTTCTACAACATGTCATGAAGCCCATGTGGTCTCAGAGCGTTTGCACACCTCTCTCCCCTCTGCAGGAATCTGTCTCCTTCTTTTCTTTGCTCCTCTAAGGCAGGACATGGTGATGCTGAGAAACTGCCAGAAGACGGCGGCCAAGCACCCAGACCCTGATGACATTTGGGAATATAGCAGTAGAGGGAGTGAGTTCAGGCTCAGTCGTAGATGGTAGAGGACTGTCAGGGAGGCATTGAGGGTGGGGAGTTCAGGCAACTGGGTCAGGAGCACTTTCAGGAAAGTACATGGTTAATTAAGAACTGAGAATTTGGGGGACAGACAGACCTGGGTTCAAATCCTGGATGAGCCATTTATCAGACCTTGGGCAAATTCCTTTACCTCCTTAGGATAATGGTACCAACTTCTAAAGATTCCGTCAAACATGCTGGCTGTACCTTCAAAATGTCCTCTGATTCCAACCGTTTCTCAGCCTCCCACTACCACCTCCCCGGTCCAAGTCACCATCACCTCTCCCCAGAATCAATGCTGTAGACTCTTACTGGTCTCCCTGTATCCACTTCTAAGAAGCTCAGTTTAATGCAGCCAGAAGGATCTCGTTAAAAGGTAAATCAATAGAAACCAGATGTAGTATCAAGGAAACAGAGGCCTTGAGCAACGCTGCAAACCAACAATTGGACTTAACAGACATGTACAGACACTCCACTCACTAACAGCAGGATGCCCACTTTTCTCAAGTGTACATGGAACATCCTCCAGGAGAGAGAATATATTAGGATGCAAAACTAGTCATTGTAACTTCTAAAAAATGAAAGCATACGAGGCATCTTTCTCATTCACAATGGAATGAAACAAAAAATCAACAGCAGAAGGAAAACTAGAAAATCCACAAAAATGAATCTTAACGTACTCTTAACCAATGAGTCAAAGAACAAATCTCAAGGGAAATTAGAAAATGTATTGAGTTAAATGAAAACAAAAACGCAACATGGCCAAAGCTATAGGATGCCATAAAAGCAGTATTAGGAAGGAACTTACAGCTGAAAATGCTTACATTAAAGTAAGAAAGATCTCAAAGAAACAAGTTACCGGCACACCTTAACGAACCAGAGAAAGAAGAACAAACTAAATCCAAAGCTAGCAGAGAGAAGGAAATATTAAAAATTAGACTGGGCAAGGTGGCTCATACCTGTAATCCCAGCAATTTGGGAGGCTGAGGCAGGTGGATCACCAGAGGTCAGCAGTTCAAGACCAGCCTGACCAACATGGTGAAACCCCATCTCTACTAAAATACAAAAATTAGCCGGGCATGATAGTGAATGCCTGTAATCCCAGCTACTCTGGAGATAGGCGGGAGAATCAGTAGAGAGGTTCTGGCAGTGATCTTGGCAGTGAGCCGAGATTGTACCACTGCACTTCAGTCCAGGTGACAGAGCGAGACCTCATCTCAAAAAAATAAGTAGATAATTAATTAATTAGAAAGTAAAGATTAGAGCAGCCATAAATGATACAGAATTAAAAAACAGAGAAAATTAACAAAACCAAGAGATGGTTTGTCCAAAAGATCAACAAAATTGACAAACCGTTGGCTAGATTGACTAAAAAAAAAAAAAAAAGAGGATTCTCAAAATTAAAATCAGAAATGAAAGTGAGGACATAACAGATGCCACAGAAAAAAGCATTATCAGGGAATACTATAAACAAATGGATGCCAACAAATTGGATAACCTAGATAAGATGAATAAATTCTTAGAAACACACAATCTACAAACCAAATCAGGAAGAAATAGAAAATCTTAACAGACATATTGTAGCAGGGAGACAGAATCAGTAAGCTAAAAACCTTCCAATAATGAAAAGCCCAGGACCACAAGGCTTCACTGCTGAATTCTACCAAACATTAAAAGAAGTGAACCAATTCTTCTCAAATTCTTCCAAAAATATTAAAAAGGCAGGAACACTTGCAAACTCATTTTATAAGGTCAGGACTACCTTGAAACCAAAGTCAGTCAAGGATACAAAAAAAACTATAGACCAATATCTATGATGAATATGCATGCAAGAATTGTCAACAAAATACTAGAAAACAGAATTCAACAGCATATTAAAACGATTATGAGCCAGACTTGGTGGCTCTCGCCTGTAATCCCAGCACTTTGGGAGGCCGAGGCGGGCGGACCACAAGGTCAGGAGATTGAGACCGTCCTGGTTAACACTCTGTGAAACCTTATCTCTACTAAAAATCCAAAAAAAAATAAAAAATAAAAAACTAGCTAGGCGTAGTGGCACATGCCTATAGTCCTAGCTACTCGGGAGGCTGAGGCAGGAGAATCGCTGGAATCCAGGAGGCAGAGGTTGCAGTGAGTTGAGATTGTGCCACTGCACTCCAGCTTGGGTAACAGAGCAAGATTCCATCTCAAAAAAAAAATAAAAGGATTATGGTCGGGCACTGTGCAGTGGCTCATGCCTGTAATCCCAGCACTTTCGGAGACTGAGGTCAAAGGTTCACTTGAGCTCAGGAGTTTGAGACCAGCCTGGACAACATAGTGAAATCCCACTTCTACAAAAAAAAAAAAAAAAAAAAAAAAAGCCAGGCATGGTGGCATGCACCTGCAATCCCAGCTACTTGAGAGGCTGAGGTGGGAGGACAGCCTGGCCCAGAAGGTTGAGGCAGCAGTGAGCCGTGATCACACCACTACACTCCAGCCTGGGCAAAAGAGCAAGACTCTGTCTCAAAATAAAAACAAGACAAATAAATGGAAAGGCATCCTCTGTTCATGGTTTAGAAGGCTTTATGTTGCTAAAAATGTTGATATTACAAAGTAATTGACAGACTCAATGAAATTTCTATCAAAATCCCAATGGTGGTTTTTTTTTTTTTTTCAGAAACATAAATATCTATCCTAAAATTAGTATCAAGAAACATTTCATGGAACCCTCAATGCCAAACAATCTTGAAAAATCTTCAAAATGAAGAACAAAGTAATAAATAAACAAATAAATAAATAAATAAAATTTAGACAAATGGAATAGAGAGCCCAGAACTAAAACCTCACATATATAATCAAATGATTTTGTCAAGGGGGCCATGCCCACTCAAAGGGGAGAGTGAAACTGACCCAATTGCCCCATAAACTCTTCTTTTTGATAAACATAGAAACTGACCCTTGCAGTCTTAAAAAGCTTGAGGCTTGTATTTATCTGAGTTCCTTCCTCAGAGAAGGTCCTTCAGGCCTCTCAAAAAAAGTATCAAAGAACTGAAACTCACCACATCAGACAGTGGGGGGACCCCCTCATTCCCCATGATTGCTTCCCTGTCACTCCTAGTTCTTGCTTTCTTACAACACATTATTGCATTTCTTCTCGGCTATATAAATGCCTAGTTTTAGTCACTCGGAGATGGATTTGAGACTGAGCTCCCATCTCTTTAGCTGCAGCACCTGATTAAATCTTCCTTGAAAATACTTGTCATCTCAGTGATTAACTTTCTGTGC
Source organism: Aotus nancymaae (assembly GCF_030222135.1). NCBI lineage: Eukaryota > Metazoa > Chordata > Mammalia > Primates > Aotidae > Aotus > Aotus nancymaae. The sequence continues at coordinate 39,610 of NW_026988491.1, read as the reverse complement.
AGTCAGCAGCAGGACCTAGACCAAACCCCTGGTATTTCAGTAACAAAAGGATAGTCTTTTCAACAAATGGTGTTGGGAAAACTGGATAGCTACATACAAAAGAATAAAATTGGACCCTTACCTTACCCCACATATAGAAATTAATGTAAAATGGACCAAAGACTTAAATACAAGCTAAAACCATAAAGATCCTGTAAGAAAACAGGGGGAAAGCTTCATGGCATTGGATTTGACAATGATTTCTTGGATACGACACCAAATGCAGGAGCAACAACAGTAAAAATAGATAAATTGGACAGTAAAGTTAAAACCTTTTGTGCATCAAAGGACACAATAAACAGAATGGAAAAGGCAACCCATGGAATACAAGAAAATATCTGCAAATCATATATGTGATAAAGGGTTAATGTCCAGACTATATGAAGAACTGCAACTCAACAACAACAAGCAACTGAATTCAAAAATGGACAAAGGACTTGAATAGGCATTTCTCTGAAGAAGCCATACAAATGACCAACAAGCACATGAAAAGATGCTCAATGTGATTAATCATTAGGGAAATGCAAATCATAACCACAGTGAGATACCACTCACACCTATCAGGAGGCTGCTATGAAATGTTGGTGGGGATATGGAGCAACTGGAACCCTTGTGCGATGATCAGAAGGAGAAATGGTGGAGCTGCTGCAGAAAACAGTATGGTGGTTCTTCAAAAGATTAACCATACAATTAGCATATGATCCAGTTATTCCACTTCTGGGCATACACTCAAAACAAATGAAGGCAAAGTCTCAAAGCCAAATTTGTACACCCATGTTCACAGCAGTATTATACACAGTAGCCACAGGGTGGAAGCGACCCAAGTGTCCATCGATGGCTGAAAAGGATAGACGAAATGTGGTCTACACACACAATGGAATACTATCCAGCCTTAAAAAGGAAGGAAATCCTGACACATGCTAAAACATGAATGAATCTTGAGGACATTGTGCTAAGTGAAATAATAGAGACACAAAAGAAGAAATACTTCATGATTCCACTTATATGAGGTACTTAGAGTTGTCAAATTTAAAAGAGAAAGAAAGGAGAATGGCAGTTGCTGGGTGGCTGGGGAGAGAAGAAATGGGGAGGTATTATTTAATGGGTGTAGAGTTTATCTTTCAAAAAGAGATTTGGAGGTTGGCACACAGAATGTAAATGTACTCAACATTGAACAGTATATTTAAAAATGGTTAAGAAGGTAAATTTTAAATTATGTATATTTTACCATTTTAAAATGTGCATATGTTATGTGTTCACATAGTATAAATAAATGAATATCTTTCAGTTAAAGAAAGTTCCATCAAACCATGTTCCTCCTCTGCCCAGAACTTTTCCGTGGCACCCATCTCACCCAGAGTGACAACCCAAGTCCTCACCACCTCCCTCAGGGAGGGCCCTCTGCTGATCTCCCAAGCCCCTCTCCCCCATCCCAACCCTTACTCTACATACACAGGCTTCCTTGATGTTTGCCCATCTCATGTCCTTTGCAATTTCTGTTCCCTTCGCCTGGAACGCTCTTTCCCCAGAAACCTCAACTCTTTCTTCAAATGTCACCTTCCCTGACCATCCTATTTAAAATTGCAACTCCCCGACCCCCACCCAACTTGATACCCTACATACCCCTTTTTCTACCTTTTTTCTCTCCATAGTCCTTCATGATTTTGCTTATTTGCCTCATTCCCTAACTCTCTGATTTAGTGGCCTCCACACTCTACGAGGTCAGGAATTCATCTCTGCCATCTGGTGCTCTATTCCCAAGACCAAGCAGAGTGCCTGGCACAGAGCAGCATTCAACATCTATCTGTTGAATGAATGCCCTGATGGGGAGGTTTAGATGAGGCGATGCGGGTAAAGCTTTTAGCACAGGGCCTGGTATACAGTGTGTGCTCAATAATCCGTAGCATTTGAATAATGATGACAGAGACACCCCTGCTTCCCTGGACCAAGTTACATCTGGACTGTGCATCCCACCTCCCTGCTCATCAGGCGTGTTTATGCAGGTAAAAATCAGGTTAAGAAAAAAATAACAAAATTTTGCAGGGGGAAACCCCACCACCAAGGGCAGTATGGAGCAGGTATGAAAAGGAGTTTTGCCTAGGATGTGAGGAGGGGGAGGAGGCAACAGGCAGGTTGAACGCAGAGAAGAACTAGTATGTCTTGAGTGAGTTGCAGTTTGTAAAGCTCTCTCCCGCCTGCCTTGCCTCACAACTTCAGGTGAATACAATCCCCGCCAGCAGAGGAGGCAGTTGAGACTCAGAGGGCAGGGGACATTCCTCTAAATCAGCACAGCCAGGAAGGTCCAGGGCCAGGCCTGACACTCAAGACTTTAGACTACAAAGCAGAGGACCAAGGGTTGGCAACCCTTTTCTGTAAAGGTCCAGAGAGTAAAAAATTTCTGCTTTGTTGGTAACATGGTCTCCATGTTAATTATTCAACTCTGCCCTTGTAGTATGAAAGCAGCTACATATTCATTCATGTATTTAAATGAATGGGCATGGCTGTGTCCCAATAAAACTTTATTCACAAAAACCAGTGGAGGGCTGGATTTGGCCTGAGGACCAACACTGCACAAGAACATTTGGCTCCACCAGGCTGGTCTACTTCGCAGCTCCAGCCAAGAGAACTGCCCCTCTATCCCGATGACCCAGACAGCATACTTAGGTGGTCTGCAGTCTGGGACAGCTCTCGGGGTCAGTGCCGATATGACTGACAACTCCCATGCACTGTGGCTGGCCCTCTCTTAAGGTTGTAGCCATCCTGCCAACATCCTCCTGTTCCTTGGAGGCAGCCATCTGCTGTCACCTCCACAGTGGCTCTGACGTAGGAGCCCGGCCACCTGTCTGTGTTCTCCCTCATGGTGAACACAGAGGCTACCAGGCTCCATCTGTTCCTTCCACAAAAGGAAGCCATGAGCTTCCTCAGGACATGTGGCAAACCCCTGGCTTTCTCCAGAGCACACGGTGGGAGGGTGGGAGGGGGAGGTGCCAGCTCTGGAAAGTTCTAGCTCTGTCACCAACAAGCAGATGCCTTCAAGCAGGCAGCACCCCTCAGGGTCTCCCCACTTATTCCTCGGGTCTCAAAGACATGCCCACCTCCCACTGTCTAGGATGCCTTCATCCTCCCTTCTTTTCCTGTGTCGTGCCTCTTCCACCCTCAGAAATCTGATCACGCAAAATGTCACCTCCCCCCCTGCCATGCGCTTAACTGTGTCACTTTCACCTCGACTGCATATGTGGAAATCTTAACTCTACTGTCTCAGAATGGGCTGTCTTTGGAGATCAGGCCTTGACAGAGGCGACTAAGTCAAAATGAGGTCATTTGGGTGGGTCCTAATCCAATATGAATGTAAGTGTCCTTATAAGAAGAGGAAATTGGGGCTGGGCACGGTGGCTCACAACTGTAATCCCAGCACTTTGGCAGGGCGAGGCAAGCAGATCATGAGGTCAGGAGATCAAGACCATCCTGGCCAACATGGTGAAACCCCATCTCTACTAAAGTACAAAAAATTAGCCAGGCATGGTGGCATGCACCTGTAGTCCCAGCTACTTGGGAGGCTGAGGCAGGGGAATAGCTTGAACCCGGGATTGCAGTGAGCTGAGATCAAGCCACCACACTCCACCCTGGCAACAGAACAAGACTTCATCTCAAAAAAAAAAAAAAAAAAAAAGAAGAGGAAGTCGGGGCTGGGTGCAGTGGCTCACATCTGTAATCCCAGCACTTTGGGAGGCTGAGGCAAGCAGATCACCAGGTCAGGAGTTCCAGACTAGCCTGACCGACATGGCGAAACCCACCTGTACTAAAAATACAAAATTAGTACATGGTGGCATGTGCCTGTAATCCTAGCTACTTGGGAGTCCGAGACAGGAGAATCACTTGAACCCGGGAGGTGGAGTTTGCAGTGAGCCGAGACTGTACCACTGCACTCCAGCCTAGGTAACAGGGCAAGACTCTGTCTCAAAAAAAAAAAAAAAAAAAAAAAAGAGTAAATTGGCCAGGTGCAGTGGTTCAGCACTTTGGGAGGCCAAGGTGGATGGATCACCTGGGGTCAGGAGTTCTGGACCAGCCTGGCCAACATGGTGAAAACCTGTCTCTACTAAAAATACAAAAATTAGCCAGGTATGGTGGGAGGTGCCTGTAATCCTAGCTACTTGGGAGGCCGAGACAGGAGAATCGCTTGAACCCAGGAGGCAGAGGTTGCAGTGAGCCAAGATCATGCTACTGCACTCCAACCTGGGCAGCAAGAGTGAAACTCTATCTCAAAAAAAAAAAAAAAGAAGAGGAAATTTAGACACAGATACAAAGGGAAGATCATGTGAAGATCAGGGAGAAGATGGCCACTTATGAGCCACGAAGGGAGGCTTGGATCAGATACTTCCCCCATGGAGTTCAGAAGGAACCAGTCCTGCAGACACCTTGATCTTAAATTTCCAGTCTCCAGAGCTGTGAGAAAATCAGTTTATGTCGTTCAAGCCACCCATTCCGTGTACCCTGTTAGGGCAGCCCTAGTGAAGTAACAGATCCACCGAGAGCACCACCATTCCCATCATCTTCATCATCCTCATTCTCTGCATCATCTCTCCCTCTGACCAAGCCCTCCTCATGTGCCAGACTCAGCTGAACAGGTGGCGTCTAGGTTTGATCTGTATTATTTGCTCATTATGCCCTCTCCGCAGTGCTGTGAGGACAGGTTCTATTTCATACCTAGTTCTCAGATGGTGAGACTGAGGGGCAGAAAGATTAAGGAAAGATTAAGTAACATGCCCAAGGTCATAAAGTGGGCAGAAATGGAAGCTAAACCCACACTCTTGACTGCACCTCTAGAAGCTTCAGCCAGTGACTCTCTCTGAAAATAATACTACCCCTCTTATTTATATGTGCCCGGCACTTGACACACATACATGGCAAGCACACGGAATCCTGATAACATACGCCCAATTTTTTGACTTTTTAATAATTAGCCATTCAGGCCGGGCATGGTGGCTCACACCTGTAATCCCAGCACTTTGGGAGGCCAAAGTGGGTGGATCACAAGGTCAGGAGTTCGAAACCAGCCTGGGCAAGACGGTGAAACCCAGTCTCTACTAAAAATACAAAAAATCAGCTGGGCATGGTGACAGGCACCTGTAATCCCAGCTACGGGTGCTGGAATTACAGGCACCTGTAATTGCAGCTGAGGCAGGAGAATTGCTGGAACCCAGGAGGCAGAGATTGCAGTGAGCTGGGACCGCACCACAGCACTCCAGCCTGGGCAACAGAGCAAGACTCAAAACAATTAGCCATTCTGACTGGTGTGAGATGGTATTTCACTGTGGCTTCATTTGCATTTCACTAATGATCAGTGAGGTTGAGCTTTTTTTCATACGCTTGTTGGCTACACGTATGCCTGCTTTTGAGAAGTGTCTGTTCATGTCATTTGCCCACTTTTTAATGAGGTGTATTTTTTTTTTCCCATAAATGTGTTGAAGTTCCTTACTTGAACATCCTCTATGTGCCAGGTGCTTTTGTAGAATACTTATTTAATCCTCAAAAGGCCATTATTATCCCCATTTTAAAGATGGGGCTGATGGGAGTGTAAACTGAGGCTCAGGGAGTTTATGCAATTTTCCCAGGGTCACACAGCCAGAAAAGGGCACTACTGGAATTTGAACTTAGGCCTGTCTGACGGCCTGCCCTAAAGCCCTGCTGCCAGACCTGCCCAGTACTGGGCCATCTGAAAATCAACGTGCTGGGAAATCCATGAGAAGGGATTCCTCAGCCTCTCCCAACTTGAGGACCAAAAGAAACACCACCCTGGGAGTTAGGAGAACTGGGTTGTCTGGCAAGACTGCACCCATCATACCCAAAGGGAGGTCTTTCAGGAAATGGGGGTTCACAAAGGTCCAGGTGGTCAGGAGGCTTTTATTCCTCCCCAGCATCCATTCTGAGGGGTCCTCTAGCATCTGCTTGCAGTCCTCCAGTGATGGGGAGCTCATTCCTTCTGGAGCCAGCAAATTGGCATAAAGGACAGGGTGTCAGGAGGCAGCTGAGAGAGGCTGAGAGCCCAGAATGTGGAGTCACTGACCTGGGGTCGAATTCTGTTGGGCAAGTCTCCAACCTCATGTGGATACCTGTAAAGTGAGGTGGGTGGTAACAGCACCCCTCCCTCAGGCTGTTACCTCACTTTACAGATATCCACATGTGAGGAGGCCTGAATGAGATCATGGAGATGGTGCCTGACACACAGCAGGTGCTCATGGGCGTCAGGTGAATGGCCAGCTGCTGAGGCCTTCAACTCAGTACTGCCTTCCCTGGGCTTCCCACCTCCTGGCTAGTCGGGACCTAGCTGGTCCCTGGGGGCTGCAGCCCCGACCCGCCCCACCACATCAGGCATCTGAGCACCTGCCCACCACCTCCAGCCCCACCCTGCAACCATTCAGAAACCAGCCCCACCCGCCTTTCTTCCCTCTCTCCACCTGCAAATATTTAAACAGCATAAAAAGAGGATTAATCTCAGGAGGGACTCAGGGCGAGTAAATGCTAATTCCAGGCAGGGAAACCCAGAGCAATCTGTGAGGCAGGAAGGGGGACTTCTGGGTCTCCTGGGCCTGCCCTATCTTCTCCCACCCTCTCACCTACCACCTGCCCACACCCAGGTACCCTCTGCAGCCCACCCTGAATCCTGCCAGTTCCACATTAACTTGCCACTCCTCCCTGCCTCCCCATACTGTATGGGCTGGGTTTACTCCTCTGGGCCCCAGATGAGAAACATGCCCCAGGGTGCAGAGCTGTCATAAAGATTGCAGAAAATAGAGGCAGAGAGCCTCAAACAGGACCCAGCATGCAGCCAGTGCCAGATCAATGGAGGCACTCTAGGGAGGTAACAACATAAACAAGTCAATCGCCAGCTCTGCCATTTGCTGGGTGACCTTGGGCCTCAGTTTCCTCATCTGTGAAACGGGGACGGTACCCGCATCACCTCATAGGGCTGCTGTGTGAAGATTCCATGAGCAAAACATACATAGCACTGGAACAGGGCCAGGCACACCACGAGGGCTGGAGAAGGGGCAGCCCCCAGAAAGCCACATCCCCACTCCATTCTGTGGTCGGCTCAAATGTCTGCCCCTCAGAGAGGCTCCCTGATCACCTTGTCTAAAACAGGGCCTCAAACCTGCCATTGCCACTCTTTTCCTCTGCTGTGTTCTCTTCCTTAGGACTCATGCACTTGACCTCTCTTTATACATCTCTGGGCTCATCCATTTAGCGTTCATCGCTCCCATGAAGAGCTTGAACCCCTAGGACAGTGCCCGGGCACATAGTAGGTGCTCAATAAATACTGACAATCAATCGGGCTACATTAATAACATTAACACCAGTAGCTAATGCTTACTGAGCTTGGTTCCAGGTGGCGTCCTAAGCCCCCCTGGCTCTAGATCCCACTGATACGTGTTTAAAGCTGGGATCAGTAAATTTTTTCTGTAAAGGGTTGGGTAGCAAATATTTTAGGGTTTGGGGTAGGACTGCCTGAAAAATTACAGGATGCCCAGTTAAATCTCAATTTCAGATAAATAAGGAATAATTTTTTGAGTATAGGTATGCTCCAAATACTATACGGATTGTTGATGATTCTCTGAAATTCAAACTTAAACAAGGCATTCTGAATTTTTATTTGCCAAATCTGGGAAATTATTTTTATTTGTTAAATTTCTATTTGCTAAAACTGGCAAATATAAATTGTATGTGACCTATTTTCAGGCCACATACAATCTATCTCATAGTATCTTTGGTTTTTACAACCCTTTGAAAATGTAAAGGGTGGGTACAAACAGGTTGGATTTGGCCTACAGACACCCCTGGTTTAAAGCACCCAACACAGTGCTTGTGGCACACAGTAGGTTTAAATAAAAATCACCCAAGCCAGCTGCCCCCTGCTCCTCCAAGGTCTGCTAACTCAGAGCGCCCCACCTGTACTCCCCACCTGGGGTCTCTGGTGGTTGAGGTGGGGTGAGTACTGTGCAGGTGGGGTGAGGACCACTGAGCTAGCACCCACTTATGACATGGGCTCCCTGATGCCTACCTGTGGAAGAAACTGGCAGTGGAGAGGATGGCTAAATTGGGATGCCTGGAGGGCCCTGCCGGGTGGCTTTAAAAATAACTCTCAGGCCAGGCATGGTGGCTCATGCCTAGAACCTCAACACTTTGGGAAGCTGAGGCAGGTGGATCACCTAAGGTCAGGAGTTCGAGACCAGGCTGACCAATATGGAGAAATTCATCTCTACTAAATATACAAAACTTAGCCGGGTGTGGTGGTGCAAGCCTGCAATCCCAGCTACTAGGTAACTGAGGTGGAGGTCAACTGCTTGAACCCAAGAGGTGGAGGTTGCGGTGAGCCGAGATCATGCCACTATACTCCAGCCTGGGCAACAGAGAGAGACTCCATCTCAAAAAAACAAAAAATGGCTCAGCATGTGAGGAAAGTGGGGAGAAGAGGGGGTGACTCAAAGGCGCCTCAACAACCACTGGAGCAATGGGAGCGAGCGAAGGGCAGGTTATGCCACTCTGCTGCTCTCACAGGCACCTGGGACTCCCAGGACAAGATGCATGGACCAGCATCTTCAGCCCTGCCTGGACCACTGACCCTCAGCCATGGTCCCCAAAGGTGGCACTACATGCTCACTTCCGTACCATTGCTCGTGCGGTGCCTTCTGCCAGATGACCCTCTGAGAATGCTCCAGCTGGCTAGCTGCAATGCAGCCTTCAAGCTTCAGCCAAGGTGTCACCTCATCCTGGAACCCTTCCTGGACTCCCCATCCCCTAAGCCGGGACAAGTGTGCCTCTTCCATTTCCCATTAATACCTCCTTCCCCGCACATATCACAGGAACCAACACTGTTATTCACACACTCAGTATTTCTCAAGTGCTCCCGTGAGTTAGGCAGCGGAGAGCAAGCAGACGCGGTCCCTGTCTTCACAAGCACTACAGTCCAGGGAGAGGAAAAGATAGAAACGAGATCACAAAATGGGTAAATCATTACAAAGTGAGACCGGTTCTTTGCACCTTGGTTCTAGGAGAACAGATAACAAAGAAATCAGATCTGACAGCGTAGCGGGGAAGGTCAGGGAGGGCTTCCTGAAGGTGGTGATGGCTCAAGATCTGAAGAACAAATATAAATTAACTCTCCGAGTCTCAATTTCTCCCACTCTAAAGGAGAGAAAAAAATCGCCCCTGTGACTGCCCCCACATAGCTGCCGTGGAGCTCAAAAGGAGGAACAGACGTAAGGGCATTGTGTCAGGGAGAAGCAGTCTACCGAAAAAGCTGGCAGCTTTTAATTTTTAAATTTATTATGGGTGAGGTACACAGGAGGTGACAGTTGGGAGGGACTGGAGTGGGGCTGGTGGTGGTGATGGGGTGGAGACAGGAGTATTTTGGGAAGCTCCAAAGGACAGACACAAACAGACTTGGGGTGGGGGATGGGGAGAGACGGTGCCACAGCTCTGCAAGCTGTGCCTGCCTCCACGCTGTGGCCAAACCTTCTTCCCTGTTGAATCCTGTCCCACACCCTAGGCTCCAGTCACAGGTGCCATTCCTTCTGTGTGACCCAGGTGACTCTCACCTCCTGGTCCTTGCCCATGCAGGCCCCTCCACTTGATATCCTGACCCATTCCCAGCTCTGTCTCCTCCAGCTCTGGAAAAATCCCCCTATTTTCCAGGGCCAAGTCATATGGCCCTCTCCACGTTCCCTCCTGAGCCCAGCACTCCATGCAGGTCTTCTTCTGAGCTCCTGGAGTAACACCTGCTGCATCAGGCTCTGAATCAGACTCCCAGAATTCCAATCCTAGCTTATCCATGCATGACCTTGGGCAAATCCTGTCCTTTCTCTGAGCCTCAGCTTTCCCATCTCTGAAATGGGCGATATCAGCAGCATCTGCCTCAATAGCATATAATATATTTATTTATTTAAATATATTTTTAGAGATAGAGTGTGTTGTCCAGGCTAGAGTGTGGTGACATGATCATGGCTCATGGCAGACTTGAACTCCTGGGCTCAAGCAATCCTCCCACCTCAGCCTCCTGAGGTAGCTGGAACTATAGATACATACCACCATGCCTAGCTAATTTTTTTAAAATGTTGCCCAGGTTGGTCTTGAACTCCTGGCCTCAAGTGATCTGCCTGCCTCAGTCTCCCAAAGTGCTGGGATTACAAGCATGAGCCACTGCGCCCAGCCAAGATAATACCTTTAAAACATTTGGCACAATAGCTGCTGCATACTCAGTACTTTACACATTTGTTTTAAGTCATCATATCCAGCATTTCTTTTCTTTATTTTTTATTTTTTTGAGACAGAGTCTCGCTCTGTCACCCAGGCTGGAATGCAGTGGCATGATCTTAACTCACTCCGACCTCTGCCTCCCTGATTCAAGCAATTCTCCTACCTCAGACTCCCAAGTAGCTGGGACTACAGATGGGCACCACCATACCCAGCTAATTTTTTGTATTTCTAGTAGAGACAGGGTTTTGCCATGTTGGCCAGGGTGCTCTCGAACTCCTGACCTCGTGATCCACCTGCCTCAGCCTCCCAAAGTACTGGGATTACAGGTGTGAGCCACTGTGCCTGGCCAGCTTTTATTTATAAAATGTTTACTGAGTGCCCGGCACTATGGCTTGGAGTATCATCTCATCTATTCTCCCAGTAATTCTGTAAAATGGGTACGATTACCCTCTTTGCTTTCCAGATGAGGAAACTGAGTTCTGGTCAGGTGAAATGACTTGCCTGAGAGCACAAGGTTTGGAAATGGCAGGGCAAGATTCAAATCCAGGACTGTCTTTCCTGCACTGAGCCCGGCACAGAGGTTTGTTCATTCATTCAAGATACACCTACGGGTGTTTCCCACAACTGGGTGCTTTACACACTTGAGCCCAAAGATTCACAACTACCATGCATTATAGGTGCCTCTGTTATTCCCATTTTCCCAATGAGGCAGCAGAGCTGGGAGAGGCAAACGCCATCAGACCTGTGAGGAGGCTGGGACTTAAAGTCTCTTGCTCTGGAGCCCCATATTGCAGTGGGGACCCCAGTGGCAGGGCGACCCATGCACCTGCTCCCTTAGCCCACTGAAGCCAAACATCACAGTCACAGCCAACTTGCTGCTCTTGGGGCCAGGGGACGCGGCACCCGCCAACTCCACCTCTGCCCTTGGCTATCATTTCTCACAGTACACCTCTCCCTGTATGCCTAGCACCACCTGGCTCCCTCTCTGCTCCACATCAGCTCCCCAAGAGGAATCATGATGACAAAAAGAAATATCCTATCTTAAATGCCTTTTACTAAGTGAGAGAAACCAATCTGAAAAGGCTACATACTATGCAATTCCAACAATATGACATTCTGGAAGAGGCAAAGCTATGGAGCTGTGAAAAGATCAGGGGCTGCCAGGGGTTGGGAAGGAAACAGAGATGAACACGTAGAGCATGGGAGGTTTGCAGGGCGCTGGAAACACTGTGTGATACTGTGATGGCGGATGCACACCATCAGACATTTGTCCAAGCCCACAGAACGCACAGCACCGAGAGTGAACCCCAATGTCAACTGCAGACTCTGGGGGATAAGCGTCCATGTGGGTTCATTAATTCTAACAAAGGCACCACTCTGGCCGAGGACACTGACAGAGGGGAGGCTACCCGTGTGGAGGGTCGAGGATATGTGGGAAACCTCTGCACCTTCTGCTCAATTTTTCTGCGAACCTAAAACTGCTCTAAAAAGACTTTAATAAGTCTTAAATACAAACTTTGGGGGAAAAATAAGAAAACCATGTCCTTTCCTCACACTGTCAGTCACGGAAGATGTTGGCAGGGATCCTGACTTTCAGCAGACAGGCTAAGCGCCACCTTCGCAACGGGCTCCCCTGTGCCCGCGGCCCACTATGACCTGCAATGGGCTTTGGGGCTTTTGTAGAGGTGTCTGGTGGTGTCAGCTCAGAAACCTTCCCTGCCACCTCCGCAGGGGACATTCCGGGGAACAGTCCCTGGCCTGTCTCCTATCGCTCTCCTCCTCACTTCCTCCTCCCTTGCTTTCCTCCAATGCTGCAGGCTCCTCTCTGCCTCAGTGCCTTTGTTCCTGCTATTCCTTCTGCCATTCCTAGTTCTCTGCACAGCCTTGTCTTTTCATCAAGATATCAGCTCAGGCTGGGCGCGGTGGCTCGTGCCTGTAATCAAGACCAGCCTGACTAACGTGGTCAAACCCCATCTCTACTAAAAATACAAAAATTAGCTGGGCATGATAACGGGCACCTGTAATCCCGGGTACTCAGGCTGAGGAGGGAGAATCGCTTGAACCTGGGAGGTAGAAGTTGCAGTGAGCCGAGATCGCACCATTGCACTCCAGCCTGGGTGACAAGAGTGAAACTCCATCTCAAAAACAAAAAAAGAAAAAGAAAAAGATATCAGCTCATATACCACCTTCTCAGACCTGCCATGACTGCCTAGGTAAGCTGCCACCTCCCCACCTCAGCCCAGCCTCTCTCCCCACACTGCACTGCTGTTTTCTCAACCATTTCTGAATTCATCATGCTTCTCCCCGTTTGCATGGTCACCATCCGCCTCTGCCCTCTAGGCTGGGGGTATGGATCTCACCTGTTGTGCTCCCTGCTGTCTCCCCCATGCCCAGCACAGAGCCTGGTGTCCAGTAAGTGCTCAGCAAATGCTGGTGAATGGATCAAAGCTTCCTGTCCTGGACTCGCTCTCACATGCAGTTCCAGGACAGACTTGCCCCCCGCTTTCTGCCCACACCCTTCCATCTTTCCTGTCACTTCCACACAGCATAGATAACAAAAGCAAAGCCACAGACGGGTGTCCTACAGTCCACACCATGGCGTAGGTGACAGTGGGGAGCGGGGAATGAAAAATCATAAGCAGTGGCCTGTGGGTCTTCAGAGTATTAGAAAAATTCTTCCTCCAATTCCTCCCCACATAACCTGCCCTAAATGTGGTTACTGGGGCCTACAGGAGAAGCAAACACTGCTAACTTGGCTGCTGCCAGCCTGGCCCCAGTTAATCGTTTACTGGCTTGCTATAAATAGGTGCCAGCATGGTTCTGTGACAGTGTGAGGACCGGCCAGCCTGCCATGACCTGGAAGGAGTGTTCTGGGGCAGGGGTTCCTACAAATGAGCCTCCCCTTATCACCCTGCCCAGGTTCCTCAGACACCCCTTGACAAGAAGGCTCCCCTGGGGCCTGATTCCAGGGCATTCTCCCAGGGACATCCTGGTATAAAGGTCCTTCAGGCTGCCACGCCCATGCACAGGAGAGGATGGAGCTGTGAAAACACTCCCCGGCCTCCTCCATCCCCAGAGAAGCCAGCCTGTACGTTTTTCATTCCTAGCCCACACCCTGGAGACTGGCCAGCCTCCTCCTGGGTGCCTGCCCACTGCTTGCGTCTGGTTCCCCTGGAAGCACCCCCATCTCCACAGACCCAGGGGCCTCACAGATGAGGAAGATACACGCAGACTCAGAGCTCACCCAAGATCCCTGGAAGATGGCCAAACTTAGGGGAGTGGCGGGGAAGGTGGTTTGGGCAGCTGCTGAAAATGGGAAAATGAAATTCCCAAATGGTTGCTTAAAACACACACAGGTACGTCAGAAAGTATTTATTATCTTTCTGGATAAGGACTAACCACCTCCACCTGGCCTTACAAGGAAGAGCAATTCAATAGTGTGTCTAAACACTGGTTTCAAATCCTGTCTCCACCTCTTACCAGCAGCATGACCTTGGGCAAGTCATTTCACTTTTCTGTGCTTCAATGTACAGTACTAATCTGTCAAACGGGATAATAAGGACCTCAAACAGGATGCAGCACACAGCCGGTGCCAGTATCAAGGGAGGCACTCTGGGTAAGTAAAAACATACACAGGTCAATCTCCAGCTCTGCCATTTGCTGGGTGACCTTGGGCCTCAGTTTCCTCATCTGTTCCCTCTGATGGTTTCTGGGTTTGTTTACTTTTGACATTACATATACTAATGCATACAAAGTGCATAGCATACTGTCTAGAACAGGATAGACTTTTGGGGAAATGCTCAATACCTGTGCTGTCCCATAGTATCACCAATCATACGTGGCTACTGGGCACCTGAAATGTGGCTAGTGTGACTGAAGAATTGCATTTTAAATTTAATTTAAATTTAACTTGATTGAAATGTAGATAAGCACTGGTGACTCATGGCTAATATACTGGAACAAGGCAGGCCTGGAGAGAGTAGGTGCCCAATAAATGCTAATTATAATTATTACTGGGGTTGTGATTATTGTTATTTTTATTAGAAAGCTATTATTACTGGAACTGGTTTAGAAACTAAGAGGTACCACTTCATTTCTGGGCACACTGAGGACAGAAAACCGTATTGCATTCATCTCTGATTTGCATGTCCTGCAGGGAGTTACAGACTGAATGTGCTGACATACCCCTCTAAAATTCATATTTTAAAATCCTAATCCCTAAAGTGGTGGTATTAGAAGAAAGGGCTTCTGGGAGGTCATTATGTCATGGGGGTGACTCTTGGACTTGGAGGGAATTAGTGCTCTTTTTTTTCTTTTTTTTTTTCTGAGATGGAGTCTCACTCTGTTGCCCAGGCTGGAGTGCAGTGGCACGATCTCGGCTCACTGCAACCTCCACCTCCTGGGTTCAAAAGATTCTCCTGCTTCAGTCTCTTGAGTAGCTGGGATTACAGGGGCCTGCCACCACGCCTGGACAATTTTTTTATTTTAGTAGACACAGGGTTTCACCATGTTGGCCAGGCTGGTCTTGAACTCCTGACCTCAGGTGATCCCCCAACCTCGGCCTCTCAAAGTGCTTGGATTACAGGCATAAGCCACTGAGCCCGGCCAGGATTTGTGCTCTTATAAAAGAGACCCTAAAGACTTCTCTCACCCACTTTCCACCATGTGAGGACATGATGAGAAGTCTGCAGTGTGCAAAAAGGAAGAGGGCCCTCACCAGACACCAACCATGCTGCTGCCCTGATCTCAGACTTCTAGCCACCAGAATTGTGAGAATTCCTGTTGTTTAGAAGCCACCCAGTCATGGTACTTTGTTACACCAGCCCCAACTAAGACACAGCGTGATGCTGAACCGTATTTGGGTTGTGGATTCCTTAGAGGTCCTGACAAAAGCTGAGGATACTCTCTCCATACAGCGAGGACAAGGAGTTTGTACAACTTCAAGGATTTGCACACTCCTAGAATAGAAATCCTTGATTCAGTAATCGCTTGGCACATAGTACATCCCCAGGCAACACTCGGGACCGTAGGAAGGCACAGAGCACAGGAATGGACACCTCCCGCATCACAGGCTGAGCTCCAAATGCAGCCTCAGCACTTTGATGTGGACATCTGTGGTCTGTCTGCCTACTTTCCATCTCCCCGTCTGGTGACTTCACCTTAACTCTCCTCTGGTGCCCCTTTCCTTACTCTCACAGGGCTGACTCCACCCTTTATCCCTCCTTGACCAAGCGGAGCAATCCATCTCACTGTGACTGGCACAAAATAAGCAAGAGACCCACAAGTGGTCCAATGAGACCGAATCCTAAGACTTTGGCTAGAACCCTTAGGAAGGGGAGGCTTTCTTTTTTGCAGCATTGCCAAGCTGGCAGAACGTGCCCCTAGAGCTGCTGGGCAACACTTTACCTCCCCATAAAGATACTGGGCATAATGCCAAAACAGAAGAAGGCAATGCAGAGAGATGGCAAGAGGCCTGATGACATCGCTGGAATCCCTGGATATACCTGTACCTAAACTTTCCCAACACTTAAACCAAGAAATCAACTTTTTACCTTCACTTTCTCTTTTCATTTTATTTTTGTATGCTTATTATCATTCTAGCTAGTTTTATCAGGGTTTATCCGACTTGAAATGGTGGATGGAGCTGGCTAACAAACCCTGCACTGCTGTTTCTCAGCTCTGTAGTCCTGGTTCAGTTTCTTAGCTTCTCTGAGCATCAGTTTCCTTGTTAGTAAAGAGTAGTTGTTACTTGTACCTACTCTGTAGGAAGACTTGTTTTGTGGACTAAGTGAAAAACAGCAAAGCACTTGCAGCAATATTTGGTAAATGCTACGATTCTAATTTAGCAAGTAAGCATAATTTACCAAATAATAATAATTAAAAAGGAATTCATTCAATGCCCCAAGTATCACTGAAACTGGCCCAACTATGCAATAGAACTAATGTGCATTGTTTCTTTTGAATAAACACAGAAACTGACCCTCCCGGTTTTAAAACTCCAGAGAGTTACATTTGTCTTATCTGAGTTCCTTTCTCAGGAAACCAAACATCAGGCCTCCCCCAGGGAACTGAAACTTACCAGATCATTGCATCTGGACAATGAGATGCAACACCCCTCACCCACCATGACTGCCTAAGCTACACCTGCTTCCTGTTGACCAACTCCTTTTCCTTACCCCTCTTTAATTACAGTTTTCTTGCATGCACTTAACATTTCTTCCCTGCTATATAAATCTGCGTTTAGCTGGTCAGGAAGATAGATTTGAGCCTGATCTCCCATCTCCTCGGCTGCGGTTCCCAATTAAACACTTCTTCCCAGGCAAAACTTATCTCAGTGATTGGCTTTCTGTATGGCCAGCCACAGGACCTAGGCCGAAACCCTGGCATTTTGGTGACATCAAGGCTCTTGAACTCTTGGGGCCTCGGCTATCCATTTTCTAAATGAGGCCTTACTGCAAAAGGAGCTGTTAACTGTCCTTTGTAAATATCCACAATCTAAGTTCCTGCAAAATTGTGCAAAGGAAAAAACATAGAAATATATTCATCTCATCTTCTATGTCACTAAGAGAAAGAAAAATATACTGCCCCACATCTGGGTTTAGCATTCTTAGACTCCTTGCCCAGGGATGCGCAGTAACAAAGCTCAGGGTCAGGAAACTCACCAGGGACTCTAAGCTCCTTAGGCTGAGGTACTGTCTCTAGGAGCTGATGGGCAGCCAGCCCCAGAGGGAAGACCCAGCTGCCCTCCCCAGGATGGTGATGCAGCCAGCCAAGACTCAGCTCACTAGAGGGCTTTTCCTTTTGGACCTCAAGAAATCTCTTCCCACTCATTCCACAGCACTGCTCTGGAGGCTGCAGCACCCCCAGGTCAGGGCTTACCTAGAGACAGCAAGATCCTGCGCTGAGGGCATCTGTAAATTCAGATGTGACCAGAAAGGGGAGCAAAGTGTCCTTCTGGGACTGAGTCCATCTTACTCCCAAAAGGGTGAGCTATGCGCTGTGCCTGGCCCCTCCATAAATACTGCCAACTGCCTGACAGTGATAGTGTAGCAGCGCTGCTGCGTGGTAGATGAAGCCCTTGCTATCTGACACACAAGGAAACTAGTGTCAGACAGGTTCATGCAGCTGCTAAATGGCAGGGCCACTGTTTGAACCTAGGGCTGTGTGGTTCCAAAATTTGGCCTTCTCTCTGACCCCAAACTCTCAGTGGAGCTCAGAACCCTGTGTGGGTTGCTGGTTTTAGCTCCAGAGTGATAGAAAAGATTGTGCAGCTAGACAGCTGGGCTGTACCAATGACAATCTCTGTGACCTTACGGTGAGTTCCCTGCCATCTCTGTACCTCGATTTCCTTAACCATAAAAGAGGATGTTTTATGCACTTCGTAGGGTATCAATAATTCAATGAGGTCATCAATACAAAATGCTCAGTATATGCTGTTTTTTTGTTTTTTTTTTTTAATCTTTATCCCATGAGAATGGCATTAGTTAAGCCCATTTTGTTTCCCTTGAGTGAACTGAAGGCACTCAAAAACTCTTATATCAGCTACTTAGTTTTAATTAGTCCTCAATACAGACTTGGCAAATTCAGAACAGAGAAAACATGAAAGATTTGGCTCTCAGAGAGTGACACTGGCCAAATTAGATGAGTTGAGGTTCTTAGAGTCCTGGAGCTGTCCAACCTCGTCCACTTAGAAAGCAGAAAAATGAGACCTTGAGAACAGACCTGGTAGGAGCCACACCCGTTACTGGGGACAGAACTGGAACAAAGACACCGGTCTCCCCACTTCCCATCCTGGGCTCTGTAGACAGCAACTGAGGGCCCTTAGGGGTGACCAAAATGCCCTCTCCTACCTGCCAGCCAGCAACAAATGCTACCACCAGCTTCCAGAGCACCTCATGAGGTGGCTGGGGGATACCCAGCCAGATGGTGCAAGAGACAGAACCAAGCAAGCCAGGGGCCTTCCTGCCAGCCTTGCCACATCGAACCAGGATGCCCAAGCTGCCGCAGACGCTCATCACTAGCAAAAGCTCCCGGAAGCCAGGTTGCCAGAGACCTGAAAAAGCATCAAGACGCATTGGACGGATATGGCTGCATTATTCATCAGGAGAGTTTCTGTCCTCTTAAGCCAGCAAACACGACACATGCAAGCTGATTTGAATCAATCCTGGAAGCATCAGAGAGCCCCAAAATAGCCCACCTGGCATTCCTGCATTAATTCAAGCACATGCATTTTTGGAGCCTCTCCTTGGCACAGCGGGGTGAGTAGGGGGTGGGGGCTGTGATTCCAGCCTAAGAATGGAAAGCTCAGCAAAGACAGACGTTTCCTGTCTTATCCGATGATCTGGTGTCTTTGCTTGCTCCTGACTTGTCCCCAAAACTTGCCTGTTCCTCCCCTGCTCAAAATACTCCCATGGCTCCTATCTCACCCAGAGTCAAAGCCAAAGCCTCCAATGGGACAAGGTCTTGAATAATCAACCTCCCACTCTCTCAACCCTCATCTCTACTCTTGCTGACTTCACTGCAGCCTCACTGGCCTCCTAGCTGGTCTCTGTTCCCAACTCACAGTCTTTGCATACGCTGTTCCCTCTGCCAGGCACACATTTCCTGCAGATGTCGACACTGCTCCCTTCCTTCCTTCAGGTCTCTGCTCAAATGCCATCCCATCAGTGAGGCCATCCCTGACCACCTCCTCTGGCAAGCCTTTCCCATCCCTCTCCAGCCTTTCTTTTCCTTGGAGCCCTTGTCACCTTTAATATATATTTATTGTTTGCTCTATATGCCCTCCTACCATATCCTGTACACTGAATGAGGGGATATAAGCAAAGACTTTGCTTTACTTACTTCTCAGTCTGCCCCTTCTAGAACTGGACATGGCACATAGTAGATGCTCAATAAATATTTGAGGGAGGAAGGCAGGAAGGGAGGGAGGGAGGAAGGCAGGAAGGGAGGAAGGAAGGAGGAAGGCAGGAAGGGAGGGAGGGAGGGAGGAAGGAAGGGAGGGAGGGAAGGAGACAGTTTTCTTCTAAGAGCAGGCAGAAACTTTCTATCCTGGTCCCTGCTATTAGCTGAAACTTCCTGAAGTACAGCTCTAACCAAAAACCTCCCTTGCTCATAAATCTTCTACAGTTCCCCATTATCCACTGTGGGAAGTTCAAATGTCACAGCCTGGCACTAACAACCCTACACACGCTGGGACGAATGGACCTTTCCTGTCCCATTTCCTTCCCCTGCACATGCCTGAACCCAAGCTGTGCTTCCAGGAACTTTTCTGAAGCTCATAGCTCCCTACCACTGCCCACTGTAAGCCAAGGTCATGAGGCCACCCTTCCAGATCTTGGCAATGTGAGGTTTTGATCCTGACTTCCCCACGGACTGATTGTGGGACCTTAAAGTGAGCTGCATACATAACATCTCTGTGCCTCCAGTTCCTCATCTATCAAGGAAAAAGATGATGACTCTCTCCCTTAGGGCTTTTACAAGGAGGTAAATGCTCAGAAAGTTCATGGCACAGTGCCCAGCAGAGTAAGCCCCCAGCAAACAGGCAGAAAATTAGGAATTGCCTTTTTTTTTTTTTGAGATGGAGTCTCACTCTGTCACCCAGCCTGGAGTGCAGTGGCGCCATCTCAGCTCCCTGCAACCTCCACCTCCTGGGTTCAAGCAATTCTCCTGCCTCAGCCTCTCAAGTAGCTGGGATTAAAGGCACATGCTACCACACCCAGCTAATTTTTGTATTTTTAGAAGAGATGAGGTTTTACTATGTTTGCTGGCCAGGCTGGTCTTAAACTCCTGACCTCAAGTGATCCCCCTGCCTTGGCCTCCTAAAGTGCTGGGATTAAAGATATGAGCCATCACGCCTGGCCATTTTTTTTTTTTTTCTTTTGAGACAGGGTCTTGTTCTGTTGCCTTAGCTGGAGTGCAGTGATGCGATCACAGCTCACCGAAGCCTCAACTTCCTGGGCTCAAGGGATCCTCCTGCCTCAGCCTCTCAAATAGCTAGGATTACAGGCATTCACCACAATGCCTGGCCATTTTTATTTTGTTTTCTGTAGAGATGGAGTCTTGCTATGTTGCCCAGGCTGGTCCCAAACTCCTGGCCTGAAGTGATCCTCTCACCTCAGCTCCCCAAAGCGCCGGGATTACAGGCATGAGCACCGTGCCCAGCCAGGAACTACTACTGTTATTACACAGTACAATCTCTCTTCTATGGCCTAAGTCCATTTTATAGGTGAGAAACTGGGGCATTCTAGGGAAGCTTTCCCAAAATGACATAGCTAGGGAAGCCAAGACTTCATTCACTGCCCCCCACCTCCACTTTGGACTCCAAATATGCATCCAATATAATCTAACAGTGAGAATGAGTTGTTCAAGAATAGGACATTCCTGGTCTGGCATGGTGGCTCACACCTGTAATTCCAGCACTTTGGGAGGCCTAGGCAGGCAGATCACGGGGTCAAGAGGTTGAGACCATCCTGGCCAACATGGTGAAACCCCGTTTCTACTAAAAATACAAAAAATTAGCCAGGTGTGGTGGCTGGCACCTGTGGTCCCAGCTACTTAGGAGGCTGAGGCAGGAGAACTGCTTGAACCCAGGAGGCAGAAGTTGCAATGAGCCAAGATTGTGCCACTGCACTCCAGTCTGGCGACAGAGTGAGACTCCATCTCAAAAAAATAAACAAAAATAATATGACATTCATATCAGCCCAGCCTAGAGAAGTGAAGGGCAAGGTGGGTGCAGGATGGGCAGGGTCAGAGGGAGAAGATTTCCCTGCCTTATCAGCATTGCCATTCTGGGCTGGCCACTTCTTTGTGCTGCTACTGGTGGTGGGCTGAGGGGGAGTCTTGCGTATTGCAGGAACGTGAGCAGCATCCCTGGCCTCTTCCCACTAGATGCCGGTAGCACCCCCAACTGTGACAACCAAAAATATTTCCAGACATTGCCAAATGTCCCCTGGAGTAGGGCTGCCAGATTTAGCAATACATACTCATACTAAAGACTTACTCACTGTTTATCTGAAAGTCAAATTTAACTGGGCGACCTGGATGTTATCTGGCCAACCTAGGGATGGGAGACAAAATTGCTCCCCTTCATTAAGAACCACAGGGTCAAACGGCAGGGTCCCCATGGTAACAGCAATCGCTTCTCTCATTTTTCTCCAACCTTCTTAGCAAGTCCTGCCTTTCTCTCCCATCTCATTGCCCCTAACCCAGAGGCTGGGAGGCTCAGTTCTCCAAACACGCTCTACTCAGCAGCTGTGACAATGGCTCCACAATTACAGCCCTTCCACCAGTTCCAGTCTGCAGAGCTAAATGTAGCTTCCCCTCCAGGACCTGCCTCATCTCCCTGTCTCCTTCCTGGGGTCTCATCTGCCTCCTACCAGCCCCTGCATTCTCCCCTCCAATTAAGAGGCTGTCTAGGCCCAGTCCAGAGGCAGAAAAACAAGGCAGTTAGTCACTTTACTTGCATTATCAACTGGCATCACATGGCTGGCTCCCTTAATGGCGGTTGTCACGGCAACAAGAAGCCAGTCCTTGCTCGCTCCGGGAACCAAAACAAAATTAAGGGGTGGCAGGGAGGGTAAAGCAAGCCAGGAAGGAGCCAAGATAGAGCTAGTGGGATTTAACTGGAGGAAATCACTGCAGCTGAGGCCACCTTGTTTGCAGCTGAGGCCACCTTGTTTGCAGCTTTCTCTTGGTGACACCAAGGACAGAGCCAGGGGCTGTGGGGGAAGAATGCTTGCCCTGGAGGAGCTCAGGCTAATGTGGTGGGTGTTCTCGAAGGGTTTATCCTGCCAGCTGAATCATTTTCATCCCCATTATGAATAAACCAAAACCCACACACTGATAAAGGTAAAGACAGATCTTCTCCAAGATTGTGCAGTAAACAGGCCATCAATTTCATCTCCCTCACCTTCTTTCCCTGTTCGCGGTGTCCTCCCCATTCCTTTCCCCTTGCTTTTGGGATAAGACCACATGCTCTGCCTTCTCTGTCTCTGAACCTTTCTCCTTTCTCTCTGCCCCAGTCACTTCAGTTCCTTCAAGTTCACAGTGCTCCCTCCAGTCACAAAGCTTCTGCATGTATAAATCCCTCTGCCAGGAATGGTTTTCCCTAGTCTCTCCCAATCCCCGTATCTTCACCTGAAAGTCATACTCATCTTTCACCTGTCTTCTGAAGCGACACATCCGGGGCCCCTGCACATGGTCAGTTCTCCCTGTTTTGTGTTCTCACAGCCCCAGGTGCCTCTCCTTCACATCTCTGTGCACAGCCTGTAATTATCCTTGTAATTATGATCAAGTATCTGTTGGGGGTCTGTTTCTACCACTGCAAGGTCAGCCCCAGGACAGGGAGGCGGCCTGTTTACAAGGGAGCCTGTCCCTGCTATATTCACAGAACCTAGCCCAGGGTCTGACACACAGCCCTCAGTAAATATGCATCTGGCATTGGAATTCAGCTCTAGTTGATCCCAAAGTTCCTTCTTGACCTGCCTCATGGGTGCTGGGTCCTACTGGCTCCCCAGGTCAGCACTGGACAGTTTCCAGCTCCCAACCTCTGCTGGCCCCTTAGTGGCTACAATAACTTTAGCAAAGCTTGCAGAGCTGCCCAGCCTATCTAGAGATGTTGTTAGGGCCCCCCTTCTAGAAAGAAGGCTGGGAAAACAGATGAACACACAGAAAACAGATATACACACAGACACACATAGATATGTGTACACACAATGCAGTGTCTGGGTGAGGCTGTGACAGGTGGAGAGGTGGCTCCTCTGAATCCAGGAGGAGGAAGACCCGACTTGACTCAGATTTCTAGGCAGAGAGCTTTCCCTTCTATTCCACTGGAGACTGGCTCTCTGACACTGAGAGAGATGCCCCCCTAAAGGCGTAAGCAAAGAAAGGAACAGGAGAGACAGGCTTTGGGTGGGGCACAGAGTGGCTGCCACCTTCTTAGGGTACCTATGCTGAATAGGAGCTCCAAGACAGAAGACTGGAGCCTGCCCCCTGCACTGGTTCTGTGCCCTTGAAATAATCACTTATTGGCCGGGCGTAGTGGCTCATGCCTGTAATCTCAGCACTTTGGGAGGCTGAGGCGAGTGGATCATGAGGTCAGAAGATCGAGACCAGCCTGGCCAACATGGTGAAACCCTGTCCCTACTAAAAATACAAAAATTAGCTGGGAGTGGTGGTGGGCCCCTGTAGTCCCAGCTACTCGGGAGACTGAGGCAGGAGAATCGCTTGAACCCAGGAGGCGGAGGTTGCAGTGAGCAGAGATCGCGCCACTGTACTCCAGCCTGGTGATAGAGACAGATTCTGTCTCAAAGGAAAAAAATAAATAAAAGAAACATCACTTATTGTCTCTAGGATACAGTGTTCTCCTCTGTTCAATGGAAACTGTACCACCCACACATTCTGTCCGAGGTGTGGCACCATGTGCATCTGGATGAGCACGTTTGTGGGATGGGAGGGTCAGAGTGTGGCTGTGACATCAAAAAGACCTGGGGGGTAAGTCCCAGCTCTGTCCCATCTTGGCTGGATGATCTTGGGCAAGTTATCCACCCTTTCTGAGCCCAAGACCCAAACTAGACTGACACAGATCAAACCACAAATGACATTGGTACCAATGCATCCTTCTGCAGATCGAGAAACTGAGTCCTGGAGAGGAGAAGGGACCTGTGCAGGAAACCGAGCTCAAGCTGGTAGCTGAGCTGGGACCTGGGCCTCAGCTACAGCCTTCTCCAGATAGATGTTTACTGGTGTTCTCTTCTGCCTGCACCCCCCCCAACCCAATTCAACCAACCATCGCCTTAAAAACAAAGCTACCTATGATGTGATCTCTTTTCAGGAAAAAGATTTTAAAAAAATAAACAAATAAACAGAAAAATAAAAACAAAGCTACTCCAGGCAAAAATATCTTGGGGGCACATATTACACGTGGGTCTGGTTAAACCATGGACAAAAAGACAGCAGGTGTTTTGTAAGGTACATGCCCCTCCTCTGGAAATAGTCATGAGAATGTTGTTGGTCTGTGAGTTCTGCTGTCTAGACAGAGCTCCCTTGGAGTACCCACAGGGGTCTATACAGGGGCTTAGCTGAAAACTTCCGGGCCTTTCTGAGGGATCCGATGTATTTTGCGTGTCTCATTCGAAAATGCTAGAATGTGCAACATCCCTGGAGTTGATTCTTTAAACAAAATAGGACATGCCACACACAGACACACACACAGACACACACACACACACACACACACACACACACACTCACGCTCCCCGAGGAGGGAGGGGCGGCAACAGGTCCAAGCCTCGAGGCTGCCTTGGTGGCTGCCTGCCGCTGTGCAGGGAAGGAGGGGTCATCAGTGCTGATTGATGCTGCCACCTCAGCCGACACCCCAACACACATAAACACACACACACAGACACACACACACACACACACACACACACAGACACTCAAAGCCAGGCCCTGAAACCAGGCCAGCCCACAAGGTCTGCTGCCATGCAAGGTCTTGGGCTAAGCACTCATAAGGTTCAAAAGTGATGAAGACACAGCAGCCATGGGGCCTGAGGCTGGAGAATGCGAAGGGCAACACACACACACACGGAGTCACAGCCCTCATTATTCACAGACTCATGCATCACATGCCACACACCCACTCAAGATACACACGCACAGTCACAGCATCACTTATTCACACAGACTTATGCATCACACAATACACACACACAGACGCACCCTCACAAAAACAGATCTACACACAGACACGCATAGGTATGTGTACACACAGTGCAAAGACATACACTTAGATATCTCCAGACAGATGCACAGACATTCTCATATGCCACAGGTCCTCACCCACGCAGGCGTACACACCAGAGCACACAGTCCAGGTGACAAAATGCCACCCCAGGCCCCAAGGACTATAAATTCTCCTTGTCTATGGGGTTCTGGGAGGTCATTGGCCATTAGCCCTAAAGACTAGACTGGGCTCCCTGCTGACCCCAGGGAGAGTGGAGGGGCAGGAGAACCTCTCTGATTCTCACCCTCTGAGTGTGTGGGGCGGGGGTGGGAGTGAGGGGACCCCTACTGCCAAGGGAGCTGCTCACTCACCCGGGACTCTCAGGGAGGGAGTCTCCTGGCTCCTGGAGGTGGCTCCAAGGACTGAGAAATTGGAGGCTGAGGAGGGAAGCTTTATTTTCCCAAATCGAACCTCTCCCTTTTCCTGGAGCGTACCCCACCTTTGGCAGACCCATTCAGAGCCCCTCCCCCAGCACACCCTGTTGGGGGTCCCCCCAGCAGCTTGTCTCTCTTGGAAGGTCCCCTCCCTCAGCCGCACCCACCTGCTCCTCCACAAGAGGAGGTCCTACTGGGACACTTGAGGGCCCTCACGCTGCATCCGCCCCCACACACAGCCCCAAAACAGCCAAAGCCCCCTCCATACCTACGCCCACCCCCAAATTCCCTCGCGGCTCCTCCAGCCCTGCGGGAGGTCAATGCCCACCCAGGTGAGCCCCATACCAGATTTGGCCGCCCTTCCACCGCCAGAGGCCACCCTTCCACGGAGACTCTCCCCGCCCCCAGCTTGGCTGCTGCTGCCCCCTGCCCGGGGGGTGGTCCTGCCCTGCGCCCCACCCTGGCACCCACCTCCTTCTTGACGGTGCGTAGCAGCCTCTGCCGGGTCTCCGCCTCTGTGGGACAAGACGCGAGAGCCGCAGGTTAGCCGAGGGGTGGGCGCGGGGGCCAGGGGCTGCCCTCCCGCCGTCCCCGTGTCCCGCAGCCCCTTACCCGCGGTGGCCGAGGCCATGGCTCCGAGCCGCTGAGTTCCGAGTCCCGGGAGGTGGGGGCGGCGGCTGCTCCTCCGGCCTCGGCGCCGCTGCTGCAGCCGCGGCGGGGCGGGGCCGAGCGCTGATTGACGGCCCGAGGGCGCCCGACGTCAGGACCCGCCGCGGTCGCCCCACCCCTCCGGAAAGCCACCGCGCGGCGGAGCCTCCGCGCCAAGCACGCGTGCTTGCTTCCGCGCACCCAGCGCCCTGGCCTTTCAGCTTCCCCAACCCTCCACGCCAGAGCCCGTGTCCCTCCCGCTTCCCTGGGGTGGGGAAGGAAAGCGCCCTTCCTGAACCCTCCTCTGTGGGCCTGGTTCCAGGAAGTGATAGGAGATGGTGGGGCTACTACCGACATTCTCCAAGCCTCAGCTTTCTCATCTTTAAAATGGGTATAGGCCGGGCGCGGTGGCTCACGCCTGTAATCCCAGCACTTTGGGAGGACTAGGCGGGCGGATCACGAGGTTAGGAGTTCGAGACCAGCCTGGCCAACATGGCAAAACCTGTCTCTACTAAAAATACAAAAATTAGCCAGGCGTGGTGGTGGGTGCCTCAGCTACTTGGGAGGCTGAGGCAGGAGAATCGCTTGAACCCGGGAGGCGGAGGTTGCAGTGAGCCGAGATCGTGTCACTGCACTCCAGCCTGGTGACAGAGCAAGACTCCGTCTCAAAAAAAAAAAAGGTATAATGTTGTCTAAGATGGGCATCATGGGTCTCAGAACGATCTGAGACTCAAGTAAGATATTGGATGTGAAGTCCTTAATACAGACCCGGGGGAAAGGCCGGGAGCATAAATGCTTGCCACTGTTACTGTTACTATTAATTGTTATTATTGAGAGTCTGCCAGGGGGTGCGGTGGCTCACGCCTGTAATCCTAGCACTTTGGGAAGCCGAGGCGGGCAGATCACTTGAGGTCAGGAGCTCAAGACCAGCCTGGCCAACGTGGTGAAACCCTGTCTTTACTAGAAAATAAAAAAATTATGCCAGGCGTTGTGGTTCACGCCTGTAATCCTAGTACTTTGGGAAGCCAAGATGGGTGGATCACCTGAGGTCAGAGTTCGAGACTAGCCTGTCCAAGATGGTGAAACCCTGGCTCTACCAAAAATACAAAAATTAGCCAGGAATGATAATGTGTTCCTGTAATCCCAGCTACTGGGGAAGCTGAGGCAGAGAATCACTTGAACTCAGGAAGTTGAGGTTGCAGTGAGCCAACATCTCGCCACTGCACTCCAGCCTGGGTGACTGAGAGACTTCGTGTCAAAAAATAAAAAATACAAATACAAAAATTAGCTGGGCATGGTGGTGTGTGCCTGTAAATTGAGCTACTCAGGAGGCTGAGGCAGAGGTTGCAGTGAGCTGAGATCATGCCACTGCACTCCAGCCTGGACAACAGAGCAAAACTCCGTCTTCAAAAAAAAAAGTTTTCCAAGATATTCCAAGATAATGTACTGGCTCTCCATCCAGGATAGGCTGGTACTTAAGTGGCTCCCTCCTTCACATGCAGTACGCTGCAAGTGGGGTTTTCCCAGGCATCTGGCCCCAGCAGGAAGCACTTGGCAGCCATCTCCGGGCCTGAGCAGGCAGTGGGCTCTGTGGGAAAAGGCTTGTTCCATTAAGAGCTCCTGATCACCCCAAGTCTCTAACTGTATCCACCCAGAATGCAACTCAGGTCAACATTGATTGAGCACCTACTGTGTGCCGAGTGACTGTGCTAGAGACTTCTAAGTGAGCAAGACAGACAAAGAGCTTTGCCCTCATGGAGCTTAGGAGGTGGACAACAAAATACATAAGCAAAGTACAGAACATGCTGGAAAAGTGCTGAAGAAAAATTAAGTAGGCAAGGGGGACAGGGAGGGCCCAGACCTGTAGGGATCGTATTCTGAAGAAGGGTGATTGAGGGAGGCTCCACTGAGCCGGTGACATTTGAGCGAAGAGGAAAAGGAGTAGGCCAAGGGGTTTTCTGGAGGAAGAGCAGTTGGGTCCAGGGAACAGGAAATGCAAAGGCCTGGAGGAGGGAGTGTGTCCAGTTGCAGTGACAAATAGCATGGATGCCTGTGGGGCTGGTGTGGTGTGAACAAAGGGGACAGTGGTGGGATGTTGGCCAGAGAGGTGCAGGGCCAAGATCCTGTATGGCTTTGATGGTCATGTTCAGGATTTGCAATGCCTTTTAGGATCCCCCAGAATTCAGGCCTTGCTTCTGTGGGACTAGGGGACAGCTTAGAACGCCCTCTCCCTGCAGCTGTGGATCCAGAGCCCCCTATTTTCCATTAGTCAGTGTCAGGGGTCTCTGGCCGTAAGCCCCAGAAGCTGACATCGGCTTCCTCAGGCAAAAGGAAACAAACTGGAAAGATGATGTGTGATCCCAGAGCCCATGGGAGCTGGGAGAACTGGGAAATGGGATGGAATCAAGGTGACTCTGGAAGGCCAGAAAGGGGAGCTCTTGGGAATATTTGCCTGGCAAGGAGAGTGTGGTTAGGGTGCTGCTGCTCTGGTGAAGAGAATGCCATTCGTTTAAGGTTTTCATCTCAGAGAGGGAGTGCCTGATTGTCCTGATCTGGGACACAAGTCTGCCCCTTGGCTTGGGGAGAGGGGTCTCAATCACAACCCCCTGCCCCACAGTGTCCAGCAAGTCCCGCAGGAGAATGGGAAATGGTTGCTTGGGAGCAAAAATAATAATATATTGTGGACCTACTCTGTGCCAGGCACTGCGCTAAGAGCTTTGGGCTTTGCTTACATGATCTTATTGACCCTCGTTCCACCCCACCCTAACCCTACGATCCTCATGTCATCGACAAAGCCAAGCCCACAGGGGGTTTCATCCCAGTTCGTTTAACAAGTGAGTGGCAGCCAGGATTCTGACCTGAGGGCCAAAGTGATTGATCCATTAGTTCCTCTCCTTGGCTTCACCCCTAAGTTAACTGGAGTACTTTAGAAAGGTGGTAGGGTGCCTGAGCCTCACTCTAGGGAATCATTTTTCAAAACCCACATTTTTCCTTTTCCTGCCAAGCATGAAGCCTGGGAAGTTGACCTGTGCTGGTCCTTGAAGACCTGGAGCTTTTCCTCCAAGATAAAAGACTTCGTGGTATTTGGTGCAGTAGCAATGGGCAGGAAGGCATGGTTGACCTGCATGCAACTCAGGTTAACAGATATTTATAAGGCACAAATATTTATTTATTTATATCAACAGATATTTATTGGGCACACTTACTGTGTGCCAGGTGACTGTGCTAGATACTTCTAAGTGAACAAGACAGGCAAAAAGCCTTGCACTCGTGGAGCTAAAGAGGCAGATGATAAAATAAGCAAATAATAAATAGAGTATGTTGAAAAGTCCTGGAGGAAAATAAAGTAGGCAGGGGAGATGGGGGGTAGATTTTATTATGAAACAGAGTGGTTGAGGGAGGCCCCACTGAGCAGGTGACATGGGAGCCATAAATTCCATGGGACCAGGGATTGCCTGGATTCAGAATCCAGAGCCTTATGCTCCCTGCTGCAGTTGGAACGCTCACCACTAGGGGCACCACCACCTAAGATCAGCTTGGGAAGAATTGCACTCTCCCGGTGGCCAGAATAGGAAAACTTACCGGGATCCCAAAGCTTCCGCCAGTGTCTGAGAATCCCATTACCTGACCCATGACACCTCACACCCTCAGCGCCGACCAGTGGTGCTGCAGCTGGAACCAGTAAGAGAAGCCTGTTTCTCCTGCGATGTTTTTTCACCCCCTCTACTGGGAAAGCTCAGCTCTGTGATCAGCGTAAATCAGAAATGCTGTAAAAGTCCAGGCTATTGTGGAGGAGCAAACATTGAAGAATGAATTAGTGGAGCTGAGAAACAATAAATACATCAATAGCCAGTACAACGCATAACCTCACAGTTTGTAATCAAATGATCATGATAATAACAGCTACAATGTGCTAAGCACTTAACATGTCTGACACTGTGCTGTGAACTTCACACATATTATCTCATTAAATTCACCCTTAACCCCATAATGTAGGTTCCTCCCATTCTCTGCATTTTGTGTTTTGTCTGTTTGTTTTTTGAGATAGAGTCTCACTCTGTTGCCCAGGCTGGACTGCAGCGGCATGATCTCTGCTCTCTACTCTGTTCACTGCTCCACCTCCTGGGTTCAATTCTCCCACCTCAGCCTCCCAAATAGCTGGGATTATAGGTGCCCGCCCCCCGACACCTGACTAATTTTTGTATTTATAGTAGAGATGGGGTTTCACCATGTTGGCTAGGTTGGTCTCGAACTCCTGACCCCAAGTGATCCACCCTCCTTGGCCTCACAAAGCACTGGGATTACAGGCATGAGCTACCGCGCCAGGCCTATTACCTGCATTTTGTAGTGGAGGCTCAGAGAAGTTAAACAGCTTAACCAAGACATGCAGCTAGAAAGTAAGAGAGGCTAGATTCAGGCCGAGGCACTCTTGACCCTCTTACTATACAGAGAAATCCTGATTAATGTTGTGTCTCGTGCCCTGTGCAACAGACACTCCTTATTGCTGAGATGGTTAATTTTATCTGTCAACTTGCTGGGACCAGGGGGTGCTCAGACATTTGCTCAAAGGTTATTCTGGGTGTGATTGTGAGGGTGTTTGTAGATAAGATTAATGTTTGAATCCATCAACTGAGTAAAGCGGATTGCCGCCTCTGACGTGGGTAAACCTCATTCGATCAATTGAAGACCTGAATGGAACAAAAAGGCAGAGCAAGAGGACACTCCTGCCTGACTGCTTGAGCTGGGACATCTTTTCTCACCTTCTGACTCAAATTGAAACCTCAGCTCTTTTTGGGCCTCAGGCCTTCGGACTCAGACTAAAACTGCACCATCAGCCCTCCTGGGCCTTCAGCTTACTGATTGCAAATCTTAGGACTTCTCAGCTTGCATAACTGTATGAGCCAATTTCTTAAATCTCCTTATATATATGTATATACATACATATATATAAGTGTGCATATATGTATATGTTTGTATATATGTACACATTAGTACATCTTGTTGGTTCCGTTTCTCTGGAGAACACTGACTAATACAGTTGTCATCTCGATATCCATTTACCTCCTCCTCTTCCTAATGAAACTGACTTTGCCCAGGTATCCACCTCTACTCATTGGCCAATGCCTTGGAGGACCTTGTTCCTCCTCCCATCTAGGTAGGTCCTGATTGGACTAAGTCAATCATAGTGCTCCTGCAATTCACAATTGCAAAAATATGGAACCAGCCCAAATGCCCATCAACCAATGAGTGGATAAGGAAAATATGATATATATACCATGGAATATTACTCAGCCATAAAAAGGAATGAAATAATGGCATATGCATTTCTGGATGGAGTTGGAGACCATTATTCTAAGCGAATTAACTCAGGAACAGGAAACTAGACATCCTTTTTATTTTTGAGATGGAGTCTAGCTCTGTCACCCAGGCTAGGGTGCAGTGGCACCATCTTGGCTCACTGCAACCTCCGCCTTCACCTCCTGGATTCAAGTGATTCTCCTGCCTCAGCCTCCTAAGTAGCTGAGACTACAGGCACTCACCACCATGCCCAGCTAATTTTTGCATTTTTAGTAGAAATGGGGTTTCACCATGTTGGCCAGGCTGGTCTCGATCTCTTGACCTCATGATACACCGGCCTTAGCCTCCCAAAGTGCTGGGATTACAGGCATAAGCTACCTTGCCCAGCCAGGAAACTAAACATTCTATGTTCCCACTTGTAAGTGGGAGCTAAACTGTAAGGACACAAAGGTATAAGAATGATACAATGGACTGGATGCAGTGACTCATGTAATCCCAGCACTTTGGGAGGCCAAGGTGCGTGGATCACCTGAGGTCAGGAGTTAGAGACCAACCTGACCAATGTGGAGAAACGCTGTTTCTACTAAAAGTACAAAATTAGCCGGGTCTGGTGGCGCATGCCTGTAATCCCAGCTACTTGGGAGGCTGAGGCAGGAGAATCGCTTGAACCCGGAGGCAGAGGTTGCGGTGAGCTGAGATGGTGCCATTGCACTCCAGCCTGGGCAACAAGAGTGAAACTCTATCTCAAAAAAAAAAAAAAAAAAAAAAGAATGATACAGTGGACTTTGGGGACTCTGGGAGAATCATGGTGGGGTAGGGATAAAAGCCTACACATTGGGTACAGTGTACACTGCTCAAGTGTTGAGTGCACTCAAATCTCAGAAATCAGCACTAAAGGACTTATCCATGTAACCAAACACTACCTATTCCCCAAAACTATTGAAATAAAAAAATAAAAAGTAAGTAAATAAATAAAAATCATGGTGCTCCTGTTTCCTTTGTCAGTGATTGGTTTAGACATGAGCAAGTGACATAGTTCTGGCCAATGAGACACAGGAGAAGTCAGCTAGGTGCCTTCTGGGAATGATCTCTCCACTCTTGAGAGCTCCACTTCTGGTCACTAACATTTTACGTGCTGCCGTCACCTGACAGCCTGCAGGCACAGCCAATACAGGGAGGTGGGTAGAGCAAAGAGGATTACAAAGAAGTAGAGCCAGAGTGCCCCCTGGCCCTGACCATCTGGAATTTCTTGTTATTTTGGAAAATACATTTCCTCATTGTGAAATAATTGAGTTAGGGTTTTCTCTTACTTGCAATCGAAATCATCTTACTGATAAAATCAGTCTACGTAATGTATTCATCTATGTTCATGAATGTGAATAAGAAAAATATTGACCTGCTTTTTCACTTAAAAATGAACATTCAGGCCAGGCATAGTGGCTCATGCCTGTAATCCTAGCACTTTGGGAGGTCAGGAGTTCCAGACTAGTCTGGCCAACATGGTGAAACCCTATCTCTACTAAAAATACACACACACAAAATTAGGCGGGCATGGTGGTGCACACCTGTAATCTCAGTTCTAAGGAGGCTGAGGAAGGATAATTGCTTGAACCCAGGAGGTGGAGGTTGCAGTGAGCCAAGATCATGCCACTGCACTCTAGCCTGCACGACAGGAGTGAGACTCCATCTCAAAAAAGGAAAAAAAAAATGAACATTTATGTCAATAAATATAGATCCAAAGTATTCATGTTCATATCTGTAAAAGGATTTAATAGATATGGATGCTTCATAATTTATATTGTCTTCTCTTCTTGAGCATTTTGATTGATTCCATTTTTGCTATCATGAACACTTTTGTAATTGGAAAGAACCCTTAATTATTTCCGTATGATAAATTTCAAAGGTTGAAACTGTTTCCAACTGTAACAGGTAGAGTAAATGGTGATGCAACAAAGAAAGTTATTGGTTGATTTGGGGCTCAGACACTGCAAATGCGAATAGTGATTCCTCATTTTGAAACTGAACACCACTATACACTAACATCCATGGACATGGCTGGGAGAGAATGGAGGGGCATGGGTGGTGAGGGCCTGAAGGAGGGCAGGGGTAAAGAAGAGGAGATGGTTGGCGACTTTCTTTTTCCTTCTGATTTCCAAAGATATTAAAACATTTTCAGCCGGGTGCAGTGGCTCACGCCTGTAATCCTAGCACTTTGGGAGGCCAAGGAGGTTGGATCACAAGGTCAAGAGATGGAGACCATCCTGGCCAACATGGTGAAACCCTATCTCTACTAAAAATACAAAAATTAACCGGGCATGGTGACAGGCGCCTATAATCCCAGCTACTCAGGAGGCTGAGGCAGGAGAATCACTTGAATCCAGGAAGCAGAGAATGCAGTGAGCCAAGATCGTGCCACTGCACTCTAGCCTGGCAACAAAGCAAGGCTCCCTCTAAAAAAAATATTTTCATGGGCCCTTGAAATTATTGTGGGCCCTAGGCACTGTACCTACTGTGTCTAATAAATAAGTTACCCCATGAATTGATTCGCTGGCTCGTTAAGAGTATCACTGCCCCAGGTTCTCTGTATTTTACACCATCATTATTCATTTGTGATTTGATGACTCGTGGCCTCAAAATGGCTGCCACAAATTCAGATCTCATACTCAATATCAATGCACAAAGAAAAAGGTGGCATTAGTTGCATCTGTTTCTTTTACCGGAGAGCAAAAGCACTCCCAGAACCCACTAACAGATTTCCCTTTCGATCTCATTGGCCTCAACTGGGTTATATAATCACTTTTATTGCAAGGGATGCCGGATAAATTGAGCATCTGCTAAAGAAACAAGATGACCCTGATTAGACTTAACCAGTCATGGTTGAGCAGGTGGGGTGGGCTACCTCTGCACAGAACACAGAAAAGGAAGCTTAGGAACAATCCAGGCCCAGAGCTTCATCCATTAGCACTGGCTCTCATGGGGCTCTTGCTAGTGATGTATGAGCATCAGACATCGCCTGGGTTCCTGGTGGGAACCAGCACAGAAAAAAGTCAACGTTGCGGACGGCAAGTGGTGACTGACACCAAGTAGGTTTATGAATTTCTTTTTCAGGGCCTCCTAGGTATGTATGGAGCCAGGAGCTTTTTACAGGCTGGGATGGTGATGCTGTGTGAGCATGTGAAGGAAAGAACTCATTGGTAGGTGAATGATGTGAATGTGATTTCACAAATTGCCAAGACCTGGTAATATTCAGTCATGGTGAGTAGAATCTGTGGGTCCTGAGGGTGTGGGAACCTTGGAGCCAAGGAATGAAGGTGGGAGGCTCCAGGGGAATTTTTAGAGGAATACTGGTAGTTCCTTCTGACGAACAGCCCTGGTAGTCAGCAGGTTGATGAACGAGGTGATTTCACCATGATACATTTCCAAGTCTAAAATTGAGGCAAATAGGAATCCTGCTTCTCCCCATAAATAGACAATCTCAACCTTCCTCTGCTTGATTTTCACTCATCTGGATTGTTTTTTCTTTCTCCCAGATGAGTTTCATTCATTCATTCATCCATTTTTCAGTGTTTTTTTTGAGAGCCCACAATGTGCCCAGCATGGGGGATAGAGTGTGGATAAGTCACGTGATGTTGTTTCTCGCATGGAGCTCACATTTGAGCCGGGGGAAGAGACAGGTAATAATCAAGTGATCACATCAGCAAAATACCAGATTGTGGTCAATGTGATAAAGCATAGGAACTGGGTGGTGTGCTAGTGAGTGCCACGGAGTGAGGATGCGAAGAAGGAAATGTTAGACCTGAGATGTGACAGATGGGAAGAAGCCAGTCCGGCTTCTGCAACTATTTGGGGAGGTGAGAGTGTTCCTGAGTCATGAATGGAGGGGGCAGCAGCCAGGCTGAGAGTTGGAGTAAGATCATTCTAGGTGCATGCCTGGGAAAACAGGCACAAAGTCCCCAAGGTGGAAATGAGCATGCCTAGACAAAGAAGAGAAAGGGTGCAGTTATGACCAAAGTGCAGCGAGCACTTAAGGCCCCTCTCGTCCTTGACTCCCTAGAAGTAACCAAGAGAATCTTGATTTCCTTCCTACACTCTTATCCCACATCTATCCATCAGCAACCCTTTTTAATTTATTATAGCAATATTCATATACAATTCGCCATTTTAGCCAGCCAGGTGCAGTGGCTCACACCTGTAATCCCAGCACTTTGGGAGGCCAAGGCGGGTGGATCTGAGGTTGGGAGCTCAAGACGAGCCTGACCAACATGCCGAAACCCCACCTCTACTGAAAATACAAAATTAGCCAGGCGTGGTGGCACATGCCTGTAATCCCAGTTATCTGGGAGGCTGAGGCAGGAGAATTGCTTGAAGCCGGGAGCTGGAGGTTGCGGTGAGCCGAGATCGCACCATTGCACTCCAGCCTAGGCAACAAGAGTGAAACTCCATCTCAAAAAAAAAAAAAAAAAAAAAAAAAAAATTCGCTATTTTAAGCATTTTAAAGCGGGCAATTCAATGACATTCAGTACATTCCATTGTTGTGAAACCATCACCACTACATGGTTCCAGAACACTTTCATTACCCCAAAAGGGAACCTCGTACCCATTAAACAATCACTCTGGTTTCCCTTGACTACCATTAATCTGCTTTCTGTCTCTATGGGTTTACCTCGTCTGGACTTTCCATATAAGTGGAACCATACAATCCAAGCTTTTGGAGCTGGCTTCTTTCACTTAGCATGTTTTTGAGGTTCATACATGCTGTAGCATGTATCAGTACATCACTCCTTTTTATGGCTGAATAATATTCCATTGCACAGCTAGGCTACATCTTCTTTATCCCTTCCTCAGCTCATGGACATTTGGGTAGTTTCTACCTTTTGGCTGATGTGAATGGTGCAGCCATGAATATTCACATACACCAGTTTTTGTGTCTATAAATATTCTCATTTTCATTCTCATTCCACCTAGAAGTGGAATTGCTGGGTAGTATGATAATTTTTTTGATTGATTGAGAGCACTGTTGCCCAGGCTGCAATGCAGTGGCACAATCTCAGCTTATCGCAACCTTCACTTCCCAGCTTCAAGTGATTCTCGTGTGTCAGCCTCCTGAGTAGCTGGGACTACAGGTACGCGCCACCACACCCAGCTAATTTTTGTATTTTTAGTAGAGACAGGGTTTCATCATGTTGGCCAGGCTGGTCTTGAACTTCTGACCTCAGGTGATCCACTCGCCTTGGCCTCCCAAAGTGCTGCGATTACAGATGTGAGCCACCACACGCAGCCTGTAATTTTATGTTTAACATTTTAGGAACTTTCGAACTCCCACAGCGACTACACCATTTTTCACTCCTAGCAGCAATGCATGAGGATTTCAAGTTTTCTACATCTTGGCCAAAACTTTTACAATTTATTATTATTATAGTCATCCTAGTGGGCGTGACGTGATATCTCGTTGTCATTTTGGTTTGCATTTCTCTATGAGTAATGTGTTGAATATCTATGTAAGTCCTTTGCCCTTTTTAATTTTTTTGAGATGGAGTCTCACTCTGTCACCCAGGCTGGAGTGTAGTGGTGTGATCTCAGCTCACTGCAACCTCCACCTCCCAGGTTCAAGCAATTCTCCTGCCTCAGCCTCCCAAGTAGCTGGGATTACAGGTGCGCACCACCATGGCCGGCTGATTTTTTTGTATTTTTAGTAGAGACGGGATTTCACCAGGTTGGCCAGATTGGTCTCAAACTCCTGACCTCAGGTGATCCGCCCGCCTCGGCCTCCCAAAGTGCTGGGATTACAGGTGTGAGCCACCACGCCTGGTCACCAATTTTTTAATTGGATTGTTTGTCTTTTTGTCGTTCAGTTGTACAAATTCCTTATGGGTTCTGGATACTAGACCCTTATTACATATGTGACTCGTAAGTATTATTTTATTTCATTCTGTGGATTGCTTTTTTTCTCTTTCTTGATTAGTGACCTGTTAAGATAGTACACAAATGTTTTAAATTTTTTCTGAAGTCCAATTTATCTAATTTATCTATTTTTTCTTTTGTTGCTTTTGATATTGGTGTCATAGCTAAGAAAACACTGCCAAGCCTGAGGTCATGAATATTTACCTCTATTTTGTTCTAAGAGTTTTATAGTTACACATCTTGTTTTTAGGTCTCCAGTACATTTTAAGTTCATTTTTGTATACGGCATAAGGAAAGGTTCAGCTTTATTTGCATATGGATATCCAGGTGTCCCAGCACAATTTGTTAAAGAGATTACTGTTTCCTCATTGAATGCCATTGGCAACCTCTGGAAAATCAATTAATTATAGATGTGTGGGGTTATTTCTGGATGTTCAATTCTGTTTACTTTTCTGTGTAGCTCTCTTATGCCAGTACCAACACTGTTTTAATTATTGCAGCAGACTGTGAATAATCCCATTTTGATCTCCTTTTTCAAGATCATGTTGGTTACTTTATACAAATTTTAGGATCAGCTTTTCTATTTCTGCAAAAATTGCTGTTGGAATTTTGATAGGGACTTCACTGGCTCTGGAGATAGTTTTGGGGAGCATTGCCATGTTAGTATTAAGTCTTTCAATCCATGAACACAGGATAACTTTCTATTTATTTGTGTCCTTAATTTCTTCCAGCAACACCTTGTAGTTTTCAATGTGCAAGTCTTGTACCTCTTTGGTTGGATTTATATTCTTAATCAGTTTATTTCTTTTGATGCTTTCATAAATGGAGTTTTGTTTTTTTTTTTTTTTTTT
Organism: Aotus nancymaae; assembly: GCF_030222135.1. Lineage (NCBI taxonomy): Eukaryota > Metazoa > Chordata > Mammalia > Primates > Aotidae > Aotus > Aotus nancymaae. The sequence continues at coordinate 1,466 of NW_026988491.1, read as the reverse complement.
GCAGATTGCTTATTGCTAGTGTGTAACAATACTACTGATTTTTTTTTTGTTTGTTTGTTTTTTTGAGACAGAATCTTGCTCTGTCACCCAGGCTGGAGTGCAGTGGCACGATCTCTGCTCACTGCAACCTCCGCTTCCCATATTCAAGTGATTCTCCCGCCTCAGCCTCCCGAGTAGCTGGGACTACAGGTGCACACCTACCATGACCAGCTGATTTTTTGTATTTTTAGTAGAGACAGGGTTTCACTGTGTGAGCCAGGATGGTCTCAATCCCCTGACCTCGTGATCCACCTGCCTCAGCCTCCCAAAGTGCTGGGATTACAGGTGTGAGCCACTGCGCCCGGCCAATACTTTTGACTTTTTTACATTGATCTTGCAGCCTGCAACTTTGCTGAATGAGTTTATTAGCTTTAATAGTTTTATTTTGTGCCGTGGATTCTTTAAGATTTTTTATATTTAAGGTTGTATTTCAGGCCAGATGTGGTGGCTCATGCCTGTGATCCCAGCACTTTGGGAGGACGAGACAGGCAGATCTCCTGAAGTCAGGAGTTCAAGACCAGCCTAGCCAACATGGCAAAACCCTGTCTCTACTAAAAATACAAAGAAAAGTAGCCAGGCATGGTGGCACATGCCTGTAATCCCAGCTACTCAGGAGGCTGAGGCACGAGAATTGCATAAGCCTGAGAGGTGGAGGTTGCAGTGAGCTGAGATTGCGCCACTGCACTCTAGCCTGGGCAATAAGAGCGAAACTCCATATCAAAAATAAATAAATAAACAGTTATTTGTTGGAGTGCAGAATATTGGGGTGGCTGAGGGAGAGCTGGGACCACTAAGGGAGGCAGAATCAAACACTGGTCCCTCTGGTCAGACGTACAAGAGATTCAATTTCATCTTTTGTACTTACTAGCTGTGCAACCTTGACCATGACCCTTAACTTTACTGAATTTCAACTTTCTTACCTGTAAAATGAGGACACTCATTCAATCTAAGTTTGCTACAGGAATAAAATGACATAATAAAAATTTTAAAAATATTTTATTAAAACAAATTCATAAAATTTTAAATTTTATTTTAATTAAATGAATTTATTGATTTAACATTTTAAATTATAAAAATAAAGGTAAAAGGCATTTTATATAATAAGATGAATGCCCAGTGTTCTGTGTTATTCTTGGCACATAGGAAGTGCTTAAGAAATAATAGTTCCTGGCCGGGCGTGGTGGCTCACGCCTGTAATCCCAGCACTCTGTGTGGCCGAGGCAGGTGGATCACTTGAGATCAAGAGTTTGAGACCAGCCTGGCCAACATGGCGAAACCCCATCTCTACTAAAAATACAAAAAAATTAGCTGGGCTTGGTGGTGGACACCTGTAATTCCAGTTACTCACGAGGCTGAGGCAGGAGAATCTCTTGAACCTGGGAGGTGGAGGTTGCAGGGAGCTGAGATCATGCACCGTTGCACTCCAG